>NW_020954581.1:6550353-6805371 GCF_900497805.2 Vombatus ursinus
TCTCTCTCTCTCTCTCTCTCTCTCTCTCTCTCTCTCTCTCTCTCTCTTTCTCACTCTTCCTCCCTCCCTCTTTCCATTAGTTACTGGCTTTTATTTCTTTACACCATATAAAAATAAAGATGTATTTTAGATGGCAAAGAAAAGGTGCCTTCAGGTGGTTTTGGAATTATCCAAAGCATATTTAACAACATGCCACAATAGTGAGAACTAATTATATTTTGTAAAAAACAACTTCCCCTACATGAGTAAATACAATATCATAGGCCATGTGCTTCCACTGTTATATTTTAGGAGAAGAGAGGTTTAAAGACAAAGGCATATCAAAAATGGCTCAAAGATGAATAATTGTCAGAGTACTCCTCCAATTTACTTGGAGCTACAACATTTAATAGGAAATGATCCAAAAAAAAAAAGGATCATTAGAACAGACTAGTCAGAGCTCTCACTGTGCCAAGCATGTTCAAGTTAAACTGAGTAGTTAACCCCTAGTAGCTGGAGAAGGAAATAAGAAGCCAGAAAGAGAGACAGAGAAGAATTCAGGGTTTTTAAAGAGAAGATAGGACTTTTTGCTTTGGGTACAGCTATCTTGGAACAGATGATACATTCTTGATATACCTTAATTATCACTTTTTTCAAACTAATTCATTTTGCCAAGTGTTTATTGAATACCTACTATGTAGAAGATGATACAATATATGCTCCTTAAGGGCAGAGATTCTCTCCCCCTCCTTACATATTGCTAGAATCTACCATAGTCCATGTCACACAGTGGGAATTTGATAATTGCTTGCCAATTAATTGATTGATTTGATCCTCAACGCTGGAGAGACAAAGATGAAACTCAGTTCCCGATTTCAAGGAACTTATGATCTGTTTGGAAGGATAAATGTCATACCTAAATAAATACACACAAATATGACATAAGATAGAATGTGATAGAGAAAAAGGAGAAATCTAGACCAAGTACTTGGTGAAAATTTGAGACCAGAAAATGCTTCTATTTGGGGGGAATCAGGGAAGGTTTCATGGAGGAAATGATGCCTGAGGGAAGAGAAGAGGTGAGGAGGGAGTTTTAAGCATAAGGAATATTCTGCCTAAGGATAGGAGTGGGTGGGACTATATCAGGGAGTAACTTATTGAATTTTGTTGGAACATACAATGTGTGAAGCTAGAATAATTTAAAATAAAGCTGGAAAGGAGGTATAGGAAGAGATGAGTAGAGCTATTATCCTCATCTGATTCTTAATAACTTGGCAAAAGGGCAGTGAAGTTTCACTCTGGAGAAGAGTTTATGATGAGCAATGTATGGAAACAGGGATGGAAGCTCCTTGAGGTCAGGGACTGGTTAGCTTGTGATAAATGATTGTTTACTTGAATTAAATTGAAGAGGAGAAGAGCAAATGTGGAAATGTGGATTTAGAATAATCACAGAAAATATAGGGATTAATCAATGCCCATTCAAGCATTTATTGTGTCTACTATGTTCCATGCCCTTTGTTACACCCAAGGGACACAATCAAACCAAGCCAATAAGCATGGACTAAGCACTTGCAAGAATGGACCAGGCACTGTGTTAAGCAAGGGAGTTACAAAGATAGGCAACACACACATACACACATTATCCTTACACTTAGGGAGTTCACAGTCTAACGGGGAGACAACATTCAAGTAACTATGTATGTTGCTGTTCAGTCTTTTCCATCATGAAAAGCCATGAAAACTACTCTTCATGATCCAATACCCAATTTGGGGTTTTTTGGCAAAGAAACTGGGAGTGGTTTGCCATTTCTTTCTCAAGCTCATTTTACAGATGAGGAAACTGAGGTAAACAGGGTGAAGTGACTTGCCCATGGTCACATAGCTAGCAAGTGTCCGAGGCTGGATTTGAACTCAGATCTTCCTGACTCCAGGCCCAACACCCTAATCACTCTGACACCTAGCTGCCAAATAAACCTAGCTTAAATTGGAGATATTGAACAAAGGGAAGGCACTAGCATTAAGGATGATCAGGAAATGATTCTTGTAAAATGTGGGGTGTTAGCTGGGATTTGAAGAGAGCCAGGAAGTCCAGGAGATTGAAAGGAGGAGGGAAAGAATTCTGATTATGGGGAGCAGCTTTTGAAAATGCACTGTTGGAAGACAGAATTCCCTGTGTAAGGACCAGCATGGAAGGCCGGTGTGACAAAATTGCGTACTACATGGAAGGGACTAAGGTATAAGAAGACTAGAACTCTCAGAGGGGTCTATGTCATAAAGTGCTTAAAAAGCCAAAGGATTTTCTATTTGATACTAAAGGTGATAGGAAGCCACTGGAGTTTATCGAGTTGGGGGTGTGGCGTGGTGCTTTAGGAAGATCAGTTTACCAGCTGAGTGGGGATTGACTGGAAGAACCTTTAAATAGGGAGGGCAATCAGCTGCTAGTTCAAACAGACTCAGCAACTGATTGGAAAGGGAAAGTGTGAAATCAAGCATGACACCTAGATTGTGAGTCTAGGTGACTGGGAGGATGGTGCCCCAGGCAGTGATAGGGCTGTGGGACATTCAATTTAAGATGCCAAAGAGGGAGTTGGTTATAAAAACTGGAAGTCAGAAGAGAAGTTATGATTGAATACTTATATTTGAGAATTATCTACATTAAGATGGTCATCGAATTCATGGAAACTGATGGGATTACCTGGTGTGATTAAAAAAAAAAGAGAAGAGGGTCCAGGACAGAATCTTGGTGGAAACATATGGTTTGTAGGTATAACTTGGAAGAAGACCCAGCAAAGGAGACTAAGAAGAAGCTGTGTGACAGATAGAAAGAGAACTAGGAGAGGGCAGAGGCACAAAAACCTCAGGAGAAGAGACTATCAAGGTGGAGAGGGTGATGGATTGTTAAAAAATATTAACAGATGTCAAAGGTCAAGAAGGATGAAGATTGAGAAAAAAGTCCATTTCATTGGCAATTCAGAGCTCATTAGTATCTTTTGAAAAAAAAACAATTTTGGTTGAATTATGAGGTTGCAGGACATATTGCAGAATTCAGAAGATATGGAGAGGAAAGGAAGCAGCAACACCAATTTTAAATGGACTTATCAAGGAATTTAGTCCAGAAAGGAAGGAAACATAAATGGTGATAACCTGTGGGAATGGAAAGATCAAGTCAGTCTCTTGAGGGCGGTGAAGACATGGATATCTTTGTAGGTAATAAAGAAGGAGCCAGTAGGCAGGGGGAAACTAATGATTCATGAGAAAATGAAGATGATGGAGGGAACAATATGCTGGAGAAGACAGGATGAGATGGAACTATACGTATGGAGACAAAAATGAACAATTTCTGCCTTCCTGCCTTACATTCCACTGGGACAGCGAGTGAGGAAGGGAAAGTAATCAGATGCTCTTCAAGAATGAAATTCTGATGACATAAATACAAACCAATTCAATGGGGAAGAAAATAGGGAATTGTCTAAAGAGAATGATGTGGATGTACAGGGAACCCATCTGCTACCTTTGATTTAACAAACATGAGACTGAAAGGAAAAAGTGAACTGGAAGTGGATAGAGTTTTGGATTTGGTGTTTAGAAAACCTGAGATTTTATTTCTGACTGATAATTACTATTGACCTCGGTGACAAGGGAATGATTATTTAACTTCTCTGAGCCCCAGTCCACACTTCAGAATTCATCTATTAAGTTACAGATACAATAGCTCCTGCCTCTGGTTGAAGGGATTTTCCACACCAAAGAAATTTGAAAATCCTTGGCATATTGATATGTGAAGAGGAAAAGGACATATAACAAAAGGTATGGGTGTGGTCTTAAAAGAATAAGTATAAAGGAATAAATATAATGAAAACCCATATTGTGTTAATAACTACAAAAGAGCTTTTATGGGTGAATTTGGGGCCAAGATGAAGATCACAGGAAAGAAAGGATTGCTGCAGAACTGCATGATAATTCATTTACTAGTATTTCTTCTACAGATTGGGTAGGATAGAAGAAAAACACTTGTATTCTACCGAAAGACTTTCCTGATGAGCACCTGATGATCAGGTAAAAGATAAGGGAATGTGCTCAGAGACATTAAATGATGTAATGTGGACATACATCTGGTAAGTGTATGCATTTAACCTCAAACTGATGTTTCCTTTTTTATTGAGTTCCCTCAGAATAGAACCTAGATTTGTAGTGCATATTAAACAACAGACAAAACCCCTGTCCTAGTCCTATTACATTCTAGTAAGAAAGGAAAAGGAACTAGCAAGTAAATAGGGAATTAAAAACTCAAAGACAAATAAGGATAGAGTAAAAACATGTAGCTGTCCTCAGTACAAGTCATGCATCCAAGGCTAATTAAAATGCTTGCAAATATGATTGCTGAGCCTGGCATGGATCTTTGAAAAATAAAGGGGAAGAGGAGAATTCTAACAATATGGCTGAGTTGTTGTGGATAAGCCGAGGGCTTCCTTACCTTCTCAGAACTGCTAGAAATATGCCAGATAAATAAACCAAAGAAAATAAAATAGAAAAAAGGAAAGAAATCCCCAAAAGAAAGACACCATGGTGGAGAAAATGGAAGGGTGGGGGTTTGGGGAGGGTGTGTGTATGTAAGAAACAGGGAAATTAAAATAAGGCAGAGATTAAGGAAATTTATAAGCAAAGAAATATTCCTAATAAAATGGAGAAATACTATTGAGTAAAGATAAGGAGCCAACAGAATCCTAGGGATAAAACTATAGAAAAAAGAATCATTCTAATAGAACTACAGCTAGAAGTCCAGAAGAGATAATGGCATGTCCACAACCATTTTGGTAAATAAACCATTTTAAATTATGCAGGTAAATAATTATTAAATTGACCATGTCCTTTGACTCAGTGGTTATATTACTGTGACTATCTCCTAAGGAAGTTATGGATAGTAAGAAAGATTCATATGTACAAAAATATTTATAGAAGCATTATGTGTGATAACAAAGAAAGAAAATTTATGCTGAAAGGTTGGGGAATGGCAGAATAAATTATGGTATGTGAATGTTATGGAAAGTTACTGTATTATGAGGAATAATGAATATGAAGAATTCAGAAACTCGAGCCAACTTGTAGGAAGTGATGCAGAGGGAAGAATGTGAACCAGAAGAATGATACACACAATGACTCCAACAATGCAGATAAAGATAATGTTTAAGGGAATAAAGTTCTAGGTGGTTCCGGTATTCACTGTTATTATCATACTTTCTAAATTATAGGACACATTCATTCTCCTGTTAACAAATGGTTAATGTTTTCCAGGAAATTTGTTTTGTTTATGGGCTATGGGTGTTTGTTAAAGAATTATTTGCTTGTCAAAACAAAATGTATTGATAACATCCATTTTTTTAAGATAACGGAGAGCAGGAGATTTGCTGCAAGGCCAAAGAGTGGCAAAATTTTTTTCTGCCTTAAAAAGAGTAAGAAGGTGGGTTTCTCAGGGAAGAGATCAGCTAGTTTGACTTCGATTCTTGGCATATTACTAGAACATATTATTAAAGGGATGGTTTGTGAGTCTTATAAAGGGAAGTGGTGATTACTAGGAGACAGCAGGCATTTATGAAGATCTAGCCAAGCCAGATTAACCTCTGTTGTCAAACCTTCTTACTTTCCAAATCCGTTGGAGGTCAGCACTTTTAGGTTGCTTTAGGAAATAAACATCATAGTTACGAGTGGCTGAATCCTGTAAAATCACCGGTGATTTTGAAAAGAGAGAGGTATTTATTGGGGATTATCAGATGTATGGACTATAGAGAGAATTCCTGGCTTAATAACAGACACACAAATTCAGTGTAAATTAAGACTTATCAAGTACTTGAAGGATCAGAGCAAATTCTTTGTTGACTAAAAACATGCAAATCAGTCACAGAAGACTCCGGTATTGTAAAAGTACAATTCTGAACAATAGTCTGAAAATATTACATATAATTATCCTAGAAATGGTGATGGGAATGGATTAATTTTCCATATGTGGCCTAAGCCCCAACTGGTCTTCCTATGTTGTCATATGAGAAGGTAGAAAAAACCAGGAGTATTTCTTGTACCAAGAGGAGAAACAAGACTGAGAGAGTGCTGCTGCTTGCTCAATTTAATCAGTCAGTCAAAAATTTATTAAGAGCCTATGATGGTCTGCCAAGCACTGTGCTTAGCATTGGGGATGCAAAGAAAGGCAAAAGACAATTCTTGATCTCGAGAAAATATGCAAATAATGATACCCAAACAAGTTATATACTGGATAAATTGGATATAGTCAATAGAGGAAAAGCACTAGGAATAAGGGGACCCAGGAGGCTTCCTGAAGAAGGTGGGATTTTAGCTGGGACTTAAAGGCAGCAAGGCAAAAGTGAGCAATGTCAAGAAAAAGATCATAGAAGTTCTGGGTCATGAAACCTCACTATTTTCTGGTCCAATCAAGTCATATGATGTCATAAGACATATTTCTGGTTATTAGGATTCAAGGTCGCTTGTCAATTTCTCCTCAATCATACCTATAATTTAATCTCTTCTATGTCAATGGAGTTGGAATCTCACTGTGAAGGAAGGAGTCAGTTTTGAATTGAGAAAGTCCTTCCTCATTAAATATAATGTTGCCTCCTCAGTAGACCTATGTGCCAAAAGTCTTCAAGCAGACACTGAATGAGCACTTGTTTCCAGGCCTTTCATATATGGGTTGAACTAAATGTGTTCTGAGGCCCCTTCCACCTCTCAAATTCTAGGAATCTGTGACTGATTAAATCCTGTAATTTTAAATTAGTAAGATTCTAGTCTAATAATAATGATAATAATTAAACTATCATTGATATAGCACTTTAGTTTTATACAGTTAGAATTTATATAGCATTTGAAATTTGCAATGTGATGTAGGTTCTACAAACATTATTATTTCAATTTGACAGATGAGGAAACTGAAACTTACACAAATTACATAACTAGTAAATGTCCAAAGTTGGAGAAGGACCCAGGTCTTCCTGCTTCCAATTTCAATTGTATGACTTTTGTAGTTTCTACAATTAATTGCTGTACATGGTACATTGGAACTGGGGCTAGAATATAAGTCAGTCTGAATCCTAGTTCTGACACTTATTTCCTGTGTGACATTGAACAAGTCGTTTCATTTCTCTGGGCCTCAGTTTTCTCATCTGTAAAATGAAGAAGTTGCACTAGATGACCACTAAATTGCCTCCCAGATTCTCCTATGAATACTTCACATAAACATATTCCATAGAATCTACAGATATATTACATCAGACAATAAAACCTAAAGAAGTTACCTAAGATTCAATCCAGAAGTCATATAAATCTACAGACAAAAGTGAAAAACAAAAGAAAACATTAGGAATCATTTTTCTTTTGTCTTGTATCTTTTTCCACTTTTCTCTCAATTAAATGAATATATCCTACAAAAATTTTAACTCCCTAGAAAGCCTCTCCATCAATGCTTTATACTAAGGATCACTGCTCCTTTCTGACAACTATTGTATTAAAAGTTAATTTGATGGCTCTTAGTTAGTGATGATGCTGTCAAGGCTGATTGGGCAGGAATATCCATTACACATCATGTCCTTTATTGTTAGGGTTTCTAGACTGGTATATTGAGGGATTCTGTAAGCATAATTTTCCCGAATTTTTGGCAAGGCACCTGACAATGTTTCTTGTGATATAAAGGGCAGTTGAATGCCACAGTGGATAGAATGCTGAGTTAGGAAGACTGGAATTCAAATCTAACCACAGACACTTACTAGCTATGTGATTCTTGGCAACTCACTTAACCTCTGTATGCCTCAATTTCTTGATCTGTAAAAAAGGGATAATAATACCATCTATCTGTGAGAGTTGCTGTGAGGATAAAAGGAAATAATATATGTAAGACATTTCACAAACCTTAAGGTGGCATATTAATGGTTGTTACTATTATCATCGTTGTGGGAAAAGGTAGAAAAAAATTGGGCTGGATGATAATATATGCAAGTTGTTTCAGGACTAGTTGAAAAATTGACCTACAAAGCCAATGTGAACAAAAAGTGAAGTCTTTAATGTGGAGTCCTAGAGATTTCTCCTTGGCTTTGTTCTGGCCAACACTTCCATTGATTATATGTTTGATTATGTGGATGATATCCTTATAAAATGTGAACAACTTTTGACTGTATGACAGTTAATATGTTAGATACCAGAAGTGAAATCCAAAGAAATGTCAACTGACCAGAATAAGAGGCTGATTTTAATATTGAATTTTATGTGAAGAAATTACTTAATAGAAGGGGAAATCTGGGTGGGATTATATCTGAAAAACTGTGCAGGACCTTCAATTATTCCAAATTGTTTCCTATTGCAAAGCCCATTTTTCAAATATCATATCCCCTTAGTGGTACTCTATAGGTATGAGTCATGGTCACCTTTAGCGAATTAGAGTTGCCATTTTGCAAAGGACCAGTGGGAAGATGCATGACTGGTGATGACTTATGATAAGAAGAGGTATAAATGACATCATCAAATTTGTGTATAATCGTGAAAGATTATGTATCCAGAGCAAAAGATAATAGATAATAGGACAAGTGCTTCTCTGGTAGCCACAAAACATGAAAAGAACACAAGCAAAGCTTTTATCATGTTGGGTTGGTCATCTTGAGAGAGTTTATGGAAAGAAATAGACAAGAATCACACCAGAATGGTTTTACTCCTTTCTTTGTATCCCTGGCATTTAACACAGTACCCTGGCACATAGTAGGCACTTAATAAATGCTTGCTGATCTGACTTGAGAGATTGAGACTGAGCAGTTGTGCTATTATCTGTACTAAGGGAAGTAATACTTATATAAAGAACATATCAGCTTCATAGAATTCAGTGTTCGGTTCTGGGTACCATATTTTAGGAAGGCATGAAGAAGCTGGACCTCTGAAGGTTCTTCCAACTCTTATCTTCCAAGGCTCTATAAGTAAATACCTTTTACAGACTGTGATTTGAAACCCGAGAAATAGTCAAGTATAATTTAGCACTTAGCACTTTTTCTACATAAATATAAGAAAAAATAAATCACTGATATTTTTCTCAAGACACTTTTTAGTATAGGAAACAGTCTTTTTATTCTTTTCATTTTTGTAGGGTACATTCACTTAATTGTCTGAGAGAAAGATAGGAAAAAGTACAAGACATAAGTAAAATGATTCCAAATGTTTTCTTTTATTTCTCACTTCTGTCTGTAGATTTATATGAAATTCTGGATAGAATCTTAGGTAACTTCTTTAAGTTTTATTGCCTGTTATAATAACTCTGTACATTGTATGGAAGATGTTTATGTCAAGTACTCATAGGAATATCTGTCATACATCTAGACCGGAAGGGAGGTTAGTTGTTACGTAGTCTAACACCCTCATTTTACATATGAGAAAACTGAGGCCCAGAGAAATAAAATGCCTCGTTCAATGTCACACAGGAAGTGTCAGAATTGGGATTCAAACTCTGACTCCTATTCTGGCTCCACTTCCAATGTACCATGTAGCCACATTTACAGCAATTAACTGCAGAAACTACAAAAGGCATCATGTTGCTTAACATTTCAAGCTACTTAATAGTTCCTCGATTACAAATTCCGTGACCTCATTTGTTCTGAGGTTCAAGGACCCTCTATGGTATGGCAGTCCTTTCCAAAGAGGGACTGAGATAGATAACAGTGTCAGTCCAACAGGGCAGTACAAGTTTGTTACCCAAAGGACGTGAGATGATTTCTAAGCCCATCTGTGACTTGATGGTTTCTTACATGAACCTGGTTCCCAGCCTCAACTTTTCACTTCCCTTCCCATTCTCTTGATCAAAATTCTTAGGTAGAACTTGTAACTGACTTGGTTACTGAGGGGTAATTGATCATCTGAGCCAATGACAGCTTGGACTCAAATTCAATTGCCCTGGCCTCCCCGGATATGAACCTGTAGATGAAAGAGCTGAAAGATCCATGTTTAGCAAACTTAGGTTTAATCACAACTCACTCTTATTAGCTCTGTGACCCCTGACAAGTCACTCACTCTTTCTGAGCCTTAGTTTTCTTATTCACAAATGGGGATACTGATACTTGGATCTCCTTACTTCGGAGAGTGTCATTGTAATAATTGAATGAAATTGTGTATATAAAACATTTTTTCAAACTTAACAGCTCTGCATAAATGTAAGGCATGATTATTAAGAGCTTTAACCTAGAGCCACCAGAAGTAGGTGGGGTTTACTTATGTGTCATTCCTCTTTCCCACTTCTCCTCTTGTCTGATGTATACTTAAACAGTGTTCCCTCCTCTGGGAAGCCCCTCTATAAACCTGAGTTTCCATCAGTATGCAAAAGGACCCACCACTTTCCCTCAGGGTTACTAGAATATTATGGAAACAATTATACCCTGTAATGATAAAGATATTCATGTAAGTTTTTTTTTTCCCTCCTGGTTAAGAATATGAGACAGTGAACAACTAAAGATAGTCAGATACAGTTATCCAGTATTAAAGACCTATGTAAGATTGAATTCTGATAACTCCTATCTGTTCAATTCCCAGCACCCTTCCTCTCTCTCTTTTGCATATTGTAGTCTTTCAATGATTTTCTCACTTCAGAAACATGATTTAAATTCACTCTGCTAATCACTAAATTCATTGTTAGGGAAGAGAAAGGCCAAGTAGACACATCAGATGCTGTGTATCCAGGAGGTTAAGGCTCAATTTAATCATTTATTTAAGTTAATACACTTCATGTTCTTGGCAAAAAGAACTCAATGAGTTAGACATCTCAGAATTCAAAGAGATGGGGTTTATCACAAAGTTGAAGCATTTTTCCCCCTAGACCAACTTTGTCTGTCTCAATCCATGTGCCTGACATTTCATTATCCAAAAAAAGGGGAAGCTTTGAAAAAAATCCTTCCCATTCTCCTATATGTAATCAGGGAAGCTGATTAACACAAGTTCAGTTTTCCATTACAGGCTAATACAGTGATAAGATAAAGCTTCAATTTCGAAGTTGAAATAATACTGCTTAATTCTACTGTGTCTTTTCACCTTGAAATACATATATATATATGTGTGTGTATATATATATATATATATGTATGTATGTATTGTTTTCAACCCAAGAATCTCTGTTACAGGCATTATGATGCCTCTGCTGGCTTTGAAGCCCCAGGAATCTAATCATCTACCCCCAAAAGGCTTTATTTTTCTACAATCACTTCTGGTTCCTGCCCATATTTTGTAATAACCTGACATGTCAGCGTTCTGCCATACCTTGTAGCTTAAGAAAGAGATAGTTTACTTATTACCTTTCCTAATTTTGGGGAATAAAAGAAAGACAATATATTTTCTTCCATAACATTAGCTCATTTTCATTCCTTTTCATCACTGATAGATGATAGATGGATTTCTATTGATTTTTCATAGGAAAGTGGGACTTTTTAAAAACCAACCTCCATTTTCCTTGTAACAGAACAATCGATGTTTGGAGTTGCCCCTACACAGCTCTAGTTCACTCTTGCTGGGCTCTCCCTTTAAACTTTCCTTTAGGAGAGTCCTACAGGAAAGTAGCAGAGGTAGCTAGCACATGAATCAACTTCCTCCCTACCCTTCAGGGAAAAAAAAATCAGAAGCATCGCCTTCCTTGGATTTGTTCTTTTCTTCAAATCTGATCAGTTTCCCAACTTTATGAATGAAAAAAAAACTACAACAACATTTATCAAGTGCTTACTTATGGTGTGTCATGCCCTGTGGTAAGCATTAAAGATATAACTCTAAAGGCAAGAGAATTCCTACTTTCAACGAGATTGTTTTTTAACAAAGGAGATAACACACATATTGGAGTGGAGACCAGAGAAGAGGAAGTATTTATTCTTCTGGGGAGTAGATTCATAGGATAGGCAATTGATATTTCTCTTTCAGAAGTTATGTTTGCTTTGATTTCTATGCCCAGAGCAAAATGTGGAAAGAGGGGGAGAGGAGATTACCTGTGTCACCATAGCAAACTAATGGCAAGGTATCCTAGGTGGATTGCTGGATGACATATAAAAGTGAAACATGGTCTGTACCAGCTGGCACAATTAGAGAATCTTCTATACAATGATTCCTTCCCTTACCCCCAAGTTTTTGTTCCTCATCCACTGAAATTATCTAAATTTACTTTTTATGTATTTTATATGTATTTATCTTTATAGATATATTGGTTCCTTCCAGTAAAATGTAAGTTTCCAGATAGAAGAGACTGCTACATTTTTGTTTTGGCATCTCTGGCACTTAGCCCAGTTCCAGGCAGAGCAAATACTTGCTGGTTGAATTGAATTGGGTAGGATGCAAGCATCTTACCTTGACTGAATGGGTCATAAGACTCAATGTAATCTGCCCCTTGATGATATATTCATCCTAAGTGACACTAAGTGGCAATGAGAAAGCAAGGGAAATGAGGGGCAGACAGTTTTGCAGTGTCCACCTGTAGCTTGATTCTTCTACATCTTGGGTTCACTGAAGATCGATGAACCATCTTTGCTCAACAGGTTAAATAATTAGCCCTGAGGTTACAAAAATATTATATTGAAAACTATAAGGCATTCACCAAATATTCATGAAGGTAGAGGATGTCAATGTCTAGGTCCTAGGTCCTTTAATTAAGGGGATTTGTTCTGTGAAGTTTGGATTCAATCAAAGGGCCTCACTTGAGGACCTAGAGGACCATGTATTTCCTTGAGGCCACAGGTTCCCCACTCCTGGCCTAGAAGATACAAGAAAAGGAAAGCGAGACTGTTTTATGTGGGCAATGAGGAAAAAAGCAAGTAATGCTAAGTCCACAGGCAATAAGGTGATCTATGTATTTGCTCTGGGCTTCTGTAGTTCCCAGGGATGAACTTTCATCATTTAAGTTTCTCCTAGCTCTTGCTTCCCTCCCTATACCCTCTTCCTACCCACCCTTCACCCAGAGGCACCTTGCATGAGTATATCATGGGAGATCTGGGATATTTTAAATTTGGGGTTGGTAGTAGTATATGGCTAGGTATGTTGAAAAGATTTGTTGGTCAATTTTCATGATTTGATCTAGGTAGGAAATTCAAATTATGGAAACTCCTTCCATATTATAGATGAGTAACTTCTCTATAACTTTCAGTCTTATGGAGTAGCCTTGGGCACTGAGAGGTTAAGTGATTTGTCCATGGTCAAACAGTTATTCTGCGTCAGAGACCGGACTTAAAACCAGGTCTTCCTAAATACAAGACTTGTCTTCTTTCCAGTACACAAAACAGGCAACTCTGAATTCCATAATTATGGGCTGAGTGACACTGTCATGAAATTCTTTTCAGCCTCAGTTTCCTCATCTGTAAAACTGGCAGTGCTGAGCTCACAGTGGTATTATGAATCTCAAATGAGATGAAGTATGTAAAGGCTTTTGCAAACCTGAAAGTACTATCCAAATGTGAGTACAACTCTAGTCTTTTTTCTGAGTTTCAGTAGTATATCAACAATTGCTTATTAAAAATTTCCAACTGGATGGCTCAGAGGCATCTCAAACTCATCATGTCTAAAACTGGACTCATTGTATCCTCTCCCCCCAAAATCCCAACTCTTCTTTCTTCCAGATTCCTGTTCCTATCAAAGGCACCTCCATTATTCCAGTCTCCTGGGTTTGTAACTTTGGCACTCTCCTCAATTTATCACTCTTCTCTTACCCCACATACTCAACCAATTGACAAATATTGTCATTTCTGCTTCTATATTCCTCTCACCTGACACCTTTTCTCCACTTAGCCAACTCCTTATTTCAGGCCTACATAACCTCTTTGCTAGATTACCACAATGGTGTCCTCCCTGCCTTAACTCTCTTCCTTCTCCATTACAACCCACAAAATACTGCTAGTTATATTCCTTAAGCACAAATTGGCCAAGGTCTCTACCCTGCTCATTAAACCTTAGTGGCTCTGTGTTGTGTCTAGGAGAAAATATAATCTCTGTGTATATTTTAAAGCACTTTACAACCTGGCCCTAACATGTTTTTCTAGAATCATCTTCTATTACTCTCCCCTCTACATTCTGCAATCCAGACAAACTGATTTCCTCCCTATTCTTTGTCCATGGCAGTCCATCTCCAGTCTCTGTGTCTTGCTACTAGCCATCCTTTATTATGCAGTAAAAGTATCATCTTTTACATGAAGTCATTCCCAATGACTTTAACTGCCAATGTCTTTCATCCCTAACTAGCTTGTGTTTAACTACATTGCTTTTGTTTTCATTTATTCTCTTTACATTTATTTTTACATATTCATTTATGTCCTTATTCTCTCCCCTTTTGGGATGAAGCCTTCTTGCAAATAGCTGTCATTTCATTTTTTTTTCTTTGTATCACCAGTGTCTGACCCATTGCCTGATACAAGGTGGCAATTATTAAATGATAATTGATTGATCAATAATGTCGAATAATCAATATTGTCTGTGGGTCTTTTTTTTTCTTCTGAAAATTAGGTGCTTAACTGACTAATTCCCATGTGGCTAAGGGCAGAAATGAGGACTTGCATGAGAAAAGGAAGTGGCTTTCAAAATTGTTCTGTTTTCTTAGGAAATAAAAAAAAAAGATATTGGTTGCAGAAGAAAACTTGTACTTTGTTATAAGCATTTTTCCCATATAGAAAATTTGACCAGTATGCATACCCTATATTTATAAGTCTATCAGAGTAGGCTAGGCTGTGATCCTGATATATGCCCTGCACAGTGCTATAGTTTTGGAATCTTATCAGTACCATCACCAGGAAATATATCAGAATACAAGAGACGTGAGCCTGAAGGCAGAAGAGGGTGAGAAGAAATCCAGAAATCAATACGTCTTGTCTTGTGTTTGGTACACCCTTGCAGTAAGTTCATACCTAAATCACAATCCATAATTTCAGCATATTGAGACACACACACACACACACACACACATGCACACATACACACAGACACACACACACACACACACACACACTGATTAACTTGAAAGTGAAATGCTCTCCTTGAGTAGCATCCCTTTTTAGCAGACCATTGTTATACCACATAGTCTAAGTTAAACTATTCTGTCATAAACATCATCCATTGGAAGACAGAAAAACTGAAGGGAAAAAAAAGTCCTCAATGGGACTATGAGCTGAAAGTTAGAGCCTGAGAAATGCTAATATGTTAGATTTGAAACTGGTGACTTTAAAGCTAGGGAAACCACAGAGCAACTACAAATATTATTCTGGTAGTAGAAATGAGCTTACTACAAATAATGGCTATGTCCATGGTTGGAATAAAATAGTCAACTGGAACCCATATATATGATTGCTAACTATCCTTTAAGTTCTGGCATTTCTTATACCACTAGGACCTGTAGAACTTTGAAATCCTAAAATGATCACAATGCCTGGAACATTTTAAATATTCAATATATGCCCATTGATTTGTTGACTCTTGAATGGTAGGTCAAAATAGCCCTGACCAAGACCTTTACAAATGACTGAAATTTAATAATTCTTAAAAGAATTTAATTTAAGAAGAGGACTGAAAATGGTTTTAAAGTGACTTAATATTACAATAGAACAAGATTGATGCCACACACACACACACACACACAAGCATATAAACACCCATATTTTAACAATAATCTGGAATGGAAAAATCAATAGAATCAAAACAAAAGAAACTTATGTCCAAGTGCTCAGGATACCAATCACTTCCATGCTTCAACTAGCACTGATGCTGTCACAGGGCATGCAATGTTGCATGGCTAAAAATCCACAACATTGTGCTTAGAAGAAAGGTCTTGGTGTACCCATGTGGTAAGCAGAATGTGACAAAGTTCATGAGTACTGGTTCCAAACCAACAGCACCATATGCATTTTGTAACCAAGGAAATCAAGGCTAAACCGGCTTGATATTCATGTGCCACGTTATCCTTGCAAATTCCTTCCCATCATCAGCTATCAAATATATTGGTTGAATTACTCACCATGTCATTGAGCATAGTCATCATGGTTTTGAAATCAATGACAAGAAGTGGAAGCAAGCTAGTACCTTTGGTGAGGTGCCATCTTGAAGATATGGAAACAGAAGATCTGGATATCAGCACACTCTTTATGTATTTTGACAAATACCTGATTTTGATTATGTAAAACAAGTAGCTTCAACCCTTCAAAGGTTGTTAAGCTAACCTGAGGCTTCTCTTCATTAGATCTAACTAGGATCATTGACCAGATCATGAACTTCATTCTGTAATGTAAGACAGCTGATTGGTTTGATATGGCCTGAGTTCAAAGAGGAAAGACCCACCTAATCTGAGAGCAAAAGAGGAATAAGGAGTCTTTATATCTTTGTAGCACCTTTCTCCTAAGGAGCTCAGAGAGCTTCACAGACATTATGTCATTAATCCTCAAAACACCCCCAATACGGCTCCATCGAAGTATAGACAAGGGAAGAGTCTCTTTCCGTCATTTATTATGTTTAAATTCTAATATCTTTGTCAGCACACCTAAATAACTATGATTATAGGCGCCATAGAAATAATTAGATGGATAGATGGAAAGATAGATTGATTTAAGGGTTCACCAAGTTTCAAGTCTGCTATTGTGGAAGATCCATTAACCACTAGTTTTCTACTTAAGCTTTTTCATTGTGTTAAAAGCTTCCATATTTTTTAGTGAATGGCATATCATCTTCCAGGCACAAGACACCACTATTTCAACGGGAAGACAGTAAAACATTTCTGAACACAAGAAATAGTAGAGGCTCCCATGTAATGGATTCCTATTTATTTTTTAAAGTAATCAATAGTTGTTTGCAAGTAATTGCACACTATAATCTGTAAGTAAGGTTTGACTGAAAACACACAGGCGTGCTATGAGACAGGCTCATCTGCTCCAATTTGGGGCCAGGTCACATAAGATGTGTATACAGAATCGCCTCCTCTTTCCAGCTTGCCATGATGACCCTTTCATAACTGAATTTAGATTGCACATCACTTACAAATTTCAGTAGAACAGTAAACTTGTGGGGAAAAGACGCCATAGTGATTGAAGTTAAGTACTGTGTTTTCTATAGAAATCAATGAAGCTAATCACACAATCCCAGTTCAATGTTTCCCATTCAGCAGTCTCAACAATACTTGAATATCATAATTGGTCTGCTGCCGAGCACATTTCTCTCTTTAGATCTAAGGAGGATGAAGTGTCTTTTCCTACTCACTGTACACCAGTGAATAATGAAAGATTTAAGGCACAGATGTTGTTGTTGTTGTCGTCAAACAGTCTACCCTTGAAAGAGGTACTTAGGTCTCCAGGTCTCTTGTTCTCTTTTCTTTTAAAAGGCACTGTTACTGAACTGCTAATTATTTCCCAACACACACTCCAGTTGAAACTGAGGCCTTTTCTCTCAGGGGGATTTGGCTTTCATCAGTGAAAATAACCATTTGGTAGAATGGAGTGACATGGTGGTAAATATTTTATTTCTAGCTAGACCCCAAAATGAGTATGTTCTCTTTACTGATGCATTCTTCAGTGGAAAGAGGAAGCCATAAGGTACAGTGGACAAAATAAAACAAGTCAGCCCTCGTGGGTCAGACTTGGTACCCAATTCATACTCTGTCACCATGGTTGAGTCATAAAATCATAGAGTGTTCGCTCTGGAAAGGGACTTAATGAGGCACTGTGCTATAATGTTGATGGAGGGGAAAAGGGAGAAAGAAGAAAATGCTAGATCCTGGATTTATTAATTGAAGACCTACATTCAAGTACCCTCTCTCTATTTATTAGATGGGCAAATATATACAAGTCATTTAACCTATCTTAGCTTTTCTCATTTGAAAAAGCAGGGATCATGATATTTGCAAAACCTCTTTTATGAGATTATGAGAGTGCTTTGAAAACTTTTTAAGTTTCATAGATCCCAAGCTCAATGATAAGAAGAAAGGCCCTATGTATGCCAAAATATTTATAGCAGCCCTGTTTGCAGCAGCAAAGAAATGGAAACAAAGATATCCATTAACTAGAGAATAGCCAAACAAGTTATGGAACATGAATGAAATGGAATATTATTGAGCCGCAAGAAACGAGGAATACATTGAATAGGGAACTGATGTAAAAATTAAGTAAGCAGAACTAGGAAAATCATATAGGGAATGCCTACTGTGATATAAATGGGAAGAATAATAACAAAATTATCAAAACTGAAATAAAAAAATGAAAACTGTTAGAGTGGGTAAAGTTAGCGCCAAAGGACAGAGAAGAAGACAACCCCCATCCACTATTAATCCAATTTCTTCTTTGCAGAGGTGAGGGAATAACGATGTGGAGGACTGAACAGAATATCAGACTTTTTCAATGTATCGGCTAGTTTTGTTATACTTTTTTCCCTCTTCTTTTAAAATTCTTTGACATAAGCAATGGGAGGGCTAGAGCTATGCTGGGAAATGTAGGTGATGATGTAATAACAGAAACATTAATGCAATTTCAAAAGATAGCTTACAGCACCATATGAGTTATTATTAATTTTCCTTTCCCGTCTGTATTCAGTGTCTCATCAGGTATTGACAAATTCACATTGTCAGGATTTCTCTTGCTCACAACGCTAAAATCTACATGATGACAGTAGCAACAGAGGAATCCACCCAAATGAGACACAAAATGGGTTAGTAGGTCTGGTTTATCATGTCTCATGAGAATAGTAGATCCTCAACAAGCATTTATTGACTGCCTGGTCCACTGAGGATCTCTGTTGGCTTATTTATAAAGAAAGTACATGTAGACTAACCTGTAACATAAAGAAGCGTAAAGTCTCACCGCTATAGTCCAAGTTCTCATCATCTCATACCCGCCCTTTTATAATATACCCCAAATTGGTCTCCCTGCCTCAAGAATCTTCCTCTTGAATTTATCCTAGAAAGACCTGACCATCTCACCTTTCCTTCCCAACTCAATCACCAGCAGTTGTGCCCTATTACCTCTAGGATCAAATGGGAACTTCTGTTTGACTTTTCACAACCTGCTGCCTGATTTTGCTTTTCTCCTTCCTATACCCAATATACAATCCAGCCAAATTGGCCTTTCTGCTGTTCTTTACACCTGATACTCCATTGTCTACCTTCGTTGCTTTGCATTTACTGGTCCCCATGCCTGGACTGTATTCCTTCCTCTCCTCTGCCTCTTAGCATCCTTTTAGGCTTCAAAATTCTGCTCAGCCTCCATCTTCTATATGAAGCCTTCCCTGGTTCCCTCAGCTTCAGGTCCCCAACCCCCCCCCCAAAAAAACTTGTTTTTTAATATGTGTATGATGCATTCATTTATTTATGTAATCTTATATTGTTAATATAATGCAATTTAGTAGGCAGACATTGTTTTACTTTTGCCTTTATATGCCCAGTGCTTGTTTAGCTCAGCGTGTGGCATAGTAGAGGCTAAATAAATATTTGTGAATTGATTGCTGGATCATCTTTTTCCCTCCAAACCATCTCTTCCTTCCAAATTCCCTATTTGACCCAGGTTTGAACCCCTCATCTTTTATTTCTCTTTCCTCCTCACTCTCACATTTAATCACTCACTATATCCTGCCAACTCATCCTTTAAAATCTCTCTCACATCTGTCCCAAGCTTAATTAAGGTGAGTTTTAGTCCAGATGGTAGCGCTAATCTCCTGGCTGACGTTGGGGAAGTCTATCCACTTCTAAGAGTCTCAGTGATTTCATCTGTGCAATGGAGAAGTAGGAGAGCCATGACTAGGGTAGGGTGCCTAGACCATTTTTTTCCAGGGCACCAAAATATTGAGAATACTCATAACACTTGACTAACTTCATTGTTGAAACAACTTAGCATCTGGTTAGCAAAAATAATTAATTAAAATAGAAAGATAACATATGGTGCTCCTCCTCTGCTAAGGGTCCATACCCCACGTTACCTCTTTCCTGGCTCAACCCAGTCTTTGACTCTCTGGCTCTCTCCCTGGATGCCATTCTAATAGTGGCCTTATGACATCCCAGTGTCTCTGTCTCCCCACTTACCAATGGGGACTTGTGCATTAGGGTCTCTCTTCCCTCGCTAAATTTGCCTCTAAAAGTTGCTTTTTTTCACTTGTGTTTATTCTGTAAGAGAAAGCACAAAATAGTACATAGATACCTGACCTTGTAACCAGTAAGAATTATATAATTATGATCCATATGAATATATATATATAATTATACACACATATATGTATATAATGATTATATATACATGTGTGTTTGTTTATAATAAATGTATAAGCATATATATGTATGTGTATGTATTTTTATTTGTATGTATGCACGTATTCATGTGTGTGTGTAAGCACGTATGTATATGTGTGTATGTGTACTTTTTAAAAACCAAACTTGTGATTTCCATTCTAGTGCAAATAGGCAGTTTCTCTATGCCTTTTAGTTTTAGTCATTTTCTCAGTGCACATAGAGTTTTAGTGGCTCATCTAGGGTCACAAAGCCCATATTTGTCAGAAGTAGGACCTGAACCCAACTATTCCAGGTTTGGAGTATGTCTCATAGCATGCTGTCCCAGCAAACTATTAACATCAGTGAAAACCACTTCAGTTAAATGTGAAGAATGAGTGAAGAAAGCACATCTAATGATTTTTGCTGATGAATTAAGTGAAAATTACCCAAAATGCACAGAACCTGAGCTGAAAGTGAAGCTCACTCAGACCAAAGTGGATTCCCTATGAAGACTACATGGTGAAATTGAAGAACTGTAATTATTGTGGATGAGAAAACATTCTCCCCACTCTCACCTGAAAACACACAGAAATAGGACTATAATTTGTTTAGTGTCTTATGTTTTCTGGTTCTGTAATGTGATAAAATGAAAATGAAATCCAATTATGCCACTTATAATAATGGTTGATTATTTAAAAGATATATAATCTTACTGCAACTCAACCAGGAATTTGTATTCCTCTGTATTTGATTTATTCAAATGGAAAGCCTCTGCCTTATTCAATCAGTCAATAAACATTTATTAAGCACCCACTATGTGCCAGGCATTGTATGTATGCATCATCCCTGGAAATAGAAATATAAAAAAAAATGAAATAATTCTTACTTTCAGGGAGCTCACATGATGAAATATCAAAATATATATAAAGTGCTTTACATATCTTAAAGGGAAAACAAATATTAACTGCTATTATTTTGATTATTAATTTTCTTCATTAATGTCATATTTCCAATGGAGAGTGAAGCATTTGGACTAGTGAAATAGGGTATTTGGGATATCATTAAATCATAGAATTTCAGAGTTGAGAGAGAACTCAGAGACCAACTAGGCCAGTTCTTAACCTTTTCCATGTTGTGGATCCTTTTTTAGCCTTTTTAAGTATAGGGACATTTTTACAATAATAAATATTAATAATAATTACTAGGCTACATATACAGTGCTTTAATGTTTGCAAATCACTTTACAAATAATATTTCATTTCATTCTCACAACTCTGGGAGATACTCTTATTATCCTTATTTGACATATGAGGAAACTGAGGCCCACAGCAATTAAGTGTCATAGTGTCTGAAGCCTGATTTGAACACAGCCCTTTCTGACTCCAGGTTTAGTACTCTATGCACTAAACCGCCTAGCTGTCTCTAGAATAATGCCTTCCGAGAATTATGTTTTTTTTTTTAATTGCATAGAATTGCTAAAGAAATTAATTAAATGGAAATAAAGTTATTAACATTTTTGTTTTTAATTCACAGATGACAGATCAAGAAGTCCAACCTATACCTGGACAAAAGTCCTGTCTGTAACAGGCAGTCATCTTCTAGACTTTGCTTGAAGATCTCCAATTAATACTTAAGGCAGAAAATGTGCGAATTCTGACGAGTGTAACGAGTAATATCCTCATGACCTAGTGCAGTGTCTGGCACAGATTAGGTACTTAACTCCTTACTGATTGCTGATAAAAGGATTTCCCAAAGGTACCCATCCACTGACTGCCATTCATGCTTCCCACTAGAGAGTATGGAGAAACCAAAGCTGATGTGTCAGCTAATTCTGCAGAAAGGTGAGGCACCACCTAGCCCAGGGCTGGATTTGTTCTGTGAAGTTTGGATTCAGTCAAAGGGCTTCACTTGAGGACAAAGAGGGCCACAGGTTCCCCACCCCTGAGTCCTAGCCCAAGGAGAACTTACCAAGTAACTTTTGTTTTTGGTGGCTCCAAAGTCTTTTTGTTCTGAGCGCTCTCATCCACAGTGCAGTTGCTAATTTTTTTTTAAAATAGCACTTTCCTTACATATCTCATATTATAGTCACAACAGCAACATGAGGTAGGTAATATCCCCATTTTATTGATGAGGAGATAGGGGATCTGACTTTTACTAGGTCACTGAGCTGATAGTTTGCATAGCTGAACCCATGCTTTTCCTGACTCCCTGTCCAGTGGGTTTTCCTCCGCACCTTGCTGCCTGGATAGGCAAAATAAGCAAAGTTTGTCTTTATGATTCTGCTGTTCTCATAGTGCCTCTTCGCTTTTCCAGGTCCCACCGAGTATCAACCAATCAACAAACACTGAATCATAGTCTACAAGATTCCAAGCACTGTGGAACCCCCTGGAGATATAAGCATAAAAATGAAACTGTCCCTGCCCTCACAATGTTTACATTCTACTAGAGAGATTTAACATGTCAACAAAAAATAAGTGACTTGCTTGAAGTTATAAGGCTACTAAGTGGGAGAGGAAATTAGGATATTTTTTACACTTAGGTCAGTGTTCTTTCCACTGTCTAAGACTTCTTTGTACCACAGAGGGTACTCTAGGCCACACAGGCTCCCTGGGTAGTAGAGAAAACCCTTGCTGTCAGAATTCAAAGGATAATGAGATCACATCAGGCTGTGGTGATGAGGAAAGGTTTTACAGAGAAAGTGGAATTTGAGCTGATTTACAGAGGATAAGTAGAATTGAGATCATCATAGCAAGCCCCTGGAGGACAGGGGCATATCTGGCATCGCATTTATCTTTGGGTCTGTGATACACACTCAGATCCCTGTTCCTTGTCACAATTAAGGTTCTATGTAAAAGTAATCACTAAACACAAATTTGAAGACAAGAGTTCAAAATAATCTTTATGGATGGGATGAGTTTCCTAAGTTAAATACTTTTATAAGAGTTTTAGTTTAGTAGGGATATAGAAGGATTCTGTTATTTCATTTACTTCGTTAACTCCCTCTACTAATACAGGTTAGGGCCTTTTCTGAAGTGCACAGCCTCAGAGAGTTCCCTGCTACACTAAGAGATTAAGTGATTTGCTAGGGTCACATCTCAAGGTGTCAGAGGTGGGATATGAGCCCAAGTCATGCTGCCTCTCATTTTTGGTCGGTTGCATTTTAAAACCAGACATTTCTTTAGTTCTCTTCTAAAATGTTTGTTGAAATAAATTAGAATTCAGACAGGGCTGGGAGAGCATCTATGCAAATGTTAAAAGCTTTTTGAGACCATGAGGCGATTTGTTTGACTGGAGACAACGTTTCCTGTTTGGCTGCAATGAAAAAAGAAGCCTGCAAAGATGGACCAGATTGTGGTCAAGATTACGGAAGGCCTCAAATGTCAAGAGGGAGATCTGGGACTTTATTTTATAGAAAACAGGTTGCCTTGGAAGATTTTGGAGCAATGGAATAGCAGGATGAGACCCGTGATTTTGGAGGATGACTGACAGTGGTGTGCAAAGGGGATAGGAAGCTGGTATGTGACTGCAGCAGTCCAGGCAAGAGGTACTTTTTTAATGTAATGATTCAGAAAGACTCAGAATGGAAAGAAGGAAAATAACCAAAGTGAAAATAAATTCAACACAAATATTATCTGTTTTATTGAATGAAATAGAGATGGACTATGTGTGTGTAGTGGGGTTAGCTGCCCAAGATGACAGGGAATTGAGGCATGGTACTTGTGACACCCATGCTGTGTTTCCATTAGCAATAGTTTGGGCCTGCTACGTAGCACACACTAATTTGGAAATAAATGAGAAAACATCAAATGCACGTGCCGTGCAGTGGGTAACTCAGGATAAGGCTCATAGCTTTTATTTTTCCCCCTCTCTGCTTAGCAGTTGTAGTTTGCACTTTTTGAAGTCTGGTTTGCCCCAGGATCCCCTCTATTGGCTACAGCAGTACCTTCTGTGATGTGCCCTAGCAGCTGGCTGGGAGATTCCCAGGGTGCATCTCAACAAGAAAATGCAAACCTGCTTGATGGAAGAGAGGGGCTGTGGGGATGAGTCCACAGGGAAGCAAAGCATAAGGTTAGGGAAGATCAGACAATTCAAGGCACGTGCCCAACACCAGCCTTGTTAGTGCCTCTTGCATTTTACTTTGCTAACAAACTATTAGTTATAGCCAACTATTAGTAACTGGGATGTCTGCTGCAGTAGGAATTCCAGTTAGCCACCATCCCTTCTCATTTCCTGTATTCTAGTTCCCAACTATTTAATGAGGGCTTGTTTATCACACTATCTAGATAAATAAATTATCGTTTTACCAGACTTACTGAAAATACCCATTAAT
This sequence comes from Vombatus ursinus, assembly GCF_900497805.2. Classification (NCBI taxonomy): domain Eukaryota; kingdom Metazoa; phylum Chordata; class Mammalia; order Diprotodontia; family Vombatidae; genus Vombatus; species Vombatus ursinus. Next base: position 6,574,878 of record NW_020954581.1, read on the forward strand.
TAGTTTGAAATGGGGGGAAAAGTTTTTGTTGGTCCTGCAGCTAAGTCAGGCAGTAATCTCATAATCTCCTTAGCTTTTAGCAGATGAACTTGCCAAACATAACTAAGGAAAACCTAAGGGCTTCAGTGAACTCTGATGGAGATAGATAGATTATGGGCATCTCTTCTGATTTTTTTTCAAAAGGATGAAGTGAGCCCTGAATTGCTAGAACATACTGGTTTGGGCTTTTTTTTTCTTGGTGGAATTTCTTCTGAGGAAGGATTTTCCCACATTTTCCATATTTTGGAATATTTCCATAATTCTGTTCCTTGCATTGGATATTAAATGTCTGCAACATGTTTTGGGGTGTTTTCTAAACATCAAAACTTCTGATGGGTTTGTACTAAGGCACAGAAAACATCATTTGTGACTCAATTTAGTTTTTTATATGAGGTCCAACTTACAAGTCGCTGTACCATAAGCAGTAAATAGAATTTCACACCTAGATGAAGTAAGGTTGATGGACTTTTGGGGCAGATACTGGAGGTTATGTGTGTAGGATGTCTGAAGCAACCAGTCAGAAGTAATGTGTGTGTGTGTGTGTGTGTGTGTGTGTGTGTGTGTGTGTGTGTGAGAGAGAGAGAGAGAGAGAGAGAGAGAGAGAGAGAAAGAGATATGCTTATTCTCACTCTAGAGATTATCTTTAGTGGCCTAGCTAACCTTATAAAGAGAAGCAGCATGATGTACAGCAGAGATTCTTAAACTTTTGTGTGTCATGGAACCCTCTGGGATCCTGGTGAAACCTCTGGATCCTTTCTCAGAATAATGTTTTTAAATTCATTAAAAATACAGATTTCAAAGGAAAGCAATTATTTTGGAACAGTTATCAAAATATCTTTTTAAAAAAAGTTCATGGACTCCAGGTTAAAAATCCCTCGAGTAATGGTTAGAGAGCTGCTGCCCTTAGAGTCAAGAGAACTTGGTATCAAGTAGTACCTCAGACATATACTGGTTGTGTGGCCTTGAGTAAGTGCCCCATGCTCCCCTCTAAGGCTGTGAGTGGCAAGCAGGTGTTAATCTGAATTCATAGAGCAAGTCTCCTCATTGGGTGTGCCTTATACCAGTGGTATCAAACTCATATAGAAAGGGGTACCTGAAGACTGTATATTCACTTAGAAAACCACAAATTATGTTATTTATTTTATTGTACTTGTAATTATTTTGTTAAACATTTCCCAACTACATTTTAATGGCATTTCAGACTTACTGTAAGTATGAGAGGCTATATGCCTAGCAGGCCTTGTATTTGACAACCTCTTCCTTACACCAAAGAAATCGCAGTTCTTGGACACCATCAAAATTATTATGAAGCCATTTTAAACCTGAAGACTAGGATCCAGGTGGATAAATGTGCTTCTCCTTCTAGTTAGGGAATAAGGACAAAGAAAATCAAAGTATATATGATTTTTTTCTTTTTTTTCTTTAATGAGGAATGACAGGATACAACTAGCTGAGATGCCAATTACTGTAGAATTATTTAACCAATAAGCATTTATTAAGTACCAACTACATTCCAGACAATGTGCTCATCATTGAGAAAATACTAACAAAAGCGTAACAGTCATTGCCTTCCTGTCTTACACCATAATGAGAGGAAACATTAGAGAGATGATAGATACATCAATCTAGAGATGTGGATATATGGGTGGATTGATTAGTTGATAGCTATAGATAGATATGGACAAATACATATATGTATTTACATACACATATATTACATATATGTCTAAATATGTGTATATATATATACACACACAGAGAGAATGAATACAAAGTGGCTTTAAAATAAAAATAGTATATACAGAATGAATACAAGGTAGTTTTGAAATAAGAATCATAGACTTCGGGCTAGAAGGGACATTAGGGAGTCATCATTTCCAATGCCCTCATTTTATAGATGAAGAAACTGAGGCCAAGAGAAATCAAATGACTAGCCTATAGTCCCAAATTTAGTGTCTGTGGTAGTGATTGCACCTAGGTCTTGAGTACTCTTTCTGCTATACCAAGTAGCAGTAGAGGAGGGAGTAGTTGGTGGGCACTTCAGAAAAGGCTTTGGATCTAAGGTGGGATTGATCCAAGTTTTTTAAGGAAAGTAGAGGTAGAATATAAGAAAAGCAATGATAAATCACAAGGTTGAAAAAGAACATTCTCCTTCCTTTTGAGACAATTATGCCGGTTGTGATGAACGTTCAAGTAACATAAGAACAATTTTAGTGACCTGGATTCTTTCTGAAATGTTGGTGGATAAAACAAGCCTGGAAGGGTAGAAAATGGTCTCATGCTGCCTCTATTCCTCCTGGAAATGACCTTAAGGAAGGAGTTCTATTCAGTAGATGGGTTTCAGAAGGTCGTTGAACTTGGATGGAGAAAAATAATACATTTTTCTTTTTCATTGACCTTTATTTAAGTTGATAATTTTCTCTCCACTTATGAAATTTAAAAAATATTCTGGGAAGGGGTCTACAGGTTTCACCAGACTGCCAAAGGGATCCCTCACACACAAAAAACCTTTAGAACCTAAAACCTCCAGCTTTAGGGGTATCTATTAGTATCTTAATAGGAAAATCCCTCTCAATGCGTATCCCTTCTCCCAAATCACTTTAGTAGTTCCTCAATACATCTGAAGGGCAGCCCCATGGCTTGTGTCTACCCCAGGCATCCCTGGGGTAGCTAGGGTCAATGGGATTGGCCCTTGGATAACCACAATATTGCTAAAGAAACTGTGGCGGGACTAGATAAGCACATTAGAGTACCAAGGAGGAATACAGCTCAATGGACAGTGAAAATCAATGAGGGCAAATTGGGTCATTTTTGCCTCACTGATCCTCACTGACCATTAAGTCCTATTTGCTGGTTCATGGCTGTTCACTTCATTTATTTTCTAATCCCCTTTTCACCCACTTGGCACCTCTCCAGGTTAGTGCAATCCTACTAATTGCAGCAGCCTGCTCCTGACTGCCTGTGACTGGGGCCTTATCACCTCATTACAAGGCCCGACATGGAACTGTACACTTGAAACCCAGCTTGAGGCCTGGTTAGTTTAGGATCAAGGCTTAAATCAGACATTATCTCACAGGCTCTCAGATCAGGGCACTTTCATGGAGGATGGCTGCTGGGACTTGCTTTGAAATGATTTTCCCTGCAAATTTTCACTGCCCTTGGAAGAGTCCAGGCAACTTGAAGCTAACATTCCTATTTCTAAACTTCAGAAAAAAGGGGGTAAAAGGAATGTTTCGTGGTACACAGATGTTTTGGGAATTCTCCTCTTATGTAGATCCCAAGCTAGATTTTTGGTTGTTTTATAGAAATTAAGATTTTATAGTATAGTGGATGGAAAGTTGGCTTCAGATCCAGAAAGCCTTGGAGTCAAATCCTGCCTTAGCACCTACCTCATAGGATTGCTATGAATATCTAATAAGAAAATATTTGTTAAAAGTGCTTGGCAGAGTGCCTGGCACATAGTAGGTATTTAACAAATACTTATTCCCTTCTCTTCCTTTCACTTTGACTCCTACCATCTCTGTGACCCAGGGTAAGTCAATTAATCTCTGAGTGTTCTAGTTAATTCTAAAGACTATAAATTATAGCTAAAAAGCCTGACCTGAATTGTTAGGAGTTTCCTCATTTGGGAGTTCCCCATACCAATGAAATCGTATTCCCCTGTAGGTTTTTATTTTATTTTATTTTCGTATCATCTTCCAAATATATCTCTTCCTCTACTCAGAGCCACTCCTTATATAAGAGCCATTTCTTCATATAATAAAAGACTTAGGTTTACTTGTTTGCCTAGACTCTCATGGCCATCAAGTGTCCAGTTTTCCCACATCTTCTCCAACATTTATCATTTTACTGTTTTGTCATGTTGGCCAATCTGATAGGTATGATGTGGTACCTCAGAGTTGTTTTGGTTTGTGTTTCTCTAATCAATAGTGATTTAGAGCATTTTTTGTATGACTGTAGATAGATGTAATTTCTTTGTCTGAGAACTGCCTGTTCATATCCTTTGACCATTTATCAATTGGGGAATGACTTGTATTCTTATGGATTTGACTTAATTTTCTACATATTTTAGAAATGAGGCCCTTATCAGAGAGACTGGTTGTAAAAATTCTTTCCCAATTTTCTACCTTCCTTCTAATTTTAGTTGCATTGTCTTTTTGTTTGTGCAAAACCTTTTCAATTTAACGTAATCAAAGTTATCCATTTTGCTTTTTGTAATGTTCTCTATCTCCTATTTGGTCATCAGTTCTTTTGTTCTCTATACATCTGATAGGTAAACTATTCCTTGCTTTCCCAGTTTGCTTATAGTATCAGCCTTTATAACTAAATCATGAACCCATTTTGACTTTATTTTGGTATATGGTGTGAGATTTTGGTGTATGTCTAGTTTCTGTCAAACTCTTTTCCAGGTTTCCCAGTAGTTTTTTCTTTTCAAAGAGTGGGTTGTTATCCCAGAAGCTGGGGTCTTTGGATTTATCAAATAATAGATTACTATAGTCATTGACCACTGTGTCTTGCATATTCAATCTATTCCAGTGATCCACCACTCTATTTCTTAGCCAGTGCCAAGCAGTTTTGATGATTGCTGCTTTATAATACAATTTAAGATCTGGAATGGCTAGGCCACCTTCCCCTGCATTTCTTTTCATTAGTTCCCTTGATATTCTGGACCTCTTGTTCTTTCAGATGAATCTTGTTATTATTTTTTCTAACTCTATAAAATAATTCTTGGTAGTTTGATTGGTATGGCACTGAATAAGTAAATTAGTTTAGGTAGAATCGTCATTTTTATTATATTAGCTTGGCCTACCCATGAGAAACTGGTGTTTTCCAATTATTTAGATCTGACTTTATTCGTGTGAAAAATGTTTTGTAATTCTGTTCATATAGTTCTTGGGTTATTTCACATTATTTTGTAGGTAGCACAGCTTATTGCTGGAACTGTAGACAGGAAGACCTGAGTACAAATCTACATTCAGATACATACTGGTAAAGTGATCCTGAGCAAATCACAGTCTTTGTCTTTATTATATGTGATGGAGTAGTGTGCAGTGGCAAAGAACTGGACCTACAGTCAGGAAGACTTGAGTGGACAAGGGTAAGTCAATTAAAACTTTGTCTGACTCAGTTTCCCCATCTGTAAAATGAGGATAGTAATGGAAACTACCTCCCAGAATCATTTTTAAGATGAAAAGATAATATTTATAGAGATTTCATAAACTTTAAAATACTATGTAAATGTTAGTTGCTTATCATTATCATTATTATAGGATAAGTGAGGGACAATATAGTTGGAGATGTTTTCCTTTGCACTGGGGTCTAAAAAGGGGAAACTTAAAAGAAACCAATTAAAAAAGATCATGTTGAGGAGGAATATTTTTTTAAAAAGAGCAACTTTTATAGAAGTATCTAGAAAAAATGGAATAGCCTTTTAAAAATTGCTTTTTCTATTACTTATTATTCCTTCTTTCCTATGTGCAACACCTGTGGATTGGAAAGAGAAGCTATTTTTTCTATTTAATTAACTAGTGACTCTGTCCATAAAAGTTATCACCAAACTAGTGAACGTTTTAAAAAAGAATCATTCCAAGATGAACCAGTTGAAAAAAAAAAAGAAACTCTACAAATTTGAATCAGCTCTCCAAAGCTAGCCAGATTCCATCCTCCTCAATGGGTAAGATGTGAAGCAGAAAGCTACTGGGGCTGGGGAGTGTTACTAAAGAACATGAGTCACTTCAATGGCTGGCATTGATACTGTAGCAAGCAAACTGGAACTCTGGAAAGAATCAGGATAGTTACTTTGGCTTGGGAGCTTAAGAATAGTGGTGGTTGCGGGCATAATATGGTCTAACTCGTCCATGCAGCCCAGTAGGAATGGAGGAAAATTTGCCAATCATTTCCGTAGACAAAGAAAAGGGTGGAGCAGCTCCCACATTTCACTGTGAATGAAACTAGCAAGCAGCCCACATCCATGTGCAAAAACGCACACGTGTGTGTACACACTGGCATGAGAAGCTCAAATTTTCCCATAAGCCCAAAGCAACAAGCTTCAACAGTTCTTACTCTAGCTTTTGTATCCTGGCCAGATTCCAATTGGAATAATTACATTCTGCTCACCTCCACTCCCCTTGCCGTTTCAATGGGATACAATGCTCGTCTTCACTTCGGGCCCCAAACTGTCATGTTAGTGTTGTTGCACAGTGTTCAACCATTATTCCTGTTCACACCATATGCGACTTCATTTCCTAGCTGAGAGAATCAAGCTTCCCACTCACCGTTCTTTTCACTGGTTCTGGGAAGCAGAATAACCACATAAAACCACACAAGCCTTGTCACCCTTTAAAAACTGCCCATCAATCAACTTTTTTTCCTCCTCCCATTCTTATAGAATTTAAGGCACTGAATGTCTCTTTTTCCCCAAATAACACCCACCTTAACTTTTTGCATTTCCTGCTAACTCACTTTCCAAAACAAAGCAAAAAAACTCACTTGTAATTCAACTCCACACCGAATTCCCATTGTGACAAAATTTCTCTTCTTTATAAACATAATTATTCTTTATTTTCATTCTGCTGCTACTGCCTTTCAGCTGCGTGTTCAAAGCTTGTGTTATGTGGCTCTACATTTTTGTCTTTTGGTCTCAATAGCGGAAATCAAGCTTCCCAGGGGCAAAACAACATTTGGCAATGTTTATCCTGCTACCCACCATTTTTCGACAATCGTTTTCATTTCTGCCGCACAGAAATTCAATTGAGAGTTTTGAACAACTTTCACTCATTTCTACCTAAAAAAAAAAGAAAGAAAGAAGAACAGAACCTCAGTAGAACAGACTAAGGGTGCTTCTGGTAATTTAAACGTTATTTGAATGTGAGAACCTCCTGGCAAGGTGAGCACCTCTGCCCCTGCCCCAGTTAGCAGTTAGGACACCTGCAGTCCTTGAGATTCTCTCCCTTTGGCTGTAATTACACATCTGGGAACCCAGAGCAGCCCATGCCCAGCAGGAAGTATGCAGGAGGGCAGAGGGCAAATAGCCTCTATGCTGGGACCAAGTTCATTGGGGGTATCTCTGAATCATTAGTTCTCCTGCCCCAAACCATCCAACCTAGATCTTAGACCCTGCCTAGCTTGTAAATAAAGGCCAGCCGAGACTTCACACGTTTCTAGCTGAGACTCTGATCTCTGACTGTCTGAACTCTTCTTCCTTAAAGAATCAGTCACTTTGTATCCTACTTCTGTCTATGGACATATTTCCTCTTTTCAGTGTAAAGCAAACACTGTGAGGGCAGGGGACTTTTCATATGTTTTCTTCTATCCAGCACTTAGCACTGCCTGGCATATAATTAGGTGCTTAATAAATGTTTATTGATTGATTTCTAATGACTAGATCATAGTAAACACTTAAAAATGCTTGTTCACTGATTTCTTTTTAAATTAAAGAACTTCCTAGATTTTTCACTTACATCATCTCTTTTTATCTCAGTAACTACTTGTACAGTTTGTATTTATTTTGAACATTTTTGTTTTATGTTCTCATCACTTAGCATGGTGACTGGCACATAGGAGATAGATTAAATCAGTTCTTGCTGACAGACTCAGTATACGTTGTGCTCAGTTTTTTCAGCTGTCTGTTTTTTTTTTTTTTTTTTTGGCAAAGATACTGAAATGGTTTGTCATTTCTTCTCCAGCTTATTTTATAGACGAAGAAAGTGAGGCAAACAGGGTTAAGTGACTTGCGTAAAGTCATATAGTTAGTGAGTAAGTAGGCACTTAATCCATGCTTTTGTTGTTGTTGTTGTTGTGTGTGTGTGTTTTAATTGAAGCACTTCCTGGACTTTTGACTCCTCCCCTCCTGAGCTAGTTTCCCAAATACACAGTGCTTCCTCCCTCTTATTTATTCTGTGTAGCTTTATAAATGTACATTTTGTCTTTCTGATAAGAGTGTCATTTCAGGGCAGCTAAGTGGCACAGTGAATAGAACACTGGTCCTAGAGTCAGGAGGACCTGAGTTCAAATATGGCCTCAGACACTTGATACTTACTAGCTGTGTGACCTGGGCAAGTCACTTAACCTCAATTGCCTAGCCAAAAAGAGAAAGAGAAAGAGAGACAGAGAGAGAGAGAGAAAGAGAGAGAGAGAGAGAGAGAGAGAGAGAGAGAGAGAGAGAGAGAGAGACACCTCCTCATGGGCAGAGACTCTTGTTTTTATGTTTTTTCCATAGCACCTCAGCATATGGTAACAATCAAGAAGCTCCTAATATGCACTAGAACTATGCAGATGCTGCGAATATAAATAAGAATGAAAGAATTCCTACAACCACAGCATGTAAGTATAAACAGTATACATACAAGTGTATATAGAACAAATATAAAGTGAACAAAAACAAATTAACTACAAGCAAGGATGTTTGTGAGGGAGATAGGTCGCTAGCAGTTGGGGGAATCAGGAATGCTGCCATTCATAAGGTGGTTGTTGAGTTCCATTTTGAAGGAGGAGAAGGACTTGGTGAGGCAGAGGGGAGGTGGGGGTGCATTCTGGCTGTGGGTCCTGCCAGGGTAAAGCTACGGAGAGAAAAGATGGAGTGACCCATGGAAGCAACGTAGAGAAGTCAAGTTTGGCTGGACCACAGAGATAACAAAGGAAAGGATATTCAGTGATGCTGGGAAGATAGGTAGGTGCTTTGATTCGTTCCAGAAGTGACGACTGAGTTTCCTGATGCCTAGTCCTGGACTTTCTCAAGTGAGCATCATTATGCTGCTTACAAATGACCAATATGGGAGCTGAACTAGTCTCAATGTGTTTCAAGGAGTCAAAGTTCCTCCAAGACTTATTGTTACCCAACTGGACAAAGAAGGTACTTAGATCAAAATGTCTCAAGCACTAAAAACGTATTCTCTAATAACAGGAACAGAACACATTGGCTTTTTTTTTTGTTTTTTGAAAAGTGATGTTATTTCAAAGAGGAAGAAGTGACCTGCACTGGTAATAATTTATATGGTCTTATATAAGCTGAACATATCACAAAGGAAACGTTGCAGTGAGACATCTACCAGATGATATGGAGGTCTCTGCTGTCAGAGACAGCCAAGTCCTTTTGCAAATAAGAGGCTTACCCTCTGTGCTAACTTCTCACAATATTGACTTACTTGTAGGAATTTTAAAGTGTATTGGTCCTTAAATAATATTTGGAATAAAGTCTTGTTGCCAGGCAAATTCTGTGCTATGAACTCCAAAATTGTCCTGATATTAAAACCAAATGAGGAGAAACTTGATTTCTATGAAACAAGGTCCATTCTGAGGTTTAGAACTCCGGATGTGAAAACATATTGTTTTAAGGCAAAATATTGTAGTCAAGTGAACAGGGATCTCCTATGGCAGTCTAAGAGTGGGGATTCCCTTACATAGTATAGGAAGACATAGAGACGTGGCGTAAACCTTTTTTCAAATATGATGATATCTATGGTCATAAACAGAATGGAGCATATGCCCTGGAGGCATATGAGAAGGGAAATATCATTGCTAACTCATGGAAAATAAATCGAGAAAAATCCTCTGGAGAGAAATTATAGCTGGTGGTGTATTTTGGTTATCGAAGGATAAGTGAAACTGATAAAATGTGGTTGTTATAGTCTGGGAAGGAGGTGACAAAATAAATAGTATTTCTTTTTAACTCCATGTAAATGTTATTTTTATTGTTTTCTCTTTAGCCTAACTTCTGAATCAAAACCACACATATGTAGGAAGAGGAAATAAAGAAGAGAAAAAAAAAGTTCCTGTTATTTCATCTTTTTTTGACAATGATTGATCTACAATGTAAAACACTTTGTATATAAAGCTCATTAATTTAAGTTTAAAAATATATACATCAGATAAAAAACTTGGAATATAAAAGAGATATTTCTTTAGATAAATACAAAAAATCTGACACTTAAAAACAAAAGTGAAATCTATCCATTATGCTTCACTCTAATCTTTTCTTCAGAATTCTCAGAGGAATCAAGAGGGCCCTACCTAGTCACAGATAGGAAAAAAGAAAACATATTCTCAAACATATAGGCACTGAGAAACTTCTTAGGATGAATAGCCCAAGGGAAATCTTACCTGATGTGGGCAGATAAAAGTAAGCTGAGTGGAAGATTTGAGGAGAATTCTCTACAAGCTTTCTATCTTCCTCCTGAACTCCCAACAATTTCAAGATTCACACAACTGGGAATTTAAAAAAAAAACACACCATTACCATTTTTATAAATGTGCTTATGAATACATTTGCAGACTTAATTACATTCTATTTCACAGGCGTAAACAGGTTGACAAATATACAAGTTTTGCAAGGCCAAAAATAAAACAAGCTCAAAACTGAAGGCAGCCTTAAAATCATTGCTGAAATTTATGTTTTTACACTTAAAATCTGAAGGTTTTCAAGGATATAAGCAACAACTATATATTTTTTTAAAAAATCATTTTTACTATATTTCTCAATTAATTGGTCTAAGGTCTAGTAGACAACAGGTTGTTATAACTAATGAACCAGGCTATTTTGTGACATTTCTTTAATAATATTTCTCTACTAAAAATATTTTATGTATTTAATGAGTTGTGATCAACAAGTGATAGTTCTCTGCTCATCCTTTTAAATTGAGTTGTGTAAAAACTAGGGGTAGCTAGGTGGTGCAGTGGATAGAACACCGGCCCTGGAGTCAGGAGGACCTGGATATTTGAAACGTACTAGCTGTGTGACCCTGGGTAAGTCACTTAACCCCATTACCTAGCCAAAAAAATGAGTTTATATAATAACTAGAAAATCTGGTATAGAGTGCTGGACTTGGAATCTGCATTACAGATTTTAGAGATGGAAGGGACTTAATATATACTTATACAAATATATATATTTATATGTAAATAATTGATTTATTTTATCATCTTCTAAACTATATATGTAATACATTGCTCTACCAACTTCTAAAACTATCCTCCTTTACCTCTGTTAAAAATAATCGATCAATTTTTTTTTTCATATTTAGCTTTACTCACTAATATACATATCTCTCTCCTCCTTCTCCCCCCAAGTTGAAACTCTCTCATAGAAAATATGTAATCAAGCAAAACAAATCAACACATTTGCTGTGTCTAAGGATATATGTATGGTTCTGCATTTATAGTTTCTTATTTTATTGCTAACTTGTGGAAGATGTGTTACATCCTCAGTCTTCTAAAGCCAGGATAACTCATCACTGCTTTGATCAGAGGTCTGAGGTCTTTCAAAGTTATTCCTTCTCACTTTATGGTTATGCTCATAGTATAAATTATTCTCTGTGTTCTGCTCACTTCACTCTCTGTGAGTTCATATAAACCTATCTTTTTTTTTTCTAAATCAGTCATTCAATAAGAACTTATTAAGCGGTTACTAGGTGCCAAGTACTATGCTGGGTGCTAGGTATACATGTACAAAGAATGAAATTTACTTTCAAGGATCTTATATTTTAATGAAAGAGATAAAAAGTACATATATATGTGTATATATATATATATATACACACATACATCAACAAAGTGAATACATGCAAATATATGCAAAGTAGTTAATACCAGGTACTTTGCAAGGGAAGGTATTAGTTGGAGTAGGGAGGATCAGGAAAGGTTTCGTGCAGAAGATGGTGCTCCATTATATTCATATACCAAAATTTGTTCAGTCATTACCCAATGAATGTCCACCTAATTTGTTTCTAGTTCTTTGCTACTAGAAAGGACATTAGAAGCTATTTAGTCTGACCAACCTCTCCCATTTTACAGATGAGGAAGGGAGGCCAAGGGATTCACCCAGAGGTGATAAAACAAATAAGTATATGATGTGGGATAAGAACTCAGGTTTTTTCTGATTACAAATTTAACACTCTATCTCTTATGCTATACTGCCTTTCAAAGAGGAAAGACCTGCTTATGCTTACTCTTTATGCAACCATGGGCAAATTCCTTAGACACTCTGAGACATAGTCAATTATCTATGACTATAAGTTATTGACCAAGGAGATTTTAATTGGAAAACAGAATGCCCATGACCAGTGAAATTATGGAGCCTTTGACATACCTAAGTGCCTTCATATGTCATGGTGTAATGGTATAAAAAAAAATTGGACGTGAAATAAGATTTTGTTTGGTCTGTCTGCGATCTTATGGAACATACTTATCTTTTCTGGACATCAATTTCCTCATGTATATGTCCATAATATATCACATAGGCTGTTATGAGAATCAAAGTCCTTGAGAGAAGTAACTATTTTTGTTTTTCTTTGTATCCTCAGCACTGGCTCTTACTGAATGCTTGTTTACTTGATTTAAGGAAATTTGAGACCCCACCCCCCCCAATTTAAGTGGCTTGCCCAAGATCACATAGATAATAAATGACATAAGCAGAAAATGCATCCATGACCACTGACTCCAAACTCGGCACTCTTTCCATTATCTAACGCTTCTGGGGCAGGGTCAGGGCCTGGTAAGTCATGGTGGAAAGGTACATTGCCCACAACTCTCCATGGAATCATATAGCAGAAGCTAGAAGACATCTAGTGAAATCATCCCATTTTATGAATGAGGGAACTGAGGCTAAGGAAGGTCTATTAGTTCCTATTCTCACTAGTTGCTAGGCTCTGCTGTTTCTCTGGTGCTGAAATTTCTATCCAGGTATCATTAATACCTTCTAAATTTGGTTCCCTCTAAATTTGACACCCTGATGTAAAGCCCTATCATTTTACCCTAGTTACATTGCTACATCCCTGAAACAATGAGGTGTGAAGAAAGGAGGGCGAGGTTGGAAATCAGAAGATCTGACTACAAATCCTATTTCTACTATTTTCAACCTTCATGAGTGATCTTGGACAAGTAGCTTAGCATTAATGGATCTCAATTTCCTCATCTGTAACATGAAGAGGTCGGTCTAGATGGTTAGATGATCTCTACGGTATTTTCCAGATCAAAGTCTTTGATTTTACTGATTTCACAGAAAACGTACACCAATGTCTTTGCCTTCTTCAGTTATTTACAGGTTCATTTAATCAGTTGCAGTTTTCAGCAGGCACTCTTCTGAGAGGAAAGATAGTCTTCACTAAAAAAAAAATAAAATAAAAAAAAAGTCCTTGCTCCACACGGCAGCCAGTAGGATCACTTTTTAGGGATTCAACCTGTCTGAATGGGCCCTATATTTATAAATATGGAGTAAGACTAATTTCAGGGGCTTTTCTGCATAGATAGGAAAAGAACTTCCCATGAAATAAATGAGCCCCATATTTCCCATGAGGGATAGATGGCCACTGTGTTCTGAGGATACCTGGTATATTTCACCACTTGTTTCCATTTCCTGTGGGCAGCTCTAGAATCCTACTTTTAGTTTCAGCTTAGGGTTCCCTATATTTGTGTCAATTGTTGCAAACTCAGGACCACTCAGTTCAATGCCTAAAGAATCAAGGTTGTTATCAAGTAGGGCAACTGCCCCTACTGCAGCACCCCTGTGCCTTGGTCTGATGGAGTTGCTTTATAGGAAAACATTTATCACCCTCTGGCCAACTTGGCAATGAGCTGCTCCAAACTTAGCTGGGACAGTTCTGGACAACAGACATAACAATCCATCACCAGGATTGCTGTGAAAAGCTTCTTAGCTTTGTTCTGCTTGCTAAGAGCTCACCTTTAGCTGCCCTGCCTTTGGGGTCTACAATCATCCCTTAAAGAGTCCTCATTTTACTGCTCTTCTGCTCGCCAGACCTTCACTTTCAAATAAAACGGTTAATAATTCCTCTGGTGAATTTGAGATTTTTAAAAGCATTTTTTTTCAATCTTGTTTAATATGTCTTTAATTTAATATATTAAATCTTAATTTAATATTTTATAATTTGAGCTAATATATTTAAAATGCATCACATCTTAATTTTATATATTCAATCACAGTTTAATAAAGTTTCCTTTTAACGTCTTGATTAAAAGGACTAGTGCACAGTAGTTATTCCCTTCAATTAAACTCCAAGTGCTGTTTTCTCAGTGGGCTCCATCATTTCATCTAGGGCTAGTAGATTCACAGACCAAGGTAGAGGCAGAAGATCCCTGGGGATGCCAGGGCTGATCTCATTGTAGAATTTTTTCAGTAACCCTAATAGGTTATGCTCCAAAAATCTCCTCTGCCCACAAGATGTGATTTTCCCACTAAAAATTCTCAGGAAGGTTGGCCAGACTTCATTTGGATGGATCCTCCTCTTTTCTCATCTCTGTTCACTTACCACCTATATGAATGTAAGCAAGTCATTTAACCTGCCCTGCCCCCACCTCAATTTCTATATCAGTAAAATGATTAGACTAATTGCCCTGTAAGTCTAGCTCTAGAACTGCGCAGTGGAAATAGCATTGGACTTTGAGTCAAGAAAATCTGAGTTTGAATCCTGTGTCCACTGCTCACTACCTGGGTGACCTTGGGCAAATCACTAAACCTCACTCAGTTTCAGATCCATCATTTGTAAAACAGGGATAATAACAAGAGCTACTTCAAAAGGTTGTGCTGATGATCAAATGGGATAACACATATAAAGCACATCACAAACCTTTAAAGACTATAAAATGCTAATTCTAATAATAAGTAGTATTATAATTATTATCAATTACTGTGGTTCAACCCCTGAATCAAGTTATATTCTTGAATTATTTTTAAGGGCAGCAAAGATATGGAAACCTTTTTTGAGAAATCTGAAAAATCTTACACCAAAAGATATTTTTAAAAACCACTGGACATCATTGAGACATACATCCAAACCTTTTACTGTGTCTGAGCTAGCCTGTCCTTTAAAGATTTCTGACTAAAGGACAAGCAGCAAAGTTAGGAGTGCTCTTCAGAGTCCTAACAGCAGTGAAGAAAGAGAGAAGGAGGGAAGGAGGGAGGGAGAGAGAGAGAGAGAGAGAGAGAGAGAGAGAGAGAGAGAGAGAGAGAGGTGGAGAAACAGACAAGAGAGAGAGAAACAGAGACAGAGACAGAGAGACAGAGACAGAAAGAAAGAGAGAGGAAGGAGGGAGGAAGGGAGGGAAGGAGGAAGGAGGATGGAAGGAAGAAAAGAAGGAAGGAAAGAAAGGAAAGGAGGAAGGGAGGGAAAGAGGGAAAGAGGGAGAGAGGGAAGGAGAGAAGGAGGAAGACCTAAGGCAAGGACAAGAAATATAGATCATGAGCCAAGGACTGGGATTTTCTTTGTTCACAAGGAGCTAAAATCTGCTGCTAAATTTAGGACCTTGGTAGCACTTTGTTGAACAATTTTATAATCGACCAAGATCAAGAAGGACAAATCAAGGTGAGCAAATCTACCGAGAGGCTGGCAAAAAAGCAAGTGGCAGCTGGGATGCTGTAGGGCTCACAGCACTTGCCCTGTAACCCCAATGGAGGGCAAGCTTTTCTTTCACCTAAAGAGTTGACTCCCTGCCACCCCTGCCGATTTATCACTGGCACCCTTCACCGTGCCTTCCTTTCTTAGATTTCCCCCAGTAACCTGAAGAAGAAGACATAAATCTTGTTTTGTTTTGTTCTTTTCCTTTCTCTCTTATTATTCTCCATGGATACAACAGGCAACTGTTTGAATTTTTTGTTTGTTTGTTTGTTTTTTTAATGGTCTTCATTGAATCACATAATTACAGGAATCTTGGATCACATTTAGTTCAACCCATAGCTGCAAAAGAATCCCTAGGAATGTGGTCATCCAACATTCAAGGGATGGCAGCAGCCCATCCTCCTTTTGTACAGTTCTAATTTTTAGCACTTCTTTTCTTAATAATAAATTGTATTTCCATAGCACTTAAGGTTTCCCGGCACTATTACATGCTATCTCATTTGGCAGAGCAACACTGAGTGGTAGGTGCCATTATTATCCTCATTTTACTAATGAAGAACCTGAGGCTGAGAGAATAGTGAATTTCTTGGGGGTCAAACAGCTAATCGACATCTGAGTCATAATTTGACCTCTGATTTTCCTGATGCCAACTCTAGGAGGAAACCTACCACATTGCCTCACTTCCTCCCAGTCAGTTCATAACAACTCTAAAATTGCCTTTTTGCAACTTTACTTTTTGTTCCCTGTTCTACCTTGTGGGTCCTAACAGAACAAACTGTTCCCGTCTGGACTGGGTGCCCCATCCAGTCTGCTTCCTGGTTTCTAGCATTCTATCTACGCTATGTTTAGTCTACATTTCTTCCTGGGCTGAACCATTCAAATAATTGGTTGAATTTGAACATAAGCTTTGTAACACACTTTCTTCCTGAAAGCCCTAAAAGTCTCACAGGTGACAAAGATCTTACATATTAATCCTGGCCTTCCATGCCAAATACAGGCCATAGGATCATAGATTTAGAAATTGAAGGAACTTTCCAATCCAGTCTCTTCATTTAACAGATGAAACTGAAGATGAGGGAGGGGAAATGATCTGCTCGGCATCACACAAGTAGCAAGTATCAGAGACAGAATAAGAACCCATGTTTCTATGTACTTGTTGCATGGACTCCATAAAACAGCAGTTTCTTGGGGGAAAGAACGATATAGGTTTTAGATTTTAGCACAGTTCTGGGCACACTGTAAGCACTAGCCCCAACTTGGCAGCAGGTGCTCGGAATGTTCTGGCCACAAATATGGGGAATTCAAACCCTTGCTACCTTGGTCCCTAGACAAGAAAACTTTTCCCTATCTAGCAAATTTCCCCATAGTCTTCAAACATTTTGTCTCCAGAACTGTCTTTTGGAGCTCTCATAATTCAATCCTGGAAGCTCTCAATATTTCTCTACCTCTTGCGCTCTGTTTCTGGTTGGTTGGCCTACAGCAAAGCTGCTATCATATGGATTTGCTGGTCTCTCTTGAGCTCTAGTCTTACGACACCAATCGATGAACAGTTAAGAGGAGTTCCATAGTCATGTCAAACTCAACAGGTTCAGAACAAAACTCATTACTTTCTTTCCTACACAAACCTAGTTGTGTTCCAAATGTCCCTGTTTTTGTATAGCTAATTACCATTCATCTTGCCTCTCAGGTTCACAACTCTGGAATCATCCTTAACTTTTTATTCTCCTTCACTCCACATAGCCAATTGGTTGCTAAATCTTACAGCTTCTAGTGACTAATTAACTCTACCGTCAATTAATCACCTTGCATACCTATGTATGCCCTTGTCTCCCAGATAAAATGTAGGTTACTTGAGGGCAAGAACTGTTCCATTATTTGGTCTATGTCTCCCCAGTACTTGCTGCTGCTGTTTGTCCGTCTTTCTCGAGGAGGACCTCAATGACATCAGGGAGGTGATACCATGGCACGTAAGTGATTTAAGTGAGGGAGGGCTGTGCAAAGTCATCAGCTTCACTTTCACCTGGGACCTGGGAGATCATTGAATCCAAATCCTTTACTGTGCAGATCTAATTCAATCCAATAAGAATTTTTTTAAAAAAAATTTTCTTTAATTTAATTTATTTATTTTTAGTTTTCAACATTCACTTTGAGTTCCAAATTTTCTCCCCATCTTGTCCCTTCCCCCACCCCAAGACAGCATGTATTCTGAATACCCATTCCCCAATCTGCCCTGTCTTCTATCTCCACCCCCCACACTTCTCTTATCCCTTTCCCCTTCTATTTTCCTGTAGGACAGGATAGATAAGAATTTTTTTAATGGGAATATAAAGGCAAAATCAAAGCAACTCTTGCTCAAATTATCATTAAATTCTGACTATGTGCAAAGCCGTTGGGATACAGAGACAAACTATTATTTTTCTCAAGAAGCTTATGTTTTAGCATATATTCAATTTCTCCTGGTCTCTCTCTAGAATCCTGCCTTTCCTCCTCAAGAGCAGTGTTGTCACCTCAAGAAACATCTGCCTTGAGGTTCTCCTCTTCTTGTTGGTAACATCACTCCCTCCCTAAGATTACTATTTAGTAAGGACCCCAGGCAGGCTTCACTTCAATCATGCTGGACTTTCTTTGGAGTCTTCCTCCTATCCTCCTTTGCCAGGTTTTCTAAGACTCCTTAATGTATTATCTTCCCACATTAGAACATAAGCTGCTTAAGGGCAGTCAATTTTATTTAATGGTATTTGTATCCTGAGTGCTTAGTGTGTATGGGGTGTTCAGGGATAGTTAGTAACTGTGAGGTCTGCCAAGCCCTTTTCATAGTGGCTTATTCATCTTTGGTGTTTACCTGCCACTCAACTCTCATCTGTGGCTCCAAGAAACTGTAATACGGTGCCACACCCTCATTTTGCCTAGGCAGATGTGCTAAACCAGGTTGAGGGTAACTGACAGGCCTCAAACCCATCGGCAAAATAGGAAGATGTCTACCCCAACCATCTACTTTGAAGTAGAATTGGTGGATGTGAACACCTTGTTCCAACGGGCCATGAAGGGGGAGGAAGCAGGTGCTGTGGAGTGCTCAGAGCTTGGTCAGACATTGAAGACGTCTAGGTCATCCACTGCAGCCCAAGCAATTTCTTAACTTTTGTCTTGCCACTAGACTCTGATAACTCTGGAAGAGAAACTAAGCTAATGACTTCAAGCAAATCTGTTTCATTTAAAGCCAATTTACAAGCGAGTCAAAAGACGTCACAAATACTATTTTAGCATTTTCCACTTCACTATTTCGTGATTGCATTATTTTACTGTTCAAGTATTTTATTATTTCATTGTTCAACTATTTTATTATTTTTTATGTTGCTATATTACCTTCCTTAATAAAGTCCTGTAGCAATGGGCTAATGACAAAGCAGCAGGTGCAGATACGCTGGGAGCTGTAGTCACAACCCTGCATACAGGTGGCCTAGGGCTTAAGGTCATCTTCTCACTGCACTGAAGCAGCAGTGGGGTTCAGCAGTCACCTGTGTGTCTGAGCAGCCTTTTAAAGGATTACACTAGGGGCAGCTAGGTGGTGCAGCGGATAGAGCACAGGCCCTGAAGTCAGGAGGACCTGAGTTCAAATCCGGCCTCAGACCAAACACTTGACACATTCTAGATTGTGTGACCTTGGGCAAGTCACTTAACCTCAATTGCCTCACCAAAAAAACAAAAAAACAAGAAACAAAAAACAAAAAACAAAAATAAAGGATTGTACTGCTCACCTCCTGGCATGAGGAAGGGGTTACAAATGGTGCCCTAAAAATTACCTGCTTCATCTAACCTTGCTTACTGTGGCAGGGAGGGATCCCTACAGTCAGCAAACACACAAACACATGCACACACATACACACACACAAATGCACAAAAACCTTTGTGAAAATGATTTCACTCATCATCGGTACATGGAATGTGCACATGCTTATGGACAACATGAAATCCAATAGACCTGAAGATGAATAGCTCTTGTTGTGAGAAAACTCAGCAGGCATCACATCCAAATAGCAGACCTGAGTGAAATAAGGCTGGCAAATGAAGGCCCACTTACTGACATTGGAGCCAGATATATATTTTTTCTGGGGTGGCCACCATGATGAGGAGTGCCATGAAGCTGGCCTCAATTTTACAATCATATCAAATCTAGTCAACAAGCTTGTATGCTTACAAAATGGAGTAAAAGACAGATTCATGTCAATGTGGTTGCTACTTGAAGGAAAATACCATGCCATTATCATCAGTGCACATGCTCCCACCATGATGAACCCTGATGAGGTCAAAGAAAAATTTTATGAAGATCTTGAGACCCTTATCATCAATGTGCTAAAGGAGGACAAGCTTGTAATTCAGAGTGACTTTAATGCCAGAGAAGGCACAGACTATCAGACATAACAGGAAGTCTTTGAGAGAACTAGAGTCAGAAATAGCAATGGCCAACAGTCATTTACTACTGAAGACCTGTGCTTCTTATGACCTTCTCATCACCAACACTGTTTTTCATTTACCTAAATACAATAAAATTATGTGGGTGCAACATTGCAGCAAACGTTAGTATTTGTCTTTGCAAAGAAAAAAGACAAATAGGATGTGAGAGTGATGAATGACTCAGAGTGCTGGGTCAACAATAGACTTAGTCTATTCAAGCTAAACATTCATATTCAACAAAAGTGGCAGCCCCAAGACAACTATCTGACATCCAATTTCAACAGATTAGAGCTTTTCTCCAGGGTTATACAGTTTTTTTGTGCTCGGAGGGAAAGCCGAACCAATACACAGTTGGCAACAGCAGAGCAGAAAAGGAGTGGGCAGTTTTTAGAGATTTGGTGTATAGCATTGTGTTTACTCATCTGGACCAGAACACTCGCAAATATTAGGATTGGTCTGATGAAAATGGTGGCGAAATTCAGAAGCTACTAAATGAAAAATGAGAACTCCACAGGGTTTACCAGCAGGATAGTTCATCTATTTCTAAGAAGGCAGCTTTTAACTCCATCAAAAGTGAAGTACAAGCAAAACTTAGAGGGCTGCAAGATACTTAGCTCAGTAAGAAGGCAGATGAAATTCAGTTTTATGCTGATAGTAACAATCCAAAGTACTTCTACAATTCCCTGAAGGTTATTTATGGGCCAAAGGCTTATGGTGCATCTCAACTATTCAGCACTGATGGAGCTACAATGATCAGTGATAAGGACATGATCCTGGTGAGATGGACTGAATACTTCCACAATGTTCTCTACAGACCATCATCAATCAGTGCTGAAGCCACTGACCACATACATCAAGTTGACATCAATCCATCTCTAGCTGAACTTCCAACTGAAGGACAGGTTTTGAATGACATTGGGCAACTCTTGGGTGACAAAGTGCCTGGTGCTGATTCTATTCCAGCACAGATTTACTAAGCAAGGGGTTCACTGCTCTTACAAAAGCTGATTGAAATCTTCTGAGTTATATGGCAAAAGGATGTTATTTCCTAGGAGATCAAAGATGCCTCCATTATAGAGATGTCTCCATCTTTATAAAGAAGAAGGAAATAGGTTGTCCTGTGATAATCACAGGAAGATATTTTTTCTTAGTCATTGCCAGCAAGATTCTTGCCATAGTCCTCTTTAATTGGCTGATTCTTCACCTAGAAGATGGTTATCTACCCAAAAGCACAGGACCATCTGGCATGCCTGCATCAAAGAAGGTACTATGCTACATGAGCAAAGCGTAATTACAGTATCTCAAAAGAAATGGAAGATAAGCACATTTAGAGACCTCACCTTCCCAAATATTCATATGGACTGCTTATACCTGATCTGTAGTAGAGCCTTCAGAGCTGTACTGGTTTCATCAGCCTCAGTTGGACACACTACACTGAAAATTAAATCTCAATGTCATTTTATTCCTCTTTGATTATGAAGGACAAAAATGATCCTGAGTGCTTAGAATAATGTTTGGTACCTAGAAGACCTCTGTAAATGCTCTCTCTCTCTCTCTCTCTCTCTCTCTCTCTCTCTCTCTCTCTCTCGGTCTCTCTCTCTCTCTCTCTCTCTCGGTCTCTCTCAGTCTCTCTCTCTCTGTCTCTGTCTCTCTCTCTGTCCCTCTCCGTCTCTCTGTCTCTCTTTCTCTTCCTCTTTCCTCTCTCTCCTCCCCAGAATGGTTAAATAACTTCTTCAATATCACACAGGTAGTAAGTGTCAGAGATAGGCTTAAAGTCCAGGTGCTCAGATTGCAAATCTTGTACTCTTTCTTCTGTACCATGTTGATGCACAGGACCTCCTCAGGGACACATGACACAGACATAGAAATACAGGAAAAGTCAACTAGTACTCGAAAACACCTTGTGATTCATTACCTTTTACGTTGGTCACAATTCTTAAGCCTCAACTATTCTCTTGAGGTACTTGAATCAGACATCATAGAATCTTTACAGCCAGAGATCATGGGGCCTTTTCAAATTTAGAATTCAATAGGACATGGCTAGAAAATCGAAACCATCACTAGAAAATGTAACTCTTTTTTTCTCTGTTTGGGTTCTGATTCTTCTGAATTAACTTGGAAATGTCTCTCTCGTTTTAAACTCTTATGCCATGATACACAGACAAGAAAATATAAAGGGTATACAAAGGAGATACCAAGCAATTTCCATGGTAAGATAAGGGCAGGTTGTAACAACTAGATGGGTTGAGGTAAGGAAAGCTGTGTTACAAGAAGGGGTATTTGAGTTTCCTTTGAAAAAAGCTAGGGATTCAAAGAAGTGGAAGGTTGAAAGAACTGGTTGACATGGTTGTTGAGTCAGACTCAGTTACCTCTGAAAAATCCAGAATTGGGAAGATGGTACAGGGTGAGAAAAAAAAAATAAGTGTATTGATTTTTTTTTTAAGGAATATGATGTAACCTTCAAAATATTTCACAGCAAAATTGATTTACTTGACAATTCTTGGCAAATTACTAAGACATATTATTAAAGCCCAGCATAAAATTAAGTAATGTAAATTAAGTAAAGTAAATTAAGTAAAAGCATAAAATTAAGTAATGCCTGTTTGGTTTCCTTATGAACAAATTAAACCAAACTTATGTGATTTTTCTTTTGTTTGTTTCTTTTTGATTTTTATAGGGTTACTAGATAATAGATCAGAATAACTATCAGTGAAAGGCCTGGAGATCACAGCATGGAAGTATTTGTTGAAGGAAGTAAAGGTATGTGACCCAGAGAACAGATGGCTTAGCAGGGATCATTTTATTCAATAACATGCAAAATGAAGTAGTGACTGAGGATCTGGCTTCCAAACCAAGAAGGATTGAAGTCCTACTTCTGGTGCATACTGATTAACGCTGGGTAGGTACTGTGGGAAACTCTCTAAGGCTGTAAGTTACAGAAAAGGTGCTGACTTCCATTTGTAAAGGCAGTTTCCTTACCTAAAACATCTTGTTATTAATGAAACCACACACTCGGCTCCTTATCTAATAATAAGTATCTATTAATAATAATAAACTAATGGCTTGAAACTTCACTGAGATTTTTGGGACACCACGTACAACAATAGTGTGAAGTATATTTAGAAGTATAATTATCATCATTTTACATACGATAAAACTCAGGGGTTAAGTGACATTTCCATAGTTGCTTGACTTATTAAAACTTCTTAACTCTTCAAACTATCCAAAAGTATTAGAACCCCTTGAAAGGTGGTGAGTTCTTCCTCTCTTAAGGTCTTCAAACAAGGGGTTAGATGACCCCTTTGTTGAGTACAAAGTAGAGGGAATTCATGTCCAAGGATGGGTTGGACTTTGAGGGCTCTACAGACTCTGACATTCTGGGATTCTGAGACCATTTTTTGTCCTTTGCTTTCATTCTGCTGATTACCTTTTTGTTCTGAGCTTTAGCTGTCCAGAGACTATTCTTACAGGACCATATGTCATGCTTTAATATTCATCCTCTGTTACCTGCCCTGGTTTCCATTTTCTCTACATGTCTTTTTAAAAAGATACTTTGGCTAAGATGTCAAGAACATGAACAGTTTTTTTTAAAGAAGAAAATGATAATTATAAATGACTACATAGAAATATGCTACAAATCATTAGCAGTAAGAGAAATGAAAATGTGAAAAGCAAAAAAAAACAAAAAAAACTCTGTTTACTTCATACATTTCAAACTGATGAAAAGAGAAAAAAAAAGATTTGAATTTGAATCACCAATGTGGAAAGAGTTATAGAAAGAGAGACACATGAATGTCCTGTTGGTAGAACTGGGCAGTGGCATGACTCTTCTGGATATTAATATATAGTTTTGCAAAAAAGTGACTAAACCATCTATATCCTTTGACATAGTGATCCCTATTACTGGAATATATTCCAAAGAAGTATAAAAAAGAAAAAAAAAGCAGAAACAGAAACAATAATCTAATATATCAAAATATTCAGGGCGATACTCTTTGTGATAGTGAAGAGCTAGAAAAAAAAATATGAGTGCCTGTTGACCGGGAAAAGGCTGAAAAAAACTGGGGCATATGAGTAAAATGGCAGATTATTGTTCGGGAATAAAGGAGGAATGTGAGGAATTCAGAGATACACAGGAAAATTTATAAGTGTCAATACAGAGTGAAATTAGCTGAACTAAAAGAACAACACTCATGTCTTCAAAGATGAAAATAGTATGATCATTAAGAGGATATTGAACCCTCAGGCTACAGACAATAGAAAGTGAAGTGTAATGCCTCCTACCTTGCCCTTTCCCCTTCTTCCACCTCCATCTTCTCCCCTCCTCCCTAGTGGAGACGTAGAACTCTACCCAGTCAATATTATCTACATGGCTACCCCTTTCTCCCTTATCAGGATTATATCTCTTTGACTCTTTAGAATTTTCTTCTTGAGAGTTGTCATCCCTCCTGGGTTAACCTCCCTGATGGAAATAAGCCTATGGGATCCTACATGGCTTTCTAGTGAACTCTTTATATTTGGTTTTCAAAAATCTAGGGTGTATGTAAGGCTATGTCCAGATTTCTCCTTTTTCTCTCTCAAAAATTCTAAGATAAAATGATCACCTTCCTTCAGGGTAACTATCTGTGCTATATCAGCATCTGATTTCTTTTAATTATTGAAAACCCATTCTAGAATAGCATATGCATATCATATATATGGCATATATAACAAATATATAAATATGTGTACTATATTATAAATATGTGTGTATGTGTATATACCCATAAACATATTCATGCATATATACATATGTGTGTGTATGTGTAGATAGATAGATAGACATATACATGTGTGTATAGAGGCAGCTAGGTAGCACAGCTAATAGAGTACTGAGCCTGGAGTCAGAAAGACTTGAGTTCAAATCCTGTCTCAGGTGCTTACTAGCAGTCTAATCCCCGGCAAGTCATTTAAACTTAATCAGCCTCAGTTTCCTCAGCTGTAAAATGGGGACCATAACAGCATTTACTTTGAAGGATTGTTGTGAGACTCAAATAAGATAATAATTGTAAAACACTTAGCACAATCCTTGGCACATAGTAGGGGCTATTTAAATGTTTATTTCCTTCCTCCCTTCCCTTATGTATGCATCACAAATTAACTAGTTAGGAACAGGAACTGCATTTGTGATTTCATTGGTATACGTAGCTCAGAAGTGACAACCACCCTCTATCATTGAAGGTTGCCACCTACTCTGCCATGAATTTTATCTAGAGAGAAATGACCAAAAAAAAAAATCATCTATAAGAAATTTGCCCCTTCTCCCCTGAGACTGCAATGCCTTTTATATGTGTTTGCCTCCCCCATTAGAATGTGAGCTTTAGAGAAAAGATAGCACTTAGCACAGTGCTTCTATCCTGTAAGTGCTTAATAAGTGCTTATTGAATTAAATTGCATTGAATAGGCCAAGGCAACACCACAGAATTGCTAGAATACTTAGACTTGGAGTCAGGATTACCTAGGATCAAATCCCAAGTCAGATACTAACTAAATATTCTCCCGGACTAAACCTATCTGTGCCTCAGTTTCCTCATCTGTAAGCTAGGAATACTAGCATTTAGTTCACAGGGATGTTATGAGAATCAAATGACATAATGTAGAAAAAGGGCTTTATAAGTCTCAGAGCTCTATCTAAACGTGAACTCTCTTCATATACAGTTTCACATATACTAGTGTGTGTGTGTGTGTGTGTGTGTGTGTGTGTGTGTGTAAATGAGTAATATCTAAGTGGAAAAAGAACAAAAGAACATAAAAGAACCAGAGCAGTCTCTATTTCCTTTGTTCTTTATTGTATAAATTAAGACATTATTTGGTCTGGTTTAGAAATACTATTAAAATACTTGAGTGTCTTAAATCTTTTATATTGGAATAGAACTATTAGGGGAGATAGTTTCAACTTTCCAGAACATTTCCTGCCCCAGGCTCACCACCATCAACCACAAGAGCTGAGTCTCTTCACACTTGGCCTTCTCATTCTTGGGTCCTGGTTGCTTAACCCAACAGTGAAAATGAAGGGGAGGAAGGAATCCTAATAGACCATGATTCTTTGAAGTTGCTCACACCTCCTCAATCTTTCAATGTGGTTATAAGAGCTCACCACACTGAGACTGCCCAGGAGAACAGAATTTTGAGGAGATTTGGCTTGTTCCAGATAATTAAAATACTATACAACTTCCAGTGGCTAATGTGGCTGGGGGAGAGGGCAGAAATAGTCTTATTGGCAGCCAGAAACATTGGTCTGGGAGAGAGGTAATGGATATAAATCAGCCAAAAAACATTTATTAAGAAGCCACAGTGTGTCAGCAGGCACCGTTAGGTACAGTCAGTCCATAAGCTTTTATTAAGCACTTAACAATCTGTAAGGTATCATGTTAACTCAGCAAGCTCTTAAATGGTATGCAGTCATTCATTCATTCATTCATTCATTCATTCATTCATTCATTCATTCAACCAATGTTCTTCCTCCTCACCTCTGACTCTCAGTTACCTTCAAGACTAAGATCAAATTCAAGACTCAGGTCAGACCTAATGATGAGGCCATTCTGGCTCTTAAGGTGCTAGTGCTTACCCCTGGCAAAATACCTTGAATCTACTTTTTATATATCTATATATGTGTGTGTTGTTTCCCCAAGGTAAACTTCTTACGGGCAGAGATTCTCACCCCTTTCTTGTCTTTGTGTTTCCAGCACTAGGTCACTGAAGCAGTTTTTAGTAAATGCTCATTGAGCAACTGATTAATTAAAACCAGTAGAAACATCAAACTGAGTAAAAAAAATAAAGTTCAATTTATGTTATTTTCCTTTTCTTGTACCCCATCCCCACCCCATTCAAAAATTTATAGGAGTCGTTTTCTTTATGAGAAACATTCATCAGTATCATGCATGGAATAAATGCACAGATGATAACAAGTGGGATGGAGCATTCTTCCAATTGTCTTTTTTAATGATTGGCAAAAACAAGCAAACAAACAAACAAAAAAACAGAAGAAAATTGCCATTTTAGATTGACAAATAGCAAATAGATTGATAAATTTTCATGCTATGGATTATACTGAAAAAAAAATTCCTGAATTTACTAAAAGGTTAGCTATAGTATCTCAAATGCCACTTATTTGTTTCCTTACCATGGAAGGTAGAGGAGAGGGAGCACCATCTCAGGGATAGAAGAGATTCAATGCTTCCTGAGTGGTAGGGTCCATTCCCAGTGTCTTTGTTATCTTGACCAGTTAGCTCAGCTGCTCAGAGCCTGGTGGTAATAAGGCCAAAGGAATGGGTTTGCCCAAAGGAAACATTTTGTTTCATGGCCAGTGACTTTCCCCGCTAATCCTGACCAGCTGTCTAACAAATGACTACTGCAACTCATGAGTGGGATCAGGTGAGGGAATGTGGATGGCTTAGTACAAATCCAGCAACATGACCGGAATGTCCTCCTGGTGATGGGTCAGTATCATTTTTCTATACAAAAAACCAGAATATGTGTTATGAACTATTTGCAATGACAGATGGACCTCACTCTACAAAACAGATACATGTCTGAGAAGCATGTAAGTCAAGCCCTTTTAAATGAAATTATCTTTCAAATGTACTAAGGGAACCATTTAAAGGGAAACTGCAGGAATTCCATTTATTGAAACAGAGTAATGATTTTTTCATGTGAATAATCACTTTGGGGTATGGGGGATCTGCGATTTCATTCATGTGGGGAATTCCCATTGGGCAAACTCCCTTCGCTAGTGCAAAACAGCAATTGCTTTGCAAATTATAGTCTCTGAGAATTAACTGGAGACACTGAAAGGCTGAGTGATCTGTCCAAGGTAAGAGACAGGAATTGAACCCAAATCTCCCTGACTTCAAGGCCAGCTCTCAAACTACTATGCAGCCCTACTCAATTGTCTAGAGTGTGTGTATATATGTATGTATGTATGTGTGTGTGTGTATACACACATACATACTCGCGCATTAACTCATTTAAGCATTGTGGCAACCCTATTATTGTCATGCCTATGTTTCAAATGAGGAAAGTGAGGTCCGATGAAGTCAAGTGGCCAGTAATCACACAATTAATAAGTGTCACAAGCAGGTAGGACTTAAACCCAAGTCTTCCTGCCACAAAGGCTACTATACTTTGGCTGCTACAATAATTTCTTAATGTATTAATTTTGTGAAACTACTCCTTTGTGCATTGGTATTTCTTAAAGTGGAAGTTAACAAAACACTTCCTTTAAAATATCATATTTTAGGATCAAAAGCTTAAATCTGAAATGGACTTTATAGGTCATCTAATCCAACTCTCTCCTTCTATGTATGAGCAAACTTAATTTATGAGAAGTTAAGGCAGTTGCTCAGTCATATTTGCAGAAGTGATAGAACTTGCTTTTAATCCAGACTCTGACACCAAATGCATTGCTTTTTCTACGGTGCCAAAAAACTTCCTCTCTTTTTATTAAAAAAAAACAAAAACATGAAATAAGTACCATGACCCAAACTAGTTTAGTAACCATTTACTGTCAAATTATTTCATTTCAGTGAATGAAATATCATTCATTTTTCCTTGTCTATTATTATTTATCAACCTTGTTATCTCCTTCTCTCCTCAACCCAGGAAAAAGTCCCCTTATTACTAGAAAAAATAAATCAATATGCTAGTTATATCTGGCAAGATATGAACTCAGGTCTTCCTTTATTATATATTTCTGTCCCCAGAATTTAACACAGTGCTCGACACGTAAGCTTTGACAAAATTCTTGAATATGTTATTAAGCGATGATTTGTAGGCACTGAGATCAATACAATGATCACCAAAAGTTAGCATGGTGTCATCTAGGGCAGATCACATCTGTTAAGCCTCTTTTTGAAAGGATGACCAATGTCATGTATTTTAAGTATAGTATCCCTTTATTTTATCTTTTTTTAATTTTTTAAAAATTTTTAGGCAATTGGAGTTAAGTGACTTACCCAGGGTTACACAGCTAGTAAGTGTCAAAGTGTTTGGGCTGAGGCTGGACTTGAACTCAGGTCCTCCTGACTTTAGGGCCAGTGCTCTATCCACTGCGCCACCTGGCTGCCCCAGTATCCCTTTATTTTAAAAACACATTTAAGAAAATCGTTTACGTTATCATGTGGACAAGATGGAGAATGTGGGCATGATGAGAGTTGATTTAGGTAGTTGAGGGACCTGACTCCAGTGAGTAATGGAAATCAATGTCAACTTGGAAGATTTCTATTATGGTGTCCCCAGATCCTGTCTCTGGCCCTGTGTTATCCAGTATTTCAACAGCTGCCTTCCCTGTTGCACTACAGATGGAATTCTTTGTTGAATACAGGTTGGAAGCATGCCTTCTGAGGTTGCTTTCAATTCCGAAATTCTGTGCTTCTATTTGAAGGTTGACATAGCTCTCAACATCAAAAATGATGGGAAGCTAAAGTGGATAGATAGCTAACGTGTTGGATGAGAAAATCTCCACAGGCTGAAACAAAGAATCAATCTGATGACATACAACTTAGCAAGGATAAATGTAATATCCTCACTTAAGGTTCAAAAAGTCAACTGCACAGTTACAGGATGAAGGGAAGTGTGGTGGGAAAATATTTCATATGAAAGGGACAAAAAGCTCAAAAAATAACAAACACACAAACTGAAGGAAATATTTTAATATGACTATAAAAAACCCTCCCGCATGTATGGGGAAGGTTTAATGTCCAGGGGAAAAGAGAAATAGGTTTTTGCAGGCTAGAAAGGGGAAATATCTTCCCTAGCTTTCATGAACTGTGTGACATGGCTGCCAAAAAAAGTGATATGACTTTAGTATGCCTTAAAATAAGTATAGTAATTAGAATTGGGGAGATGATAGTTTCATGGGATACAATCCTGGAAAAACCAGATCTAGACAATGATATTTAGCTCTGAACACCACGTTTTAGGGAGGACATTGACAAACTGGAGAAATTAGATCAGAATACATGCTCCTAGTTCCAGGTGAAGTTAACACACTCATCTTTGAAAGTGCCACCTTAAGGCATCCACTACTTTGACTGGTGGCTGAGTAAGTACGAGCGAGTTCATTTAGCTCACTATATACTTGCTGGCCCCACACAGCAGATCATGTTTCACCTTCACATACCATCTGGGCATTAAGCCATACACTCAGGCTATCTAGCCATCTGTCTGCTGTTCTTACTCCCCTCTACCTCACCCCTTTCTACCTTTTGCCTTTGGCATAGTCATTAAATCAATAATAGCGTTGCTTTTGGAAAGGCTCCATAGATGAGCTTCCCTATATATCCCGTCACCATCCCTGTGATCCTCCCTACCAAAACTCCCCTTGTAGACTAGCATTTCCCTATAGATGGTGTCTGCCCCTATTAGAATAGAAGGTCTTTATGATTAATGGACCATCAGTTTACAGCTTGAAGGGATGTTAGAAGTCTTCAAATCTAACATCTTCCATTTTATAAATGAGAAAACAGGGACCCAGAGCAGTGAAATCACTTGCACAAGTCACACAGCCAGTGAAGATCTGAAATAAGATGAGACACTATTAGAACTCAGTTCTTTTCTCCTGAATCCAAGTGCAGTACTCTATCATACCAAGTAGCTGCCAGTAGTAGGGCAGGAATTGTTTCACTTTTTGTATTTGCATCACCAGCACTTAACAGTCAGTCAATAAACAAGCATTTATTACATACTTGCTATGTTTCAGACACTGTGCTGAGCCTTGGGAATGACTATATATATCTCTTTATCTAGACAAAAAGAAAAATAGTTTGTGTCCACAAGGATCTTACATTCTAATAGGGGAAGACAACATGGAGAAGAATCTGAAAAGGGGAGAAGAGGAAGATCAAGGTAGAAACAAGAGAGGAAGGATGATGGAGAAGTTTGGAATACAGCTAAGGGAGAAAGGAAAAGATGGCTGGCTCTCCCTAAATAGAGCTTCTAGAAGGAGCTAACCAATCAGATGGAGCAGCTTCAGAGTTGCTGGATACTTCCAAGGTGGGAATTCCAGTGCTAAAATAATCTTCCGGAAAGAAGAGGTTTCTGGGACATGATGGAAAAGTCAGCCTAGATAGAAATGAAAAAAAGAACATATACAGCACTTAACAAATGCTTTTTTCATTCGTTTATTCATTTAATTATAGAAGGTGACTCAAATGTTTAAGAAGATTTGAGTCATTTTGTGAGGAACTGCTTAAGAAAGCAATATCATGGAGCTTGGAGAGGAGAAGGTTTTTGAGGAGGCAGAGGGGACATGATAACTTTTTTTCCTGATTTTTTTAAAGGTTGTCGTATTCAAGATAAATCAGCCTTGTCTCCAGATTATAGAACTGAGAACAATGGGTTACAGTTATGAGGAGATGAATTTCAACTTAATGTAGAGAAAAGCTTATTAACGATGTGAGTTGTCAAACAATAGAATAGACTGTCCCTTCATAGACAGTGAATTTCCCATCCCTAAAGCTAATCAGGTAGAGTCTGGAAGACATATGTGTTTGTATGTGCATATGTATGCATCTATCTACCTCCTGTGGGGTAGAGTAGAGAGAGGACAATGGCTTTGGAGCCAGAGGACTTAGATTCAAATCTCACATCTGCTACTTGTGTGAACTAAGACTCTTCACTTCCCTCATTTACCTTATATATAAGATGAAAGGGGCAGCTAGGTGGTGCCATAGTGCATAGAGCACTTCAGTCAGGGCCTTCAGTCAGGAAGACTCATCTTCCCGAGTTCAAACCTTGACTCAGACATTTTCTAGTTGTGTGACCTTGGGCAAATCACTTAACCCTGTTTGCCTTAGTTTCCTTAAGTCC
Source organism: Vombatus ursinus (assembly GCF_900497805.2). NCBI lineage: Eukaryota > Metazoa > Chordata > Mammalia > Diprotodontia > Vombatidae > Vombatus > Vombatus ursinus. The sequence continues at coordinate 6,606,560 of NW_020954581.1, forward strand.
CAGTTCTGTAATGTATTCTGTTTGGAATAATGAACAAAATCCAGTCTGGGTGAGCCCTTGCCCTAAGGGAAGGAACCTCTGTCATTGGTCTCTTCCATTAGAGTGTAGGGTGACTCAAACTCATGAAGAAGAAAACTAGAGAGGTCCAGATGGAGATGGCTTCTTCCTGTCTGGATTGCTGGAGACTGCTGAGTCTCATGATCAAGTCACCTTCTCTGCAGGAGGAGCTGAAGACTTAACTCACCTCCTCATTAAATGTCCACCAATTAAGGTTGATTTTCAGTTGTCAAGGGAATTCCCTTTCAGAAGGTATTTAAGGCATCTCAGAATCTCTTTTGGGGTTTTTGGCTATCGAGAGAAAACATCAATTTATTGATTGTCAACTAATCTAGTTAATAAATTGATTATTAATTACCCAGAAACTCTGCCTAGGGGTTTTTCATTCATTTCATATATGTTTATATACATACATTCATATATGTGATAGTTACAAAATGCTTTATTCACGTAACAATACTAATTCTTATTCTTATTGTTGTTATTATCATCATTTAATGGAACAGAATTTAGAGCGTACTATGTATGAAGCATTGTCCTAAGGGCTAGGGATATACATAGAAAAGCTGAGACAGCCCCTGCTCTCACCTTCTAATCACAGGAACAACACATATCAAATGGAAAGGTCTTGTGACCTTCGAGTACAATGTAAAAGAAATGGTGATGCCTTTTCTTAATGTCCATTCCATAAGAAGGGAGAAAAATCCATTAGAATCATTTGATGATGCCTAGGGCTTTCTTGTTCAGGTCTACAGTCACTGTGGCTGCTGAGGAGGCCTGGGCTGCTGCTTATGCCTATTGGTAGCAGTCGGTCAGAAGTTGGAGGTGACAGTTGAAAGGGTGGCACTGACTTTGCTGCCGCATATCTCCCACAGGGCACTTTGCTGCCTCAGTGAGGTTAGCTTTCCTGCTCTAATGTTTGGCAGGTGGTGGGCATGGCTGTCTCCACAGAAGATGCTTCCCTGGATGATGGCCTTGGAGTCTAGGATGGAAGGTAACATTCATAAAACACTTTAAAGGTTACAAACAGCCTTACATTTATTATCTCTTCTGATTCTGATATAGGCATTGGCACTTGAGGGGACTAGAAAGCTTCTCCCACAGCAATTGACTCTTGACCAGAGTCTTGAAGGAGGTCAGGGATTCTAAGAAGCAGAGGTGGGAAGGGTAGGAATTCTAGGCATGGGAGATAGCTAACACAAAAGCACTGAGATGAAAAATGGAGCATCATTTGAATAACATCACATAGACCAATAGGACTAGAATATATCATTTGTTGAGGACAGTAATGGGTTAGAAGAATAGAAAGATGGGTAGGGACACAGTGATCCTTTGAAATAGAAGAACTATTGACTCCATTTTAAGAGATGAAGAAAATGAAGCCAGGAACTCACCCTGGGTCCCATAGCTAGTCTAAAGCTAAACTCAGCCTTGCATCCAAATTTTCTGCCTCCAAGTCTAATACTTGTTCTAGTCTCTCATGCTTCCTCTCTCCATGCTGCCAATGCCAGAGTAGGCTTTTCAACTACATTAAACATTTTAAAAAGATACTTAAAACAAAACCCTGGCAAGTGATCTATCCTGCCAAGGCAAACATGAAAGTCAAGTTTGAAATACTGAGGAATGAAACTTTGCCCTAGTTCATTATTTTAATATTTTTCTTCTTTTCAATAATAAGAAAAAGCAATATTGATTTTGGATATAATCACATAAGGGGGATGATTAAGAATTATATATATACATATACATATATGTATTGTTCTTGGAAGATCCTGAGAACGCTCATGAAAATTTGAAACTGTATTGCTTCTCAAATCTTTAATAGAGGCCTGCAAAAATTTGAGGCTGGCAGACAGCCCAGCTCAGGGCCATGATTAAGGCCCTATTTTCTAGTAAATTGGAACTCAGATCTTTATACCAAGGGTTTACACATTTGTGGAAGCATTAGCCATGAAATCATCTGTCCTCTGTCCTTTGCATTTCAGCATGACAAATCTACAAGTGAGTCAAAAGGGAAAGAGATGAGAGGAGGCGCAGAAAAGACTCTTACAAAGCCCCTTCAAAAGCAATTCAGATTTCCAGAGATTCCTGGGAGACAAATTATAGTGATGAACGCAAACAAGTCTTCTCCAAATAGGTAGTTGCCATATAGCTTAGGTGGAACACAGGGTGAGAGCAGGGAATTATACTTTTAATAATAAAAAGTAATACTGAGAATTTAAGTGAGAAGAGGCATTTGTTGTCTTGGCAGAAGGAAGGAATCATCAACAGAATTAATCCAGGTGGATTTGATTCTCGGGTGTGGCAAAGAAACATGGGTGATCTCCATTCATTAGCATCAAGTATTTTAAAAGCATATTGGCTTGATAGAAATTCATGGCTTACATTGTGCTACAACTAACTTTGAAAGACTGAGCTCTTCTCAGCAATGCAAGGATCTAAAACAACTCCAAAAAGACTCATGATGGAAAATGCTATTGACAGCCAGAAAAAAGAACTGTGGAGTCTGAATTCAGAATGGAGCATACTATTTGTGCGCTCTCTCTCTCTCTCTCTCTCTTTCTGTCTCTCTGTTTCTTCTTTGTCATGATTTCTCCCATTGGTTCTAATTCTTCTTTACAATGTGACTAGTGTCAAAATATGTTTAATATGAATGCATATGTAGAGCCCATATCAGATTGCATGCTGTCTTGGGAAGGGGGGAGGAGAAAATTTAGAACTCAAAATCTTATGGAAGTGAATGTTGAAAACTTAAAATAAATAAACAATTTTTCTTTAAAAGAAATCCATAGCTTACAATAAAAAAAAAAGGTAGGATATTGTCCTTGTAGTCAGCTAAGGTCCTTTCCTGACCCCTTAACACAGGAACATAGAATCTGAGCTGGAAGACAAGGCACAGGAACTTTAGCCCAGACCCCTAAATTAGTATATAAGGAAAATGAAACCTAAAGAGGTTCAGTGACTTCTCTAAGATCACTAAATGACCTATGAAGGCAAGAATGGTGTGTTGCTTTTCCTTGCCACCTCTCAAAATATTCAAAAAGCGGTAACAACAATAATACAGTGTAGTGTTTTCCCCATAGCAGGTACTCAATAAAAAAAAAAGAATTGACAAAGAAATGAATGCGGAGCCAAGATGGCAGAGTAAAAAGGTAGTCTTTCTCACCCTTCCCTATCAACCTCTGAAAACCCAGAAAATATCACCCCAGAAAAAACCCTGGAACAGCTAAACCAGAAGAAAGACGGTGTGCAACAGTGCAGTAGCCCAGGTAGCTAGAGGGATTAATGGGAAAGGCCCCTCTTAACCTGGGGGAAGGGGAGCAGTACAAAACAGGAGTCGCCCAGCCAGCTAGTGGAAAGACCCACTTTAGCACACCAGGAGGAGATCCTGGTGCCTTGGCATTCTACAGCAAACGGGTCTCCCATGCCTCAGCAAAAATAAGGGAAGCAGCACTACAAAGGGCCCCAGGTGGATAAGCACCCTGCAGCATTTATCTGAAAGGAGCTGAAGAAAGCAACCTAGTCAAAAAGTTCCAGCCTTGTTGATTCCAGCCCAACACCAGGTAAGCTGTCAGAACCCTACAGCCTCCAACTGCCAACCAGGAGGAGATCCCGAAGTCCAGGTGGTCGAGGAGGCAAACGCCAACAGCTGTAACCTCCGAGTGCCTCAGTGAGGGTGGGTTAACCACTGGAAACCAGCTCAGAAAAGCACCAGATGCCTCGGCATTCTACAGCAAGGAAGTCTTCCAGTGCCTCAAAAGAAATAAGGGAGGCAGCACTGCAAGGGACCCCAGGCAGATAAACACCTGGCAGCACCCATCTAAAAGGAGCTAAACAAAGCTAAAGGAAAGGAAAAGCAGGCAACCTAGATTTACCTGAAAGTCCCAGCCTTGCTGATTTCATCCCAACACCAGATAAGCTGCCAGAACCCTACAGCCTCCAATTGCCAACATAAGAGGCCCCAGCTCCCAAAGCCAGTGACCAAGATCTAGGCTCCCAACACAAGAAGCTTGGGTCAGTGCCCTCTGCTCCCCAGCAGGATAGCTTAATCTCTTTAAAGGCCAGGGAATAAAGAAACACCATGAGCAAAAAGAAACATACGATAGACTCTTATTATGAAAAGAGTGAAGATCAAGACAGAAATTCTGAAGAGGACAACATTGTCATCAAACCCACATCTGCGACATCAAAAGGGAACGTGAACTGGTCTGAAGCCCAAAAAGCCTTCTTAGAAGAACTCAAGAAGGATTTTAAAAGTCAAATGAGAGAGGGAGAGGAGTCCTTTAAAAGTATAATTGGCCAATTGGAAAAAAAGTACACTGAAGAAAACAAGTCCCTGAAACACACAATTGGCCAATTGGAAAAAAGTACAATGAAGAAAATAAATCCCTTAAAAATACAATTGACCAATTGGAGAAGAAAGTACAAAATCTAACAGAAAAAAACAATATGTTGAAAATTAGAATTGAACAAATGGACACTAATGACTCTATGAGAGAGTAAGAATCAAACAGAAACAAAAAAAATGAAAAAAAAATAGATGAAAATGTAAAATACCTCATGGATAAAACAGCTGACCTGGAAAATTGATCCAGGAGAGACAATTTAAAAATTATAGGCCTACCTGAAAGTCACAATGAAAAAAAGAGCCTGAACAATATCCTTCAGGAAATCATAAAGGAAAACTGCCCCGAAGTCCTAGAACCTGAAGGTAAGATAACTATAGAAAGATTCCATCGCTCCCTGACTGAAAGAGATCCCAAATTGAAAATGCCAAGGAATATAATAGCTAAATTCCAAAATTACCAGATTAAAGAGAAATTACTTCAAGCAGCCAGAAAGATACTATTTAAATATCATGGAACCACAGTCAGGATTACACAGGACCTTGAAGCCTCTACATTAAAAGACCGTAGGGTGTGGAACGTGATATGCCTTAAGGCAAAGGAGCTTGGAATGCAGCCAAGGATTAACTACCCAGCGAAAATGAGTGTAATTTTTTCAGGGAAGGAGACAGATATTCAACAAAATAGGGGACTTCCAAACCTTCCTGATAAAAAGACCAGAGCTCAACAAAAAAGTTGATCTTCAAGTACAAGATTCGAGAGAGACATAAAAAGGTAAATGGAACAGAAAGATACAATATGTTGTTAATAAGGGCAAAATGTTTACATCCCTACAAGGAAAGATGACACTTGCAACTCTTGAGGACTGTATTGTTATTATACCATGTTAAAGGGGGTAGATATAAGTTGACTTTGATGTAGTGATAAAAAAATTAATCAAGTGGGTTAAATGGATTCAAGTAAGTGGATTAGTCTGAGCTAAGAAAATGTACTGAGAAAGGAGGAGGCAAACAAGGGTAAATTACATTACAGGAAAAGACACAAAAACCTATTAGAGCAGAGGTAAAGAAAGGAGGGGGATGAGCATTGTTTGAACCTTACTCTCATCAGATTTGGCTCAAGAAGGGAATAATATAATCAGTTAGGTATAGAAATCTAACTTGCACTATAGGTAGTAGGAGGGGAAAGGGGAAAGAAAAGGGAGGGGGGATAGAAGGGAGGGAAGAAGCAGTAAGGGTAAAGGGGAAGAAAAGGGAAAGGGATAATAGAAGGGATAATAGAAGGACCAAAGGAGGCACTGGTCAAAAGCAAAACACTGGTGGGGTGGGAAGGAGAAAGGAGAAAGAAAAGCATACACGGGGGGGGGGGGGGGGAGGATGGAGAAAAAGACACAGATAGTAATCATAACTGTAAATGTGAATGGAATGCACTCTCCCATAACACAGAAGCGTATAGCAGATTGGATTAAAAACCATAATCCTACAATATGTTGTTTACAGGAAACACATTTCAAAAAGAGTGACACATACAGGGTAAAGGTAAAAGGCTGGAGCAAAATATATTATGCTTCAACTGAAGTAAAAAAAGCAGGGGTTGCAATCCTGATCTCAGACAAAGCAAAAGCAAAAATAGATCTTATCAAAAGAGGTAAGGAAGGAAACAACATCCTGTTAAAAGGCACCATAGACAATGAAGTAATATCATTACTAAACATATATGCACCAAATGATATAGCATCCAGATTCTTAGAAGAGAAGTTCAGGGAGTTACAGGAAGAAATAGACAGCAAACCATACTAATGGGGGACCTCAACCTCCCCCTCTCTGAACTAGATAAATCTAACCACAAAATAAACAAGAAAGAAGTTAAGGAGGTGAATAGAACATTAGAAAAGTTAGGTATGATAGACCTGTGGAGAAAACTGAATGGGGATAGAAAGGAATATACTTTTTTCTCAGTGATATGTGGCACATACACAAAAATTGACCATGTACTAGGGCATAAAAACCTCACAATCCAATGCAGAAAGGCAAAAATAGTAAATGCATCATTTTCAGATCATGATGCAATAAAAGTTATATGTAATAAAGGGCCATGGAAGGATAGACTAAAAAATAATTGGAAACTAAATAATCTAATCCTAAAAAATGATTGAGTCAAACAAATCATAGAAACAGTCAACAATTTCATTCAAGAGAACGATGGTAATGAGACAACATACCAAAACTTATGGGATGCAGCAAAAGCAGTTCTTAGGGGAAGTTTCATATCTCTAAATGCTTACATAAATAAAATAGAAAAAGAGATCATTGAATTGGGCATACAACTAAAAAAAGCTAGACAAAGAACAAATTAAAAATCCTCAATTAAACACCATATTAGAAATATTGAAAACCAAAGGAAAAATTAATAAAATTAAAATTAAGAAAACTATTGAACTAATAAATAAAACTAAGAGCTGGTTTTATGAAAAAACCAATAAAATAGATAAACCTTTGGTTAATCTAATTAAATAAAAGAAAGAAGAAAACCAAATTACTAGTATCAAGAATGAAAAGGGTGAAACTACCACCAAGGAAGAGGAAATTAAAACAACAATTAGAAATTATTTTGCCCAAATATATGCCAACAAATTTGACAATCTTAGTGAAATGGATATATATTTACAAAAATATAAATTGCCCAGATTAACAGAAGAGGAAGTAAAATACTTAAATAACCCCATCTCAGAAAAAGAAATTGAATAAGTCATTGATGAACTCCCTAGGAAAAAATCTCCAGGGCCAGATGGATTTACATGTGAATTCTATCAAACATTTAAAGAAGAATTAATTCCAATATTATATAAACTATTTGGTAAAATAAGTAAAGAAGGAATCTTACCAAATTCTTTTTATGATACAAATATGGTGCTGATACCTAAACCAGAAAGAGTCAAAACAGACAAAGAAAATTATAGACCAATTTCTCTAATGAATATAGATGCAAAAATTTTAAACAAAATATTAGCAAATAGATTACAACAACTTATCACACGAATAATACACTATGACCAGGTAAGATTTATACCAGGAATGCAGGGCTGGTTCAATATAAGGAAAACTATCAGCATAATCCACCATATGAACACCAAAACTAACAGAAACCACATGCTCATCTCAATAGATGCAGAAAAAGCTTTTGACAAAATACAACACCCATTCCTATTAAAAACACTAGAGAGCATAGGTGTAAATGGAGTCTTCCTTAAAATAATAAATAGCATCTATCTAAAACCTTCTGCAAGCATAATATGTAGTGGGGACAAGCTAGAAGCATTTCCAATAAGATTGGGGGTGAAACAAGGATGTCCATTATCACCACTGTTATTCAACATAGTACTGGAAACGTTAGCTTTAGCAATAAGAGAAGAAAAAGACATTGAAGGCATTAGAATAGGCAAAGAAGAAACAAAGCAATCACTCTTTGAAGATGACATGATGTTATACTTAGAGAATCCCAGAGAATAAAGTAAAAAACTACATGAAATAATAAATAACTTTAGCAAAGTTGCAGGCTATAAAATAAACCCACATAAATCAACGGCATTTCTATATATTACCAACAAAGCCCAACAGCAAGAGATGGAAAGAGAAATTCCATTTAAATTTACTGCAGACATTATAAAATATTTAGGAGTCTACCTCCTGAAACAAACCCAGGAACTCTATGAACACAATTACAAAACACTTTTCACGCAAATAAAATCAGATCTAAATACTTGGAAAAACATCATTTGCTCATGGGTAGGCCGAGCTAATATAATAAAAATGACAATTCTCCCTAAGCTAATTTACTTATTCAGTGCCATACCAATCAAACTACCAAAAATTATTTTAAAGAGTTAGAAAAAATAATGAGAAGATTCATTTGGAAGAACAAAAGGTCCAGACTATCAAGGGAACTAATGAAAAGAAATGCAGGGGAAGGTGGCCTAGCCATTCCAGATCTTAAATTGTATTATAAAGCAGCAATCATCAAAACTGCTTGGTACTGGCTAAGAAATAGAGTGGTGGATCAGTGGAATAGGTAAAGTATGCAAGACACATTAGTCAATGACTATAGTAATCTATTATTTGATAAACCCAAAGACCCCAGCTTCTGGGATAAGAATCCACTCTTCGAAAAAAACTGCTGGGAAAACTGGAAAAGAGTATGGCAGAAACTATGCATAGACCAAAATCTCACACCATATACCAAAATAAAGTCAAAATGGGTACATGATTTAGATATAAAGGCTGATACTATAAGCAAACTGAGAGAGCAAGGAATAGTTTACTTGTTAGATCTATGGAGAACAGAAGAATTCATGACCAAACAGGAGATAGAGAACATTATGAAATGCAAAATAGATAATTTTGGTTACATTAAATTGAAAAGTTTTTGTACAAACAAAGCCAATGCAACTAAGATTAGAAGGAAAGTAGAAAATTGGGAAAGAATTTTTACAACCAGTCTCTCTGATAAGTGTCTCATTTCTAAAATATATAGAGAATTAAGTCAAATTTATAAGAAGACAAGACATTCCCCACTTGATAAGTGGTCAAAGGATATGAACAGACAGTTCTCAGATGAAGAAATTAAAGCCATCTATAGTCATGTGAAAAAATGCTCTAAATCACTATTGATTAGAGAAATGCAAATCAAAACAACTTTGAGGTACCACATCACACTCATCAGAGTGGCCAACATGACAAAACAGGAAAATGTTGGAAAAGATGTGGGAAAATTGGAACACTAATGCATTGTTGGTGGAGTTGTGAAATGATCCAACCATTTTGGAGAGCAATTTGGAACTATGCCCAAAGGGCTATCAAAATGTGCATACCCTTTGACCCAGCAATAGCACTTCTAGGGCTATATCCCAAAGAGATCACACAAATGGGAAAAGGACCTACATGTACAAAAATATTCATAGCAGCTCTTTTCATGGTGGCAAAGAATTGGAAATTGATAGGATGCCCATCAATTGGGGAATGGCTGAGCAAGTTGTGGTATATGAATGTGATGGAATACTATTGTGCTATAAGAAATGATGAACAGGCTGACTTCAGAAAAACCTGGAAAGACTTGTATGGTCTGATGCTGAGTGAAGTGAGCAGAAACAAGAGAACGTTGTACACAATAACAGCTACGTTGTGTGATGACTAATATTGATAAATTTAACCCTTCCTGGCAATACAAGGATCAGACATCTCCAGAGGCCTTGTGATGGAAAATGCTATCCACACCCAAAGAAAGAACTATGGAAGCCGAATTGTTATTTTTTTCTCTTCTGTTGAGTTTTATTTTCTCTTTCTGATGGTTCCTCCTATTGGTTTTAATTTCTACTTGTAACATCACTAATGTGAAAATATGTTTAATATGAATGTAAATGTATAGCCTATATCAGATTGCGCACCATCTTGGGGAGGGTGGTAGGGAGGAAGGGGGAGAAAAATTTTAAACTCAAAAGCATATGTAAATGATTATTGATAAATCAAAAGAAATTAATTTAAAAAAAAGAAATGAATGCATCTTGGATGAAATTTTCTCCTGTGTGGGCCCTGGTTCCCTTTCCTGGGGGCAAGTTGGATGTCATGACATCTGGTTCTAAATTTCACGAGTGAACGAAAATTGGTGATCTGAAGTGGAAGCAAGGAGATGAAAAGGCAAAGTGGTCAACTAAAGTTCTGGCTCTCTATATGATGTTTGTTATTTGGAAAAAAAAAATACTTAGATCCCAAAATAGTTTCTTTCAACCATTTCAGAAGAATAAATGTTTTCTTTTAGGTCAGGGCAGCTAAAATTTGCAAGTTGATTTCAAATTTTGGCTACTTTACATGGAAGCATTGGGAATGTATGAAATATTTACAAAAATGTGTTTACTTACCTAAGATTCTAAAACAACTTTGTGGATAATATTCATATTTGCTATATTTTATTTACTTTTCTTGCCTATTTGTACTGGGCAATTATCAGGCGCAAGTTGATTTTCTGTTCAAAGGGAAGGGATGAGTTGATCCAGGTTCTTCCATTCTCTTGTTAATTAAGTGAGTAACACCAGGAAGGTCATTTAGCCACTTTGGGCCTCAGTTTCCTCATGTGTCAAAAGAGAGGTATGGACTCCAATGTTTCTTCCAATTCTAAAATATGGTGATGCAATAATATTGTAATTTCCATATTATATTTGTCCAATATTTGGGAATCATTTGATTTGTTACGTGGATATTTAAAGACTAACATTATTAAATTAGAGAATATCTGGCAGAAAAAAACGATTGAAAATATTACTCTTAATTGGATGTTCCTTTTTGTTTTTACCATTTAAAATTGAGGTTGATATTTCCCATATTGTTTATTAAATGATGATGATTTTCAACACTTTTTTTCTTTGAAGTATCTTGAAAGGATTAACGAAAGGCACAGTGTATTCATGTTTATCCAGATGGAAGGAAAAGAAAAAGATGAGGCTAAAGAAGAAATGAAAAACAGAAAATAGGAGATACACATCCATAATACAGAACAGTATTTAACATTTTCTGTGTGATCTTTGGTAAATATTTATTGAGCACATGCCTCACGCATTAGCCCTTAGAGAAAATTATGAGGAACTCCTTGAGGAAAGGGTAGAGGTCTAGCAAGAAGGAGAATATGATCCCAAAGTACCATGCCCTGGTCAGAACACGTTAAGAGATTTGCTCAGGCCTGGGTCCCACAGTTCAGGAACAACAATGATGAGCTGGAGAGTAGTGAGAAGAAGGCAAACAGAATGGTGATGGGCTTTGAGCACATGATGTGTTTGGATTAGTTGAAGGAGCAAGGTCTATTTAGACTGGAGAAAAGAAGAAGGGGAGGAGTTATGCTAGCTGTTTTTAAGTATTTGAAAGGATGTACTCTACTAGACAGCAATTAGATGGTGCAGTGGATAGAGTATTAGGTCTGGAGTCACAAAAATTCATCTTTAGCTGTGTGACCCTGGGTAAGTCACTTAACCTTTTTGCCTCAGTTTCCTCATCTGTCAAATGATCTGGAGAAGGAAACAACAAATCCCTCCAGTATCTTTGCCAAGAAAACCCCAAATGGGGCTCACAAAGAGTTGGACTCAACTGAAAAAATGCCTGAATAGATGCAACCTCTACAAGAGGGATTAGACAAGTTTTTCTTGGCCTCAGAGAACAGAATTAGGAGAAGTAGAAAGAAAATACAAAGAGTAGGGTTAGCATTGAGTATTTAGGGTACTTGTAACCAAACAAGAAAGCCAAACTCACTACAAATATAACAATACCCTTCCTAAAAATTAGAGCTAGTTAAAGATGAAATGAGTAACCTTAGAAGAAAATGAGTTTGTCATTGGAAATATTCAAGGAAAAGCTAGGGAACCACTTGTAAGTTATACCACAGTAGGTATTCTTTAAGGTGTAGAGATTGGACTACATTGATTCCAAAGACCATTATATTTAGAATTTCTGGGATTTCTTCATCATAGGATTTAGAAGTAGAAAACAGGTTACAAATAATCTAGTTCAACTCTCTTATTTTTTTTAATAATTAATTAATTAATTTTAAGTTTTCAACATTCACTTCCATAAGATTTTGAGTTTTAAATTTTCTCTCCCTCCCTCTCCTCCTGCTCCCCAAGAAAGCATGCAAACTGATATAAGTTGTACTTACACATTCATATTAAGCATATTTTCCCATTAGTCATGATGTAAAGAGCAATTAGAACTAATGGGAGAAACATGAAAATGAAGCAATAAAAACAAAACAACAAAGGAAAAGGAGAGAAAATAGTATGCTTCCTTCTGCATTCAGATTCCATAGTTCTTTCTCTGGATGTGGATGGCATTTTCCATCATGAGGCTTTTGGAGTTGTCTTAGATTCTTGCATTGCTGCAAAGAGTCAAGTCCATCAAAGTCAGTCATCACAGTGTGGCTGTTACTGTGTACGATGTTCTCCTGGTTCTGCTCATTTCACTCAGCATCAGCTCACATAAATCTTTCCAGGTTTTTCTGAAGTCTGCCTGCTCATCATTTCTCATAGCACAATAGTATTCCATTACATTCATATACTACAACTTGTTCATCCATTCCCCAGTTGATGGGTATTCCCTCAATTTTCAATTCTTTGCCACCACAAAAAGAGCTGCTATAAATATTTTTGTACATATTGGTCCTTTTCCCTTTTTTATGGTCTCTTTGGGATATAGACCTAGAAGGGGCATTGCTGGGTCAAAGGGTATGCACAATTTTATAGACCTTGAGGCATATTTCCAAATTGTTCTCCAGAATGGTTGGATCAGTTCACAAGTCTACATGCATTAGTGTTTCAATTTTCCCTCATTTCTCCAACATTTATCATTTTCCTGTTTTGTCATGTTAGCCAATCTGATAGGTGTGATGTGGTACCTCAGAGTTGTGTTGACTTGCATTTCTCTAATCAATAGTGATTTAGAACATTTTTTCGTGTGACTATAGATAGCTGTAATTTTGTCATCTGAAAACTGCCTATTCATATCCATTGACCATTTCTCAATTGGGGAATGACTCGTATTCTTATAAATTTGACTCAGTTCTCTATATATTTTACAAATGAGGACTTTATCAGAGACACTGGTTGTAAAAATTCTTTCCCAGTTTTCTGCTTCCCTCCTAATCTTGGTTGCATTGCCTTTGTTTGCATAAAAACTTTTCAATTTAGTGTAATCAACATTATCCATTTTACATTTCATGATGTTCTCTAACTCTTGTTTGGTCATAAATTCTTCCCTTTTCCATAAATCTGATAGGTAAACTATTCCTTGCTCTCCTATTTTGCTTATAGTATCAGTCTTTATATCTAAATCCTGTACCCATTTTGATTTTATCTTGGTATAGGGTGTAAGTTGTTGTTCTATACCCTATTTTTGCCATACTATTTTCCAGTTTTCCCAGCAGTTTTTGTTAAATATGATTTCTTATCCCAGAAACTGGAGTCTTTGGATTTATCAAAGAGTAGATTAGTATAATCATTGACTGTTGTGTCTTTAACCTATTCTACTGATCTATCACTCTATTTCTTAGCCAGTACCATGCAGAAGCCTTTTCTTTTAGAAATAAGGAAATTGAGGATCAGTGAGAAAAAGTGACTTGCCCAAGATACCATAGGTATTGATATTGGCATTGGTGGAGCCAGGATTAGACTATGCCTTCTATTTTTTTGTGCCTAAAATAAGGTTAGAAGCCTTGTTGTTTTGTTTTTTGGTACAGAATTGTTCAATGATATTAAAAAAAAAGAATAGGAAGGTTAAAAATAATTTACTTTTCCTCATGGAAATGGATGTTCTTATTAAATGATTAACATTTCCCAAACCTTTAGGGGTGGTGGGTGGGGAGGATAGAGGAATAGCAGCAATACAAATGTCTGGCTGTAACAGGAGGTCTGCTAAGTCCTAAGAATGGTTCCTGGTACTTTATGAAAAATTAGAAATGCAAATTGGTCCAGTAAATGTTGCAATTAGTGAAGTCTATGTGTGTGGCCTGAAAATATGACATCATCCAATTTAGAACTTTTCTTGGAAAATACAATGAAGGAGATGCCAGCAATTATAGAAACTGTTAACTCAACAGAGACAGCCTTTACATTTAGCAAAAAGAGAGACTCAATGAGGACTATGAGTAAAGGTGATTATTCAACAAGCCTGACCAGATTTCATTTCAAAAATGCCTGGAGGGTCAGCTCCTATCTGATAAAGAAGTTTTTGGTTAGTCAAGAATGTAGTGTCAGGCACAGATGATGGGATCACAGACAGTGAAAGAAAGGAGCTGAAATGACTTCAACCCCAACTCCTGCCTTTTACAGATGAAAAAAAAATGAGTCACAGAGAACTTAAATGCCTAGCCTAGCATCATTAGCGTGTAAGTATCTGAGGTAGGAATTAAACCCAGGCCTTCCTGGTTCCAGGTCTAGGTCCCTTTTGCTTAACTCCTCACCATCTTTCAATCTCCTCCCTCCCCCCACTCACATCCAATTTATTGCCAAGGCCTGCTGACTTCACCTTTACAACATCTTTCAAATACACCCCTTCTCTCTTCTGGCATTGCCCCTTTCTGGTACAGGCCTCCATCATCTCACCTTTTTGACTATTGCAATATCCTGCTGGTGGGTCTGCTTGCTACAAATCTCTCTCCACTTCAACCCATCCTCCATTCAGTCACTAAAGTGATTTTCCTAACATGGCAGGTACAACCATATTCAGTAAATTCCAGTCCTCCCCATTCCCTCCAGGATCAAATAAAAATCCCATTTGGCATTCAAAGCTCTCACTGGTCTAGCCCTTTTCTACATTTCCAATCTTCTTACGCCTTACTCCCATCCATGTGACATGGCCTCCTGGCTATTCCACAAACAAGGCGTTCAATCTTTAGGCTCTGGGAGCTTTCTCTTGCTCTTCCTCATGCCTAGAATACTCTTCTTCCTCAATTCCACCAGTGACTTTTCTGTCTTTCTTTAAGTCTCAGCTAAAATGCCATCTTTTGCTGGAAGCAAATTAATTCGAATGTTTACCTCTTGTTAATTATTTCCTACTTATCCTGCATATTGCTTGTTTATACATTTTTGTTTGTTGTCTCTTCCATTAGATCATGAGCTCCTTGTGAGCAAGGACTGTCTTTTCGCCCTTTTTGTATCCTCAGCACTTAGAAGAGTGCCTGGCACATAGTAGGTGTTAAATAAATGTTTACTTATTGATTGAAAGAGCTCTAGAACTCTTCCAATGTTTAAATGCGACACATATTTATGGGCAAGGGCAATACAGGAGTTTCTTTTTCTTGACTGTGCTTATCCATTAAAGGGGTTTATTTCCTCCTTCAGTGTAGTTTGGGGGGATGGAAAGGAGAAAAAAATAAGTATTTGATAATTAGAAAAAAATAATAACTAATCTGGTCCAATATGGTGCTATGGAAAGGGCCAGGATTTAGAATCAAAGAGACCTAGCTTCAAACACAGGTCATGCCATAAATGTCCTGTGTGACACTGGGCAAATTGTTTAATCTCTCTGTGTTCCAATGCCCTCATTCATAAAGTGAGAGGATTGCAGTAGTTGGCCTCTGAGGTTCCTTCTACCTCAAAATTTGTGAATTCTATGAATTATTAAGACAGGCAGAGATCACGAATGTTGAACATGGCTTCACTGAATCAAAGAATCTCAGTATTTGGTAGGTCCTCGGTGAAGTTTTAATGGGCTATGACCTATACCTGAACCTCAAATCCCTCTGCTGCATATGTGACAAAGACTTAAGCAGAGTTTGGTAAAAGAGTTCCCATTAAGATGAAGCTACTGTCTCTCCAGTCAGCCCTCTCCATTTTGGTAAAGCTTTAATTTTGACAAAGTTCTTCCTTAGAGGAAGCCTAAAATTACCTCTTTGCAACTTCTGCCCTTTCTGTTCTCAATTCTACCTGCTCAGGCCAAAGAGAACAAATAGTATTCCCTCTTCCATGTTATAGCCTATAAATGAACTGAATGCACCTATCATACACCCCACTGCCACAAATTTTCTCCAGGCTAAATATCTCTAGCTTTTTCCATAAATTTTTCCAAATTTACATGTGCATGCTTTCAAGAACCAACACTATCTGAGCTGCCCTTTTCTGGATGATAGTCATCTTGTCAAGACCTCTTCTAAATGGTCGTACTTAAAACTGAATATAATACTAGTTGAGGTCTGATCAGAGATGCCCCAAACACAGTGGGACTTTCAACTATGGACCTCTTTGGTCCTAGACACTCTGCCTCTCAGTGCAGCTGCAGATTCCATGAGTGTTCTTGGTTGGCTTGTTACACTGGTGATTCATTTACAGATGAACTATTATCCCCCCGACACCTCTACATCTTGCATTTATTTACTTTTGAACCTGTATGAGACTTTATATTTATCCTTACTGCTATTAATTTTCATCTTTTGATCATGGGGCAAAACATATAACAACCTAGATACTTTCCTAGTCCTCACTAACTCAACCTTTCCTACCAAGGGATAGTATGCTAAACATAAAATAATTATAATAGAATCCACAGGATAACAAAAAATTAGTTTCAACAATGTAAAATCCTCTAACAGTGGGGTCAATCATCCCACCACATTTGTCCCTAATACAAACACATCTGGAGCAGACCACTTACCCCTGATACCTTTATCAGAACACATATCAATTGTTCTCTAGATGTGAACAAGGCCTGGACACCTTCTTATGTGCAAGTGGAAATCTGTTCAGATTGACTGAGGGATTTGTTTACAACCTCTGAGACCTGTATAAAGCTATTGGAACTGAGAGAATGCTTGGAAGCTTAGAGGACAGTCATTCTTAAGGTAGTAGCAGAGGTATGCTGGAATCTGTTCTAACTATTTACCAGAGTCACTTGCTAAATTTTCAGTGCAAACTTTTATACCTTGGAACCTAAATCAGAATTTGCTTGCTTGATTTGTTGATTGTGCAGACTTGAGAATGATGGAGAAAATGTTAATGATGCAGTTTAAACTTAAAAGAATGATGGGGGTACCCCCTCCCAAGAAAGTCAGTTGTTAAACGTTTACCAGCATACACTTGGGTAATGGTCTAGACCTTTGATTTCATTGGAGTGGACAACTCCCAGTATGGAAACTCTATACATTGAAATATATCAACAACTCTTCTGTTATTTGTAATCTTAGAGTTTTCTGGGGAACTGAAAACTTTCAAGACCTAAGTATGGTTACACTGCTAGTATATTTCAAAGGCTTAGATTGAACCCAGGTCTTCCTGACTCCAAGGTTGGCTCTCTAACCAGCACTCCACATTGTTCCTCGAATTGTATGTAGGTAGAACATCCTCCAATATGTGAATGATTCATTCCAAAAGAAAAGCTTCCCAACTTACACAGGAGTATTTTCTTTGTAAGAGCATAGAATTAGTCAAACTAATAATACATTTCAAAATAATACTAAAAATGATATAAGAGAACAAGAATGAGAATAGGGAAGAATTTGAAATAATTTTTTGCAATTAACAACTGTGCAAAATAAAATGTGTCTGACATACTATTCAGCAGGGTTGTACATAAAGACAATCCCAAACAGATAGTAACAGCAAGTTACACGTTATGATGGTGAACAGTGAAATTATTTATTTGGACTGGATCTGTTAAATGTTAATCTGTTAAATGAGTAAATATTCATACATTGTTCATGTGTAAGTGCATTTTTGTAACTACTTACAAAGACAAATTTCAAGGAGACTAAAGTCTTTTGGAGGAGATGTAGGAGAAAAACAATTTCAAATGAGTGGGAAGGAAGAATTTATTTAAGGATGAAAAATACTCTCTGAATAATTCATAGCTATCCTTACCTACTGAGGACAAAAGAAGGAGAGAATAGGCTTAAATTATAGGAGAGGGGGTTTGAGTTACATGTAAGTTAAAACTTCCTAACTCCAAGGATTCTGAAACATGGGCTGTTGTGGAATCTCCCTCCTTGGAGATCACTGAGAGCAAGACAGACTTCCAAATGTTCTTGGATCCAAGTCAAAATAACGTAAGACTGAATGTGATATTTTGTGCACATCTGACTTCATATCCTTAGTAATGGTCTACCAGTATATTAAGAGTTATTTTACAGAAGATGAGGACCAGCTGTTCTCTATATCAACTGAGAAAAAGAAAAATGGGAATGCTTTTTAATTACATCAGAAGAGTCTGGTGAGCTCTAAGACTTTCCTGCCAGTATGTATTGTTTAATGTGGGAATGAACAGGCCACTGGGGGACTGCTAGTCAATACAGAGCAGAGATTAGGGAGATGAATTGTAAGGTCCCTTCCAGCTCCAAATCTCTGAGCCTATGATCCCCACCCAGAGAGATTGATTTAGTTCCATGCTGAATTGTTGGCCTGTCTGAACAAACAAAACATCAAGGAATTAAAGACAATATCGCTGGAGTGGAGGAACAAATGGAGAATGAGATGGTGGGGTACTGGATTATATAAACTCATAGATTTGGAACAAGAAGGAACCTCTAAAAGCCATATAGCCCAACTTCCATGATTTTACAGATGAAGAAATGGAGGAAAAGAGAGGTTGACTTGTCCAAGATCGCACAAGGAATGTCAGACGTAGGATTTGAACACAGGTCTTCTGACTCCAGAACCCATGCACCGATGAAAAAATATTAGACCTGGAGTTGAGAAGTCTGGGCTTGAATCTTGGCTCTGATGTTTATAGGCAAGCTCCTTAATTTCGGTAAACTTCAGTTTCTGCATCTGTCAAATGGGGATAACATTTGTACTGTTTCGCTCTCAGGGTTGTTTGGAGCAGAGGCTTCTGTAAACCTCCAGGTAATAGAAAAATAGAAACTTTGATTATGTGGGATATAGGATGATGGAATCATAGATATAAACATGGAAGAATAGCTACAACACAAGGGAGTTTGTACTTGAAATCACTTGTAGCATCCCAAATGAGGCAAATCATTGGTGGTTTTCACAATAGCTATTTATCCAATGTCATTTTTAAAGTGAACTAGCCTCCTGGGATGGAGGAGCATTGGGTAACA
Organism: Vombatus ursinus; assembly: GCF_900497805.2. NCBI lineage: Eukaryota > Metazoa > Chordata > Mammalia > Diprotodontia > Vombatidae > Vombatus > Vombatus ursinus. Next base: position 6,625,543 of record NW_020954581.1, read on the forward strand.
ATTACCCCTTGTGTACTCTATGCTATTTGAGGACACGTCTTTTTTTCTGCGGGGCTTCTAAAATCAGAGGCATTGACAACTTTATTCCTGTGGCAGGTAGGAGTCATCCTCAAAGCTGGGGAAGAAAATGAATCAGGCTTTCCCTAATCTTCACCTGCCTTCTGATTCTGTGTTGTGCAATTACATTTATACATGCAAAGGATACCATTAAGCAGTCAATGAAATTAAATACACTGACCATTAGAATGGATTAATTTCTTTCCATATTTATTTATTTTAGAAAAAAATGCAAGTTAAGAAAACAAACTGCTTCTTCCTCACATTAATAATAACTGGCATTTATAGAGCATTTACAGGTTTCCTATGCCCTTTACCTGCATTACCTCATTTCAGACTCTCAACAGTTCTGGTGAGATAGGTACTGCCATTACTATAATTATTTCTATCTCACAGGTGAGATATCTTAGGCTGAAAGAGATTAAGTGATTTGCACAAAGTCACAGAGGGAGTAAAATGGGATTTAAATTCAGATCTTCCTGACCCCAAACACATTACCTTATTTACTATTGCCTTTATCTATTACTTGGGCAGCTAGGTGGTGCAGTGGATAAAGTGCCAGGCCTGTAGTCAGGAAGACTCATCTTCTTGAGTTCAAATCTAGCCTTAGACACTTGTGAACTCGTGTGACCCTGGGCAAGTCACCTAATCCTGTTTGCCTCAGTTTTCTCATCTGTAAAATGGGTTGGAGAAGGAAATGGGCAACACTCCAGTATCTCTGCCAAGAAAACCCCAAAATAGGGTCAGAGAGTCAGAAATGACTGAAAACAACTGGACAAGAACAACGGCCTACCACTTGCCTTGCTCAAACATTCCATGACTCTGTTACTGCAGTAGATTAACGCAGGGTATTCCATCTCAAAAGATACATTCATATCAGGTCTGTGTTCATCAATCTAGTTCAAATCTATTTGATAAATTTAAGATCCTCCCTCTCCCCCACCTAACACATATTTGGAGATACACTGCTTCTTACTATTTTTGGAAGAAATGATACTTCAGAGAAAATACAAATTTTAATCATCCTAGATTTGTCTTTCAATAACATATTTATGCCCTTTATCTGGCCTCTAGAAAAATATGATGTTGTTAGATCACATTTCCTTAGATATATACAAATTAGGCACATCATACAATGAGTTAGGAATTACTTTCCTAATGTTTCACAATAGCTAGAATTAATTGAAATCCTTTAGGGTAAAAGAGGCCGGAAGTATGTGGTGTTCATGGTATAGTAGGGAATAATTAGATCTGTAGTGAGGAGATACTCCCAATTAAATCTTTATGGGAAAATGATTTTAAAATTGGCTTTGAGGAAATTGAATGGGAACAGATCATAGGCATAATGTAACACTCAGTGCATGGTATTAAGAAATATATTTTACATCTGTGACTAGAATCTGTTATCTCTCATAAAGTCAGGATGTAATTCAGGTAATAAATTAAAGATTTCAGATCCAGTACCAGGTTCAGAAGGAGGAAGCTGGACAATCTATCCTTAGCCCAGTGTATGCAGTGATTTGTAGGACATTCAGTTGGTGCTTTTCTTTTAAGTGGCAATCTTTTGCTTAAGGCTTTGTCTAGATCTGTAATTTCATCAATTTACAGTGGTCTTGATGAAGACAGTCTCAAAGATGTCGGGCCCCATTCTACTACTCACAGTATTACAGAAGTATGTAGGGTACTGAGTGGTTCAGTGACTTACCCAGAGACCCCCACAGAGGCCAGACTCAACCCCAGGCTGACCTGATTCCACATTGTCTTTCTCTCTCTTAAGACTTGGGAGATAAATAGATCATAGACTGCATTGTGATCTCCTAGATGCCACATAACACACAGGTTGACTTAATTAGACACATCCCTATTTACCAGGTTATGAAATTCATCAGTGAAGTGACCCCATTGTGTGAGAGAACAACTATTTCATTTCATGTTTTTATTTATTGGAAATGATGGCTGATACCAGGTGATATTCATCTCAGCTTCTTGCTGCTTGGTTTGTAAATTTTGTTAGCAGGAATGCTCTTGTACTTCATCTACTCTTAAGTATTGTATCTGTTTGTGCTGTAGGTGATACAGAAATCGAGTATACACCCAAATGTTTTCTAATCGGTTAATTTGTTTGGATGGTCTACAACCTTCTCTACTGCCTTACGGTGTATAACCCTTTGACTAAATGTACATAGCTACCAGTTCTTTCTGTTTTACAGAAATAAATGTCAAATTGCTTCATAAGCAGAGTCACATCTCTTCAGAGCTGGAGGAGACATTCAGGCTGATCTCATCCAAATCCTTTCTTTTAGAGATGAGAAAACTAAGATGGAGAGGTTAAGTAATTTGCTCAAGGCTACCCAAACAGTCTGAAGATTTAGAGCTGGAAGGGACCTTAGAGGTCATTAGAGGTCATCAGGGCTTCCAATTGAATGATGAAGTGAATTGCCCAAGGTCATAGAAGTATTAAGTGAAACAGCAAGGAATCAACCTTAAATGCTCTGACTTCAAGTGGAGCACTCTTTCTACAACACCACAGTGTCTACACCGGAGGAGGAACTAGTGTAGGGAGCTCAAGATTTTGTCCCAGATGCTGATGTCACAGGGAGTGGTTTCCTCCCTCCTGAGTGAGGTATACTTTCCCCCCACAGTAACCATGGTCCCCACACAAGTCCTCATGGTCTCCTTCTAGCCTTTAGCTTTGTACACTGAGATTACTCCCAGGCTGATTTTGACAGGGTTCTATTGCCTCATGGGGAATTCAAGGTCCTCCATCTCCCTTCCAGCTGAATTTTCCCTTGAATTTTCTTGGTATAAGAATTCTAACCCTGCATGGCACCATCAAGATCCAGAAACTTGGTGTCCTAACTCCCAGTTTCAAATATCTTCCATTACTCAAAATCTCCAGTTTGTAGTTTATTAATCCATAGACATGACCTCCCTTTGAATGGTAGAATATATATTAAAACACTAAAAAAAAAAAGTTTAATTCTCCGCCATTTGTACTCAATCTGAGGTGCAGCTTTAAATGTTTTTCCTGGATCCTTATTGGCATTCAATTATCTTGTGGAAGGATGATGGCCTCCAGGTTTTTTGCCATCATATTCCAATTATAATTTACATAGTGCTTCTCATGATTGGCAAGAAGGAAGCAGCGGTATTATTCACATGCAGAGAGTCAACCCCGTCATGAGTAAGCTATTATGTAGAAAAGGAAGCATTTTAAGCAAATTGATTTTCAGTGGAGAGCTTTAGCCCAAAACAACTGCTTTGTGCTGAAGCCAGGATCAATAGTTCTAAGCAAAGCCAAAATTGAATCATGTCACGGCTCCAATTTCATGATAGTTTTAATGTAAGATAAATAATAAACTTGCTTTGAAATCTTTCTTGCTGTATGCCCTCATTTCAATACGAATCAGTATGTATTTCATTACCCAGCTAGCTGTTGACATGGGAGCCAGATGCTGAATTTTCAGTGAAACAGGCATAGGGAGGGCATGTCAGATTGAGGCGGGATATGTGGCATACCTTGTCATCCCTTGAACTAAAACACTGGTAGAACTCAACTCTATTATGCTAATTTGGCCCTGGGATTGTGGATGGCATGTGGATAAGGGGAACTCAAGAAAACTTCCTGCCACTGGAGAGGAGCTAGATGTAAAGAAGTGTGCTCTGGGTAACAACACTGTGATTTTAAAGAGCAGTTCTACACACAAAATACATTGGAAAATTGGAAATATTAGTCCACTAAACCAAGCCAAAAGAGATACTTTGGGCCCAGTAATTTGGGTAAAAGCATAAGAACAGATTATATCACATAGATCAAATAATTTTCTCATTTCACTATTCCAGTCCCCAAACCATTTATCTATTATGCGCCCACTGTGTGTCACATACTATGCTATTGGCTAAAGATGCAAAAACAAAAAGAAAAACAAAACAAGTCCCTTCTCTGAAAGAGCTAACATTTACTCTCCTAGTGTTAAGCCACTTCCATGAGCATATCTAAGTAAGAAATTTGTATGTGTTATAACTTAAACATAAATGTTTCCCTACATATTTATATATGCATATATGCATGTATATACATGCAAGTATATACGTATGTGTTTATATATACACATACATACATATATATGTATTTATATCACATATTTGTTTGGATTTGAAAAAGTCTTTTTGACTAGTTTTTCTAAACATGTATTTCAATTTCTAACAGAATGAGTGAATCAAGTTCTAGACACATATTATTATGGTTAATTGTTCTCTCTCTCTCTCTTTCTCCATCTCTCTATACACATACACAGACACGCACACACCTATAATAAATATTGGTTACCAGGAACATAAATTTAATAGGAATTTGGGACTAAATAAAACTCAATGATTGTCACTCTAATGTGCAATGCTTGACAATGTTAAATTAATAATCAGCTACTTAAATCCAAGACTAAAATTACCCTATGGTTTGTTGGTCAATATATAGATAGTGCCAAGTGATGACAAGGGCTTTGATTTTTTGAAACAGTTACTATTTTGATACAAATTATAACTCACATTTTTGGGGAAATAATAATTTCCAAATTTATATAAATAGCTTTGCAAATGGGAGATAGGCTGAATGATTAAGACCTCTTTCACATAAGGTAATACATGTATATTCCCTATGTAGGAATCCAGAGACAACATCTTCCCTTTTAGGGTTGCCTTGCTTAACAAGCCTTCCCTCATGCTTACAGATCTGTAACCACCACTTGGTTACAGGATCCTAGGAATACCTGGGTTGTATGGGAGATTCAATCCCACTTCTCACTGTAGTTTCTAAGCCCCCATCTGTGTGATTCCCATTTATAAAAAATTAACTGCATTAGATCATAAACATGAAACATTTAGTAAACGCTAAGGCAAAAACAGTAGTAATTTCATATATAGAACGTAAAACTAATATAGCAATAGTATTTTCATCACAGTCTACGAATACACTTGGATCATAGTCTCCCACCAATACATGCAGTACCTATGAGGGAAAGTAGGAACATACTTACAGAAACCCAGTGGGGATACACATGAATGTGGAAAACCATGTGCTTGAGGAAACTCACAACTCTGAACTGTAGTCCTTGATGTCCTCGGTCTCCTTAGAAATAACATGCCTCAGAAAAATCTTCTCTGATGGTTGTTCCCCTTCTGACCCTTACTGCTCTCTTGCTGTGCAAAACAGTTCCTCTTCTACTCTCAAACTGATGAAACCATGGAAAGTTGTTTTTAATTTACCATCTCCCTTCAAAGTACAATGAGCTAATACACCATAGCAGTGAAAAGGTCAAACATTTGAGCCATAGAATTGCAAAGCTTCTCAAATTATCTCTCTAGTTAATACAAGCTAGCCCAGCAAACTTCATTCACTAGGATTTTTTTTTATTTTCCAATTTTTTTTCAATCCAGCTTACAGAAGAATAGAAATCCCAGCAAACCTCTTTGGAATGGTTCTCCAGGCAATGCAAACTAAGCCCACTCAACAGGATGCTGTACATTCCAACTGTTGTGCAGTCCTGTCCAACCTTTCATGAACCTCTACAGGATTTTCTTGGCAAAGATATGGGAATAGTTTACCATTTCTTACTCCAATGGATTAGGCAACCAAGGTTAAGTGATTTGCCTAGGATTAAACAGCTACTGAGTGTCTGAAGCCATATTGAACTCGGGTCTTCTCAACTCCAAGCCTGGCACTCTTTCCACTGAGCCACCTGATTGTCTCCAATTAGTTACCATATACTTAATAGCAAAGCAGCTTCTAAACCTCTCTTTTCCTTCTGCTTTTCCCTCTAAAATCAGAAGGGGTAGCAGAGAGCCAACAGGTATCTTTGAGAGATTTTTACCTATATCAAACTGTATGTGGTAGGTAGAGGGCAATAATTGAAACTGAAGGAGATCTCATCCCTCTCCCAATAAGGCAGGATACCAGCCTTTACTCCAGGCAATCGGCAAATCAATGCTGTCCTTCCAATAACCTTGCTTCATGTTCAGCAGCTGAAGTCTTACAGTCAGCTGATTGCTCCTGCTGGTCTCTTCATACTCAGCTCCTGCTGCATTCTTAACTCACCTCTTTCTGAGCTCTTCGCTAGCTCCAATAATTCAAATCAAAGCCTTCTGGTTCATTCCCTTATGAGGTAAAACTCACAAAATCTAACTTTCCTTCAGTTATGAAACCTAGTCCTTATTTAATCTTCTCAGTGTCCAGAAAATTATTTGATTGACCACTTTGTAAGTTTTGATCTCTCAAGCTCTAAAAAAACTTTGAATACAAGTACACTACAACCTCAATAATTTCTCTATGCCCAACAGGTCCTCTCAGTCCATTTATTTGAGCGGTAATTCTCTATCAACTCCCAACAATCTTTGTTCTTGCATCTTAGTGGCAATATTATTTCTTTACACATGGATTTTATCCTTTTTTAAGTGAAGTTCTTCTTTTATGAATCCCCCCACTTTACCACTCAAAATATTCTCATACAAAAGGGTGTTTACTTTATGTCCCTCATAAGCTGCTTTCCTCTTTATCCAAACATTTATTTTCTACTCCTTTCACATCTTGTATCTGAAAGAGGCAGTCCTTAACACAAGTTTTCCAAGTTTTTCTGAATTCATAATATTCCTCATTTATTATGGCATAATAGTTTTGTATTGCATTTTTATACCAAAATTTGTTTAACTGTTCTTCTGACTGATAACTTCTTTCCTTCCAGTTCTTTGCTGCTACAAGTATGTTTGGGACCTTTCTTTCTCTATTTGACTTCCTTAGAGTATATACCTACTAAAATATCACTGGATCAAAGGGAGTATAAAATTTAGTGACTTTTTAGTATAATTCCAAATTATTTTTCAGAACTATTCAACTAATTCACAAATACATTAATGATCCCAACTTCGTACAGCCCCACCAAAATTTGTCATTTTTGCGTTTTTCCATCTTTGCCAATATGAGACGTATAAGGTTAAAAACCCTAACTTGTTTTAATCTGCATTTTTTTCGTTATTATTAGTGACCTAGAAAATCCTTTCAAATAGTTGTTGGCAGCCTGAATTTCATTGATTTGTTTTAATTCTTAATTTAAACATAAAAAACAGCCACTTTTTTCATACACACAACAGAACACAATGAATCCCCTTTCAAAACAAACAAAAAAAATTCCTTAATATTAGAACCATCCAAAAGGAACTGCCTTGAGAGATTGGGAGTCTCTCTTCTTTGGAGGTTTAGTTTAAAGCAGAACTTGAATGATATTAATCAGTTCTGTTATAGCAAGGGGATTCCTCCTTTTGTATGGGCTGCACTGGTTGGCTAGTGGGGTCCCTTTCAATTCCCTTAACTTAACAGGGGAAACAAAAAAAATAATAGAATAATGAGAAGTTCTAAGGATTTTAAAGTGAAACAACTTGAGTCACTTTCTCAAGGGCATAGAGTGTCAGTGGGAGGATTTGAATCATACTCCCATGATTCTAGGATCAGTTATATTTCCCCAGTACTACACTGCCTCCTTATGGGGGAAGGGATGGTGTCCATGCTGCTTGTCCTGCTGACTGAACAAGTGTCAGAAAAAATATTGCTGGCCCCTAACCTATCCTAAAGACACTTCCTGAAGAGCAAACAGCAGTGTTTTTTTCAGGATGAGGGAGAATTTTTTTCAAGGACTTATATATTTCCTGCTCATGTCCTTGGTTTTTCTCTGGGTTCCTACTATGAAAATCACCCCAGCAGAAGCTTACATCCCAGTGCTTCTCCAAAGGGTTAATACAATGGCTCCACTGTGTCAGGGATTGCTGTCTTCAGGATATCAGAGGGGTATCTATTTTCTAATCAACAGAGAGAAATTTAAGCTGGATAAATCCTATTAATGCTGATGGGAGTTACATGCATTAATCTCTGATACAGGCTGTGATGGGGGTGGAGAGGCAGGACTCCAGGGCAGAAGCAGATCTCTCAGGCTAATATTTGGTGGAGCAAATATATGAAAAAAATTGCATATTTTTTTAGATAACTTTTTTTTTAAAACTCCAACGTCCTTTTTTTAATGTGGTTCAGAAGAACCTCCTGTGGCCAATTGTGGGTTGAAGATAATTAGCCTTTAATTATCACCAGTTACATTTTCACCTGTTTCACTTGCAAATCCCCAGAACTTCTAGTTTTTCCAATTAGCTTCTTATATCCCAACAATGGAGCGTGGGGAAGTAGCCTTTCCCTTTGGGAACTAACCCTTTATCCACTAACCTTTCCAGCTTTATTTCAACTCATGCTAGGATACCCTTGAGAGGATCAACTTGGTACTTATACACACATGTGTATACACACATATACATATATACACATCTAGGTATGCGATAGTTATCTAGGATGTAGTAGATCAAATGTATACTGTCAACGGAGGAGATGATCCAGGTGTGGATGGTCATCTCTGGAGAAAGACAATAAAAAGAAAGAAGGATGGAATTAAACTCACTCAAATCAGTAAGATCCATCTTTGGAGCTGAAAGAAAAGATTTCTGTTTTTCCTTCTTGTTTACTAAGATTTAGAGCTAGAAGTGGCCCAAAGGATTTAGTACAAGCCCTCTATTTTACAGTTGAGGAAACTGAGGCCTGGAGAGGTCAAGCAACTTGTCTTTTATCATGCAAATAATACAGAATGGGGCCAGGATTTGAATGGAGGTTCCCTGGTGCCAAATCCAGCACTCTTTCCATTTTTCCTTGTTATATATGGATAAACGACAAATGCCACACTTCTAGAGTGGAATGAGATTTCTGTCTTAGATAAGGTTATTGTACTTTGCTTGTGTACTTTTGGTTTTGTTTGTAATCCCCTGTCAGGGTACTGTAACTTTCTCATTCTAGCAAGACACAGAAAGACTGGCAGCTAATCCTACCTCTAAGAAAGCTAACTATTTGTGAAAATTCCTCCTGAGAAATGTAAAAAAAAAATAATCAGGAGTCAGGTGAAAAATCCCACTTCAGAGAGGAGCAGTGAGAGGAGGGCAACAGAGAAGATAAGCTTAAAATGAGTCACTCCCCAGCTCAATTAAAGAGCAAAGCCCAAGGGGGAAAGAAAGGGGAAAAAATCAACTATGGTGAATCTCCAACTGCAAACCTTTTCTGATTCTTCTCTGTACATCAAGTCCTAAGCACAGCCTGGAAAAACTGTTCTAGAATGGTGGGCAATATGGTTCTGGGAAAACACACTCATTAGGATGCAAATCATTTAGCAGGATGCAAATGACTTAACAATAGCATGTTCCAGGTTCCCAGAGTAAATAATTTCCATTTCCATTATAGCATATGAAGCAAGTACTCATAAATCGTCCTTGAAAATTACAGTAGTGACTTAGGACACTTTGACCTGAGGACACATTTTCTCTCATCCAGTCTCACTTAAAGCAGGTAAATAGAAGGGAGTGGGACTTTCATATTGCTAGGGAAGAAATTAAGGACAGAGGACATTAAGTAATAGGCCTATGTACCACATCTAGGAGTAAAACTCAGGTGTTCCAAGCCAGAGGCTTCTTGCCATCTTACTTCCTGACTTTTTATATGTGACCTACTCAAAAGGGAAGGGCTAGGAGTCAGAGAGTAGGGCATGGGGGAATTGATAATATGTGAGACCTGGCTTCTAACTCTGCCCCTGATAACAGCAAGTTGTGTAACCCTGGGAAAGTCATTTGAATGCTCTGAGTCTTTGTTTCCTCATTTGTATAATGGAGTGGGAAGGGAGGAGTAAAGGAAGGAAAGAAGGAAGGAAAGAAAAAAGAAAGGAAGGTCGCAGAGAGAAAGGAAAGGAAAACAAAGCAAAAGAAAGCAAAGGAAGGGAGTGAAAGGAAGGAAGGGAAATAAAGGGAGAAAGAAAGAAAAGAAGAAAAAGAAAGAAATTATTAAAACTGTGTGACAAGCACTGTGCTAAATGCTACAGCCAGAGAAAAAAGTGAAAAAAAGGCCCTGTCTCAAGGAGTTTACATTTTAATGTGGGAGAGAACACATACAAGATGGTCCAGCTACAGGACAGGTGGAAAGGTCCAGGGTTGTTAGGGTACAGAGACAAGGGAAATGATAAAACATCTTTAGTGTCATTTCCATTGATAAAACAACTCACATTTCAGATATTTAGATACTTGAATTTGTCAAGGATACTGGTGATGAGAACTTTGTTTTCTGGGCTTTGAACAGTCACAACTTCTGAGGAGGTAGGGACGCCATCCTTAGCAGAGGCAGTGGTCAGGTTGAATTTCCATAGAAGGTGTTTCCTTGGTTGATGACTATAGAGGATGGGATGGAAGCAAGACCATTGGGTGTTGTTGTCCCTGTGACTACCTCTCCTAGAGTCTGAGGGAAGGTGGTAGTCAAAGCAAGGGCAGTGGTTTGGCCCACCAGGGTGATGCCAACAGCTGCCTCTCCCAGTGAACCTTGCTTATTAGCGCCCCTTAGACAGTTGATGGAGTGATTACCTTAAAGAGTGGTTATGAGAATCATCGATTTAGAAATGAAAGGGACCCTGAAGGTCGTCTGTGCCAAATCCTTCATTTTACATTTCAGGAAATTGGGTCCAGAGGGGTTATTTGCTCAAAATCACAGGTATTAAGTGGCAAGTTCAAGATTTGAACCTAGTTTTTGTGAATACCACGACTTTCCTTCTGTATCAACCTGATCATATGTGAAAAAAAAGTAAAGTACTTTGTACAACTTCAAGTATTAGATCAATGAAAGTTAATATCACCATCATGATTTTTGAAGTATTAGCTTGAGAATCTTGCTAATATGATATTTGGCCTTTGAGCATAAGATACGATCCTTTTTATTTTAAAAAAAAAGACTATAATAATGAAACATCTTTTATATTTCTGTAGCATCAAAGAAAATGTCTGTCAGAAACAAGAGCAAACACAGCACAATGCTACATTCCTTTAGAGAAAGGAGGATTTAGCAAATATCACAAAAACAAATCCTGTGTCGATGGCTTAATCCTCCAGTTTTTGACATTTTCTGTTGGTGAGACCGGGAGTGGGAGGGAGTTCCTGTTTATGGAAGAAGGGGGCTTCTCCACCACCCTTGCATCCTTCCTCATGCATATGTATCCACATCAAAAAGTTAGAGCAAGCAGGAAAGTAAGCTGCAAATCTTGAATGGGAAGAGGCGTACAGTTATCCCTTCCACGTTGTGGCTTTCCCCTTTGCGGTTTCTATGTATCATGGGTTAGCATAAGAAGGGTGAGTTTTGCAGAAGCTGCAGATGACACATGAAATCCAGCAGACAACACTGAATCAATGACAAGATACTTAACCCAAATTCTATAATAAGGTACTGTAAACACCGTTTAACAGAAAAAGAAAAAGAAAAAGAAAAAAAAATTCAGACTTCTTCTCCGATACAAAGGGAGGGCCAAAAAATTTTACATAGATTTTCCAGGTCGTGAACTGTGCCCCTAACTCCTGAGATGTGGAAAGGACAACTGTAGTTGACATGCAAGATGTTGTACTTATTTAGGGAAGATGCTTCAGAAGTAGGATCAGTAAGTGTTGATCTCTCTAGGGAAGTTTTGATGCATCCCGCAATGACTGCAGTAGGGACATTTCTACCTGGAAATCACATTCAGTCATTTTTATGGCCACAGAATTTGAGAATCTGAAGAAATTTTAGAGATTACTGCATCTGACTTTTCACCTAACCAGTAATGCATTACATCACCCTTCCCTAAGAAGCAATGATTTGGGTTTTGCTTATGTGTAGCATCATGTAGTGGAAGAAAAGCTGGATAGGGAGTCAGAGGAGCTGGGTCTGAATTCTGATTCTGCCACCTGTGTGATCTTAGGAAAGTTACTTAAGCTCTATAGCATTCAGTCTCTTCTACTGTTAAATGACAGAAATTAGACCAATGGCCCCTAAACAATCTTCTGAAAGTAAATCTGTGATCTTGTTACCTGCAGTGGCAAAGAATTCACTGCTTCAAGTGATTAATATTTGCCTTTTTTAGACAGCTTCAATAATTTTGAAGTTTTCCCTTATATCAAGCCATAAAGAGGCAGTGATTTCCTTTTTAATCCCATGCATTTTATTTTTATGCATTTAAAATATTATTCTTAGAAGGGTTCATAGCCTTTATCAAATTGCCAAAGGGTACCACAACACACCCACAAAGTTTCCCTGTTCTAAGAAAAGATACAGAGAAAGTTGATTAACTGTATCAGTAGGGGAAGTTTCTTCACCTGGGAGTTCCCTAAACCAACCAAATGTCAGACCTAGTTTCCATTCCTATTCAGCTAGCATTCACTCCATTCTAAAAATCCCACCCCATGGTTTCAGTTTTGCCCTTGACAGCTACATATGCCCTCTCCCATAAGACAACCTTTCACACATTTTATGGTGTCTATCATGTCTCCTACTTTCCAAGGCTAACTGCCCTTAGATCCTTTAATCAATTCTTTTATGAAAATCTCTGGCAGGGTACGTGGCTGATGGCTCCTGTCTCTTGGCTTCAAAGCACATACAGTACCCTGGTTCTAACAGAAACATCCTTTCTGGGCATTGCTAAATGCCATTTGGTCTGTCTGTCACTTTTGATTCCCAGAAACCAACAGCTTTACTGTATGCCATGGTTTTCTTTCACCAGTCTCTAGAATAGTAATTCCTAGTTCTTGTTTAGAGGCTCCCATGCATGTCTCCATTAATCTTAAGGGCTGTTAGGACATTTTCAAAATTCAAATAAAACTCAAAATGAAATGATTTAAACTTACAGGAAATTCCTAGTATGTGCCATTCAAAAGAGGTGTCATATATGTGAGGCCTCTGGACCTTATCTGGCCTGAAATCCTCCTGAGCGCAGCCTGAACCAGATTAAAATATATTGGGGAAATATTTAACAAAATAAAAAAAATACAATAAAACATAGACAATGTTAATATGTGTTTCTCTAAATCAATGTGCACTTACTATGTATATTTATATAGATATCTATCTGTGTATCTATATCTATATATATGGTTTAATGGCCCGTGTTTTGATTTGGGTTTGATACCATTGCCATATAGGATTTGAAAGGGAGGAACATGGAAAAACAACAACAGTGAAGAATAAGAGGGTAATACAGGTCCCTAAAACATGGAAATTGATTACTAGTTACTTTCTGAGTAACTAATAGAACCATAAAACTGCAGATTTGTAAGAGACCCAATTGATCTCATACTCCAATCCCTACCCAAAGCATAAATCACATCTGTAACATCTCTGACATCTTGTTATCCTGTTCAAGATTGAAGAACTTTGTTAATAGGGAAGTGGTGACCCCCTAAAGCAGGCTCTTCCATTTTTGGACAACACTAATTATTAAGACATTTTTCTTTATATTGAACTACATTTCATTTCCCTGCAATTTTCACCAATTAGTCTTAGTATGCCCTTTGGGTCCAAACAGAATAATAATTATAACTAACAGTTATGTGCCATTTTAAAGTTTCCAACACAACTTGACACATTATTTTGTTTAAGCCTCACAACAACCTGGTGAAGTAGGTGCTGCAGGTCTTCTTATCCTTATTTTTAAGGAAGAGGAAAACAAGGTATAAAGCGATTGTGACAGAACAAATCAACTCCTATGTGATAGCTTTTCAAATATTTAAAGATAGAAATCATGCTCACTGCATTCTTCTCCCAGCACCCCATAAACATGTCCTATTTGACCCAGCATCTGTTTGTATAAGTCTTCCCAGATTCTTCTGAATCTGGACTAGTCATCATTTCTGAATGTGTCATGATGGCTATCACATTCATGTGCCACATTTTGTTAAGCCCTCCCCCAAACGATGGGCAGCCTTTTTGTTTTTATTTCTTTGCTATTCTCCAAATGTGCTGATATATATATATATATATAATACATATATACATATATATACAGCACATATATATATGTATACATATATGTGTGTGTGTGTGTGTATTTGAAAGTCATTGAAATTGAGATTCGATTGGTTCAGGAGACTGAGGTTTGATTCATCAACTTGGCATTAAATGCCTAGTATGTGCCAGGCACTGTGCTTGGCCCTTGATAAATATTATCTCATTTGATCCTTATGACAACCCTGGGAAGCAGGTGCTACTATCATCCCCATTTTATAATAGAGGAAACTGAGGAAATCAGAGGTTGAGTGACTTGCACAGGGTCCCATAGCTAGTAAGTGGCTGAGGTTGGATTTGAACTCAGATCTTCTTGACTCCAGTGTTCTATCTACTGTGTCACTTAGCTGCTTAGGGCAGGATGGGATTTGGAGAGTCTGAGGTTAAGAATGGACATTTCAGAAAAAGGAGTTGGTATGTACACGTCAGTAAGAATGAGCTTGTACATACATACTACAGCATGGTGAGTTTGGGGAAGTGATTGGAAAAAAAAAATTAAGATAAATAGATTAGAGTCTTGGAAATCAGACAGGAAAAGAAAACAGCCTTTGCATGGCATGAAATAGGGAGTCATTGAAACCTTGTGAAGAGGGAAGTGTATACCTCAATCACTTAAGGAAGATTTTCTAGCAAGTGTTATGTGGGATGTATAAGGGTAGGCAATGGAAGGTTAATACTTTAAAATTCTCAGGGGCAGCTAGGTGGCGCAGTAGATAGAACTCTGGCCTTGTAGTCAGGAGGACCTGAGTTCAAATCTGGCCTGGGACACTTGAAACATACTAGCTGTGTGACCCTGGGCAAGTCAATTAACCCCCGATTGGCTCACTGAAAAAAGTGGGAAAAAAATAAAATTCTTTATATGCATCATCATTGTTCAATTGTGTTAAACTGTTCGTGACACTATTTGGAGTTTGCTTGGCAAAGATACTGGAGTGGTTTGTCATTTATTTCTCCAGCTCATTTAGGGTCACATAGCTAGTAAATGTCTGAGGCTGGATTTGAACTGAGGAACATGAGTCTTATTGACTCCAGTTCCGACACTATCCACTGTGCCACCTAGCCACCCTTAATGCTTCAAATGCATGCTGTCTATATAGTATTAGCGTTGGTCCGTGATTTTTTTTAAATTAACTTTTTTGTTTGTTTCTGTTCTTTTTTATTCATTTTTATGAGGGATGATGCTGCTTGGGGTAGGTAAGAGAGGATATATCTAACCATGAAGGAAGTAGACAAAATCAAAGATAACAATTTTAAAAAAGTGAAAAATAGAATTGCTTAGATTCCATTTACACTCAGTACTATATTATACCATGTGGGCACTGTTTGGCTTTATACAGATGAAAGCATGGGAGATTACTATTTTGTCTTTTCACTGTTGCTTTGACACTGAACATTTCTTGAAATGTCTCCCATACATTAAGGCCATTGTGCCAAATATGGAATGGCCTGCAGTATTTTCCCAGTCCCTCATTCTAGTCTGGACTTTCATTGTCAAAGATATGATATGCAAATGCTAAATGAGCCTCTTTTGATCCTTCCCATAAGAGTTTCAGTAGAATACTTTGCAGAAACAAGAGGAGAAAAACAGTTGAGAGCTGTTAGAAACAAAAACATTTTTGTTCCGAATTTTTAAGCACTGTTTCATTCCAAATATAGTGACATTAGACTCACATCAAGCTTTGGATGTGAAATTGCACTTGTTCAAGTGTTTCATTTGGCAGGATCACAAGAGAGAATATAATTTACCAAGAAATGTTTCTCCCTGACTTCCTTATAAAATGGAGAATTCATTACCAGGAGATAGAAGTGCCACCGTTTCTTTACCGAGGCTGGGGATGGGGCTCTCCTTATTGCTTCCTTTAAGAGTCCCAATTTCCCACCTGTGAACATGTCATCAATTATAAAAATCCTATATAAATAAAACAGGGGTTTTATTTTGTGATTTTGCACCTTGAACTTATCTAAAAGTTTTCAAATGAATTTCTGAGGGCCTTGTGCCCCTTCCCAGTGTCTATGCTCTTTAATGGAATGCATTTGGCAGACAATGGATAGCATAAAATAGATTGAAGGATAAGTCTTTTTTTTATTACATATTAAAAATGTCTTTTTATATTATCAATAAGTGTCACCTTTTTAATATATAGGATCACGGCTTCAAATGTTTTATGATATATGCTTTATGATATAAGGTTCAGTAATATCCATTTCCCAAATCCCAAAATATAATAGGATTAAACATGTATACGCATAGACACAAAAACAAAGAAATATTTATTATGCCATGGTCATTTAAAAATATTAACAGAAATTTGTTAATCCTAGAAATTTCAAATTTGTAGTTACAATTTATGAAATGTGGATTCTCAAAAGATTCTTATGAAACCATTTGGCCTGCCTCATCCCTTCCTATTAAGGAAAATGTTTCCATAAAGCCACCATAGAGTTGATTCCGTACTTAGAGTAATTAATTGCGACGGTTCTTGACCTATGGAGTCTGTAAACATTTTTTAAAGAAATATTTGATAATTACATTTTGAAATAATTGATTTTCTTCATAGTTCTATGTCTTGTTTTACGCATTTAAAACTTTTTTTTTCCTGGGAAGAGGTTCATATGCTTTACCAGACTGCCCAAGGAGATGTATGACACAGAGAAAGTTAAGAAACACAATCTTCCAGTGTTATGTCTTATTGGTGAATGAGGCAGATGATGTAGGTAACAGATATTCTTCCCACAACACATTAAAAAAAAGGTTAAGAACCCCTAGGTTAGAGACAAAACTAGATGGTTTCAAATTCAATTTAATTAAATTTACCATGCATTAACTAAGTGTCTACTATGTGCCAGGTACTCTTCTAGGTGCTGAAGATACAAATGACAAAAATGAAAACAATCTCTGCCCTCATGGAGCCTACAGTCTACTGGAATGAACAGTTCCTTTTGATGAGTGCTCAGTGTCTAGTATGTAGGATGTCTTTAATACATGTTTATTGGTTACTTGCCCTTCCTTCCTCATAACACTCCATTTTCCATCTCAGTGCCTTTGTACTACTGGCTGTCCTGCATACCTGGAACGCTCTTCTTTCTCACCCCCGTGTCCTAGAATCTCTAACTTCCTTGAAGAGTCAGCTTAAAAGCCACCTGCTGTAAGAAAATGTTCCTGGTCCCTGACCACCTAGAACAGGTGTTTTTAATTTGCTTTATGTTATGTCCTGGACCCCATCGGCAAGCTGAAACCTATAGACAAACATAGACAAAAACATCCCAGAATGTCTTTGAATGTATAAGACAAGGGTACATGATTTCGAAGGATACCAAGTATATTATGATGTAATTGTCAAATATATATGCTTTTTAGATATTCAAATTAATGAACCCCAAGTTAAGAACTCTTGATGTCTAGTCCAACGTTCTCTTTTGGATGGTAGAAAGAAAGGGAGTAATTTACCCAGAGTCATAAGTACTGAGAATAAGAATGACAGTATACAATAAGAAAAAGAGTATATATAATGAAAACAATGCAAGCTGAAAAAAATAACAAAATAAATAGAACTGAATACTCTGGAATTATACTGTGATGACTAAGCCTACCCCATTTCCCCCACTCCCCTGGCAAAGAGCTATAATACTGTGTGACTCTACCTTCTTAGTAGAGGCAAAGGATTATGACATGCTATTTGCTTGATGTGTGTAGTTTATTTTAGTTGACTTGTCTATTTTTCTTTCCATTTCTCAACTTTTAAAATCTCCCTAGCCTCTAACCTTTTAAGTTCTTAGTTATTAGGGCTAGCTCTCTGAGAAGGATTAAGCAGGGTAGAAGAGGTAATGACACATAAATGAAAGATATCAATAAAATCTGTTGTTCCAGTGCTTTGATTCTCTTAGGTAGGGGACATTTCAGAGATGGGAAAACTGAGTCTCAGAGAATTTACTCAAAGGCAGTAAATAATAAAGCTTGAAGCCAGATTATCTGAGTCCAAGTCTGAGAGTACCTTACCTTACAGTGTACTCACTGCTTGAACCTATTTAAATGGCCAAGTGAATGCATGAATTAGGAAGATTAAACATCTGAAAAAACAACTGAATTTAGTTCAAGGATGGACTTATTTTTACTAACTAATGGTTTATTTGTCTCATCCTTCACAAAAATGAGAAGTAGGTGAAGACTCTCATCCATTTTTTTATACTTTTGATGGCCTTTAGCCAACTTCTTTGTTTAGTGTTAATTTCTCTAATTCTGTCTTTACTATTTGATTGAGGACCCCACCTTAACCCATATCAAAGAGTGTCGAGATTAAAGTCAGAAGATACAGATTTAAAACCCAGTTCTGCCACTTGTGACCAGTGAGTAGTCACTTGACCTCTCTATACCTTAGTCTTCTCAATGAATGAAGTGAGCTAGGTAATCCCCAAGGTCCCTTCTGGCTCGAAGTCAGTGATCCTATAAACTTCCTGTTCCTGGCAAAGCCTCATGCTAATGATTCAATCTAGGCTACCTAAATACATAATCAACTAACTTGATAGACTAACCTCTAGGATAATATAATAATGGTTTATTTTCCTGTTCAAGGTAATGAGTTTGGATTTTGACAGTGAACTTTCTGGTGGCAACACCTTAACACCAAAAAGTACTTACTATGATGAGAACTTTAAGTATTATGTCAAGCCTATGGCAAGGTATTTTTGAATATAAGGGCTTTTTGTAACACCATTTAGTCCACTGACTATTCCAAGGAAATAGATTATGAAATACTTCTCAGAAGACATAAGAGATTGTAACACAATATTTCAAAACATGTCTATCCAAAATTATAAATAAGGTAGGGTGATCTGAGCTTTGCCTCAAGCTATCAAAATTTAGAGAATAATGGAAGCAGCATGGGAACAACTTAATTGAGTGTTTAACAAGTAAGAATAATTATTTAAAATAGGAAATTATGAGATGACATATTTCCTTTCCCCAAAGTTGGGAAACTCTGCCTTATGTAAGCCTAGCCAGGCTTCTTCTCTCCCTCTGCCCCAGGGCTGTGGGAGACCTCATGTCCCAGGTCCTTCATGGGGTACAACTGATTCTCCATCCTCTATATCTGACAAAGTTTCAGGATCCCTTTCTCCCCAAATGAATTCATCTTTTAGTTGATTAGAAGGCTTATTCTGCCACATAACCCAGTCATACTTTGTACTGCTTGTCCTGAGTACAAAAAATTAAGGTTTTGGGTGCTATCCTTTGGAAAAGATCTGCTAAGAAACTGCTTAAGGAAGGCTTTGGAAGTAGTGGCCACAGCAAAATGTGTTGTTGTTGTTGTTGTTTGGGGGGGAGCTTCTTCCAAATATTTTACAACTACCAATAGCCAAAACATTTTGGATATTGAAGCAGAGCACAGCCATTTGATTTTGTGGTGAGATAGATGACATGTACTCATGGACTAAATACATTTTTTCAAAACTTAGAATAAAGTAAATCTTGTATTCTGCTTAATCAAATAAGACCTTTTTTTTTTCTCTACAGGCTCTTTCTTCTTAATTTTCTTTTTCTTTACTATTTCAATTGGACAAGAGTGAACATGACATAACAAATAGAGAGCCACCCTTAAAACCAGGAAGACTCAATTCAAGATCTGTCACATAGTATGGGTAGGTCACAACTTCCCAGTCCTCTAGCCAACTTTATAAATAAAGTCTATGTGTTCCAGGGAAGGTGCTGAGTTGTTTTCATAGAGGGAGTTTCCTCACTTGGGAGTCCTCTATGCCTACATTATCACTGGACCAGTCCCTATGTCTATATGGACTGTTACTATTGTCTTCTCTTTTTGGTTCACCTTTAATAACCAGTTGTACTCCAGGCACTGAGACATGGGGCAGGGGTGGGGGTGGGGGTTGAGGGAGTGAGGGGATTATCACAGAACTGAGGATGCCAACCCAAAGTAATGGAAAATCATTAAAATCAGTAGTGTTTTGCATTGAGTAAAAATTACACCAAATTACACCTGCGTCCCAACTGGCACAGAATATTGAGCATAGGCTATTTCTATCTTTACTGTTACATTCCCTGAGAGAATGTGTCATTTGTTCATGTAAATTTTCCTGCTTGCTACTACGAAAGTTTTGTTTTTCTCTTATTCTTGAAAGGCCTGAAAAAAAAGTGTGCAAATGACAGTGCTTTCACAGTCAAGTAGAGGGTTTTGCTCTCATCAGAAGATCCCAAGAGGAATCATGTATAGCTCCTCATCCCTTGCTAATCAATAAACTCTAGGCCATTTTATTTTATTTTATTTTTAATTTTTGGTCACTCTGGGTGACCAAATCAATAGTTGGGAAATAGTAGAGTGAGATGATGGGAAACATCTGAGCTCAGATAACGAAATTCTTTTAAAAAGCACTTAAATACCTACAATATACACAAACTTGATGGGCCATAGATTCTGTATCTTTAAAATGGGGGGGTAGGTAGGACTAGAAACTTCCAGCTGTATAATTTCTAGAACCCTGTCAATCCCTCCATTAAAAAATTCTCTGAAATAATGTCTATCACCAAAAGATGCAGTGGTATTGGTATGTTCATGAGTAAGATTAATTTAATTGTTTTGGACCACATCTGTGGATTTATCTCTATAAGGAATTCTCAGTATGGCAGCTCCCTCCACTGATGCATTTCAGTGCTTTAAGTCTTATGGAGTTGCTGTGGGGCAATGAGAGCTTAGTAGATTTAATTTAGGACATTGAGGATATAATTTTCCTGAAACTATGGTTTTGAACCTGGGAAGGGACCTTAGGAGTCTTTTGGTCTAGTTCATTCATTTTACAGTTGAAGAGGTTGAGAGGTGACATTATTTGCTCAAAGCAACACAGGTGGAGGTGATAGGGTCAGAACCTGAATGCAGGTAATTGGATTTCAAAGCCAGTGATCATTCCACTATACCATGTAAACTCCCTACAGATGACTGACTAATGATGGCCCCCAATGCGACACATGTCTATTATATTCAAGTGCCAACTTGCTCAGCTACATGTAAATGATCATGCTCAGGAATTTGATTTTCATTTTATCATGCCCTTAATCTTGTTTTCCATCGAGGTATGTACTCTGACATCGTTTAGAATAAGACATAGTTCCCTTTCCCAACCCAGCATGATTCTCTCATTTCACACCCGGATATTATTTAAAATACAGATTCTTTTGTCCTAATCTGAGAGGCCCTTTAGTACTTCCATTTCCTTTTCATTTGTTCATTTGTTAATGAAAATGGTGATATAATATAAAGTTTACTACCCTCCAACAAATCCTGAAAGTATATTTATTTTGAATATATGCATGGGGAAAAGAAAAAAAAATACACATTAATGTTAAAACTAATAATTAAGTTGCCTTTATTCTATCTACCAGCTCAGCCTAATTATAAATAAAGACAAACTAGTGCAACATAAAAAAAACACATTTATTCCTTTTTAATGGACTTTTAAGTCAGTTTCTCAAATTGTTGATGAATGTAATAAAATTAAATTAAATTAAAAGAAATGTCAAGAAGAAAACAAATTTTAAAATTAACAAAGCCCACAATAAATTTGCAATTACATGTCCATTAAAGGTTTTAAAGAGGGTTAATTTTAGCCCAGAAAGGATCGACAGGATTGGTGCTTCGGCAGGAACAATTATTATCATTGCAAATTACTTAAACTATTAAGCGAAGAATAATTCAGAAATATCATTAGCAGTCAAATTACGGGAAAAAACTTGTTTTCTTTCCCCCTTTGTTTAATTTAAACTTAATGTCTGCTTATTCTCACACAAGCAGAAAATGCTGATAAATAATTCCAGAGCATGCCTAAACATCTCCCTTCACAGCTAGCTTCTAATTTGTTCTCTGGAGACCCTTCTTGGGAGCTGAATAAAATATTTTCATTTATTCGAGGAGAGCCTCCACCACCATACGTTTCTAATCTCCTGTTGCTCAGTAATGCCTCTAGATGAGGTCTTCAGCAAATCATTAGACTTGTTCAATAACAACGCTACAAAGCACCAGAGATTTGCCGTTAGTGAAACAAAGAAGTTTTTCAAACAGGGAGTGGGGAAAAAGGAAAGGGAAGGGGGAAAAAAGAAAAAAACCCCTTTAATAAGCTAACTTGAGTTTCTAGGGCAAGTTTCAGAGATTATTTAACATTTTCAACTTTCTGGCAGTCACGGTAGAAGGAGATTTTCAATGTGCGGTGTCAGAATTCTTGGAAAGGCCATGCTTTAAAGGGCTAGAAACCCAGCCTGTGATATTGCTTTGCTGATAGAATCCAGTAGCAGGACTGGGTCACTTGGCCATGTCAAAAAGATGGCCTCACAGGTGGAACAGAACCCTGACTCTGAAAATGTTTGAAACGTTAGTCAAGAAATTGTCTTTTTTTTCTTCTCTCTCTTTTTTTTAATAAAAATTAAATGTTGCAATGATCAGATAGTGAAAATGACTTTAGTGAAAGCATCTCCATTCATCAAGATATGATTTGATGAAAGGAAATTAAAGGCTTGTAACAATTAATCTTTCTTTCTTTATAGGATTGGAATCTGTGATAATTTATGCCCGGGTGCCAATTAATGGCCAAAATCAAGAGTAATCAAGTGATTTTTAATATGTAATGGTATCAGGATGTGGAATCTGCCCAGGCAATAGCAGTAGCTAGGGATAGAAGAGGGCATAAAATCCCAGGAGAGAGAAGGAGGTAGGGAGTGACTCATGCTGCCTGACAGCCCATCAGTCTTGTTTTGTTGCTGTTTTATTAAATTTTTTATATTAAAACAAAAAAACAACCTTACTCTGAAAAAGTTTTGTTGGTTTTGGTGTTCAGTGTCAAAGTTTTCTTATATGGAGGAGGTAAGGATGAATGAGGAAGACAAAGATACAGATGGAGGTACTTAGAGCAGTTATTTGCTGTACTCCCCAAAGGGCAGCCAACTCCTGCTGGTGATTAGACAATTGCAGAGGCTAAGTGAAAACATCCCCCTGCCACCACCACCATTTCAGGGGTAATGAAGGATGAGGTCCAAAATAAAATAATAATAATAATAGACATTTATTCAGCAGGAAAGCAAAGACATATTATGTAGTGGGTAGAGTGTTTGCCTTGGAATTAGAAAGACACGAATTCATACCCAGCCTCAGACATTCCCTAGTTGTATGACCATGGGAAAGTTATTTAGTCTCTCTCTAAACCTAAGTTTCCTCATCTGTTAAGTGGGCATGTTTTTGTCAACCTAAAGCTTTATAACCAACCTATGAATGTTTTTGTCAACCTAATGTTCTATATCCATGCGAGCTAGCATTATTGACTTCCTTTAATCCTAATGGTCCTGTGAGGGAGGTGCATTAGATATGATTACATCAATTTTACAGAGGAGGGGTGCCAAAGCATGGGTAAAGTATATATTCTCTTTTCTTCCTCACTACTGCCCTGGGATGTATCATCTGCATTTTACAGATGAGGAAACAGAAGTGTAGAAGGGATCTTAAGTGACTTGACTAGGATCAATCCAATCCAATCCAATCAACATTTATTAAGTGCCTATACTGCACCAGGCACTATTCTAAGACAGGGGATACAGTTAATAAAAAAGACAATCCCTGCCCTCAAGGAGTTTATAATCTAAAGGGGAAGATAACATAAAAATAGAGGCAGGAAAGCATGGGGTGAGAAACATCAGGGGGTACTCTCATGGAGGCATCTTGTTCAGTGCATTGGAAACCAGGCAGAGCAGCAGATGCAAAAGGAAGAGATCTGAGAGCCCAGTTTCTGCCCTCCATAAAGGAAGGTATTGGGAGGTTTGGTACTCTACCCTCCAACCCTTCAATAAGAAGGGAGAGAAGTCTAAGGGAGGTGCAGTCGATTAAGGCTTGATTGATCACACAGCTAATAAGAAACAGATGTTGCACTTAAATCTGGGGGTTTGGAGAAGTTAATTGTCTTGCCTAGAGTCAAACATCTAGTAAGCATTAGACAATGAAATTTGAACCCAGTCCTTTCTGAATGACTCCCGCATTCTTTTTACTATACCAACTTTACCTTAGTATAGGCTGGTAGTTCTCAAACTTTTTGGTCTCAGGACTCCTTTATACTCTTAAAAAGAAATGAAGACTCTAAACAGTTCTTGTTCATATGTATTAGAAAATAAAGCTTATTTTATCATTGTTATTATTATTATTATTATTAAATTTGTTTTGACCTCATGGATCCACTAAAAGGGTTTTAGTGATCCCCTAGGATTCCTAGTTTACACACACTTTTGAGAACCACTGATATAGGACAAAAGAAGGGTTGCGTGAGGAACTGGGGTTCCTCAGAATGTCAAAATCTAGGAGGCTGTTAGAGAAGTGAGAAATCTGGGGAGTGGAGGAGAGATTTTTGAGATAGAGAGCTCTGGATAGCATTAGAAGGCAAACTATTAGGAGCTTGGAGAGGGTGACGGTTTGATGCAATCTGCTTCCCTAAACTTTGCTTATTATGGTCTAGACATTTGTTCCCTATTCATCCAAGACTCTGACTTCTCTTCAGGGCCATTGCCTGGGCAATGACTTGACAGTCACGGTTGTGGTGCTGAGGCTACAGGCTTCCCATAAAAATTTAGCAAATATTTACGCCAGTATATATACCAGTCCGGGTGGCATAGTGGACAGAAAACCCTGCCTTAGAGTAAGACAGACCAAGCTTCAGGTCCTATCATTAACATCTCCTGGCTCTTTGACCTTGGGCAAACCAGATGACATCAAAGTGCCACAGGCGCTTTGACTGTAAAATGCAGAAGGTTGAAGTGATGCCTTATTTGAAGCTCCCAACACCAATAAAACAGGTTCAGGAAAATAAAACAACAATGACAACAACAATTACTACTACAGCACCAAACCCTGCATCTGGGGATATAAAGGAGGGGCGGAGCAACAATAAAACCAGTGTCTAGCCTCAAGAGGTTTACATTCTACTGTAGAGAACTTAGACAAATATTCATCAAAAACACAATCTGTCATTTCCCTCTGGAAGGCCCAAGGTCTGGAAACTTGCCTTCCTGCTTTTCCTCACTGTGGCAAAAAAAGGTTTTGTTTTGTTCCATTATTTCTGTTGCATTTGAATATTCTTTCTTGATCTAAAATCTGTGCATTGCACTTTTCAGTAGGAATGGGGGGTTCTGATTATAAACTCTCTTCTTTCAGAACCCCTTACCTTCATCTTAATTTCCAGCCACTTTTTTTTTTCAGCTAGATGTGGTCTTAAGAACTTCCTCACTTTCTTCCTTCACTTGGGATAGAATTTCTGAAAGATCTGAAGTCGAAATAAAGGAAGAGCTGAGCATTAAGGTGACACTTCAGGAAGAAAGGCTGGCTTTATCATTAGTGAATTCCTGTCACCATTTTAATAGTTAACTTTGGAAGCTAAGAGCAGCTGACATCCAATATCGTGCTTGGGTTCTGGGTTCCCAGCTAAGCTAAGCTGGCACTGCACAATTTAGGGATATTTTTAGACTCAAAATAAAAATTGAACTTACCCAGTGTACAAAACCACATGCATTTGGGCTAAAACCCAGACATTTCTGAGGAGAATTAGACTATATGCCCTTTGTACTTAACAATGCTTTCCTTTTTGGCAGGTCATTTATCACCTCTAGCCTTAACCTTTTTTTTGTTCTTCTCACCTTAAGCAACATTAGCCTTGGTCAGTAGTTGGATGGAGACCTTATGGAAATGCTTGGCAATGTAGATCCTAGGATTCAATTAGTGACTCTTTTATTAACCTGAATAATATCATCATAACAACAGGAGAGACACTGGCTCGCTGGCTCCTTGGAAGGAGAATTGATGAGAAAATAATATAAAGCCAACTTCCTGACCCCTCCACTTTAAAGAACATAGGATCAGAGTTGTAGAGCTGGAAGGGATCTTGGAGGTTGCTTAGTCCAAACCCCTCATTTTTACATATGAAGAAACTGAGGCAGAGAGAAGTCAAGCCATTTGCTGAAGGTAACAAACACTGTATGTACTATTAGAATTGGGATTGAAAACTACCTCTTTGATGACAAATACAGCACTTTTTTCCCCACTGGTCCATAATTCAGGGCATTTTATCTGTCATACACATACTCAACAACTTTATCCCACTAATAATAATTATAATGAAATATAAATGAACCCTGACCTCACTTCATGTGGGCCAGGCCTATTACTTCCCCTACCCTGCACCCTCCCTCCTACCCCCACATTCTCTGTATCCTGAAGGAAATGGGAAGTCTCTTCTCTTCAATTGGTCCTGCCAATTGTGTTCCCCCATTTTAGGGGCCCAGTGATTATCATCCCAGTTCCATTGATCCTGCTCACATGAAATTTACTTTTATGAAGGGATATTTACTTCAAAGATGTAACAAGAGCAAATATACATGCATTTCTCCCAAACCTCAGAGATATAACCTTCCTACTAAAAAATTCCCCCTTTAGTCTCTGGGGAGGGGAGGAGGATTAGACTCAGCTTAGCTCAGTTCCTATATGGCTTAAGTCTCACTAAGGTCACATCCAAAGCCTTCTTGATTAACATTCCCAGACCCTTACTCTTCAAGACTTCATTGCTAGTATGTTTGCAACTTCTGGATTGGATTCCTGGATTCACAGATCCCTATGATTTGAGTTCCAGAATTAGAGATGCTTCTCCCTGCATCTAGAATTGAACAAAATGATTGAAGGGGCCATACATCCAGGCCCATTTCTCAGGGTCACATGGCTGAAGGGGAGGTGTAAGGCAGACCAAGATGAGGTGGCCTTCGTGGCCCTTTCCCCTTCCTTCATGGTGTCACCTGATGTGAATGAAGTAGTCCTTCATCCTTGGACAATGCATGCAGGGAAAGCCTTGGCAGTGCTCAATCCGGCAGTTTCAAAGATGTGCATGGTTCTTGCTATGAAGCCAATGGAAAAACATTGTTTCCAATCACGTGGTATGCTAAAGCAGAATGACCACACATTCCAATCTCTTCATTGCCAAGAAGCAGGTTACTAGCATCTTCCATATGGGTAACTCCTTAGGTTAGCTAGGCATGCTCCAAACTGCCATTTCACTAGCATTTCATAATGGTTTAAGTTTTACACAGTCCTTTACATGTGTTATCTCTCATGATGCTCACAACTACCCTGTGAAGTAGGCACTATTATTATCTCAATTTTATAGATGAGGAAATTGAGGCAGACAGAAGATGAGTGAACTGCCCAGAGTCATGCAGCAAGCAAGAATCTAAGGTCATATTGGAACTCAAGACTTTCTGAATCCAAGTCTAACACTTTATACACTGTGCCACCTAGCTGCCACTAATGACATTTTACAATAATGCTGTTAATATATTATAATTAAAACTATACTTCTATTATTGCTGTTACAATACAATTGATAGAATTCGGATGTTGACTTTTCCCTATCCTATTTCTATTCTAGTTTCTTCTCTCATTTCTACATCTACAATCCAACTTCTTTCTTCTTATACACTGTTCTTACTCCTTTCTTCCTTTCCTTCTTGTTCATCCAATCAACAAACATTCTTTAAGCATCTACCCTTGGCAAGCAAGAGCTAGAAGCTTATAGTCACAAAGGCAAGACCACAAACCACCCCTCAACTCAAGGAACTGGCATTCTATTGGGAGAATTCCTTTTCCTCTCCCTTGTTCCTTTCTCTCCCTTCTTACAAAAAATTCATATTTCAAAATTTCAAAATTGGCAAAGAACTCAGCAGTCATCTATTCCAACTAACACCAGAAGAGCAATTGCTATTACAAAATGCCTGTCAAGGGGCCATCCAGGCTTTTTTTGAAGATTCCTGAAGCAAGGGAAACCAATTCCCACCCAAGGCAGCCAGTCCATTCCACTTAACGTAGAAGTTCACAGACTTTTGTTTCTCCCACTTGGGAGAAATCTCTGTGACCATCTAGTCCAACCCATTCAATAACAAGAATTATATGTATCACACATTTGTCAACTAGAAACCCAGTCTTTGAATGAACACCCTCCAGTGAGATGGCAGCTATTCCTCCCAAAGCAATCCATTTCTCTATTGGACAGCTCCTATTCTTAAGAAGGTTTTCCTGATATCAAACCTAAATTCTCCCGATTGCAACTGCTACCTATTGCTCCTAGTTCTGATGTTTAAGGTCAAACAGAACAAATGTAATTCGTCTTCCATATGACTATGCTTCATGTAATTGAAGACATCTTGCTGAGTCCTTTCTGTAAATCCAGGAAATGATTTTAGGAAATGATGTTAGCAAATGGGAATATAAAAACTAAAATGATACAATCCCTCCCCTCAAGGAACTCACCCATGCTTATTTTCTTATATGTGTAAAATGTTTAGAAGAAAAATCTGTGCATGTAATAAGGGTATCATTGATGAAAAAAATGATATGTGAATAGAGAGACTTTTATGGATGATTTCCCATCATGAACCACATGTTCATAGTCCTGCATTAGATTCCATTCTGCCTTTTCCTTATTATTTATAAAATAGAACTTGACTCATTAGGGGAATAAGTAATTTTAATGACTGTCCTCATCAATGCGTCTTTTGCTCATGATAATAGCATATTGAATTTCATGAAATATTTAGCCATTGAGATAACATTAATAATTTGCTGATCATTCATATCAAGTGAGGCATAAGATATTGAGACATTTGTTCGCCAAACATGTTCTACAGTGTCACAGAGTAATCTTTTGCAAAGTCAAAATGGTGGCAAGATTCCTTAGTGGTAGAGAAGTTTAACAGATGCTCTACTATGTAGACAACATTGTAGAGATGGCATTGAAATCTAAATTACCACAGGGCCTACTCAATGACACTCAAAGGTGATTGACCTAGGAACTTACACTTAGAAACTAAAATAGATACAAATGCATATGTACCACATGATATGTGGGGGGACAGTTAATCCATAGAGTTAGTCTATGAGCAAATTTTATTTGATAGGTACTATAGATAGAAAATGGACTGGGCCTAAAATTAAACAGGAGGGGAGATCAGATTAGATCTTATCTACAAAAATAGTGCTTTCAAAAATCTCAAACTGAATGACTTGCAAACTAATACTGAGCATATATGACCCTTATGGTCTTAAATTGGTAGTAGGATAAGGTTTCAACGGTTATTAAAGATTTTTTCTGTATTTATCATCCTAATGGGGCTTCCCTCTCAGGTGGTTTCAGTACTGTTCAAATTGGAAGTCTATGAGGAACAACATTTTTAGCTATAGAGATTATGCCAATGTATTTTTCTCCAATGTGTTTCTTTTAATGATGACAAATATATGCCATGCAAGCCTATATTGTTTAATATGCATTCTCTCTTAGTTGAAAACAGTGTGATGTAGTGAATAAAGGGCTAGCCTTAGAATAAGGAAGACCTAGGTTCAAGTCTTGCTTTTGACTCACATAACTGTGTGTCCTTGGACAAGTCATAACCTCTTACAATGGTACATGCAATTCTCTGACAAAGTAAGTTTCAGAGAAGATGTCAATCTGAATTGGTAGGGAAAGTTCCATATGGGCCATTGTTCCCTACACTATTAAATCACAGATCAAATAAAAAAAATTCTCCCAATTATTTATCAATATTTCAATGAACCTATTATCTCACTGATATGAATGAGTCATCCATTGAAGTAAATCATAATCCATTCGTACCTTGAGTGACATTGCCTATGTTCTCCTAAAAAGCTTCCATGGCACTTGTGGTAGGTTATCCTATCTCCCAGTGATACTAGGATAATACTGCTACCTTTCTTGGCCAACCACTTGCCTGAAAATCTTTGATAAATCATGATAGAATTATCATTTGTATTTTACAGAAAAGAACCTTGAGGCTTAGGGGATTTAATGATTTCTCCAATGTCACACAGATAGCAAGAGTTAGGGTAGGGACTTGGAATTCTAGGATAAGTTGGCTGCCATCCTGAATTAGGTAAATGATTAAATTGTGAAGTCCTTGAGGGTAAGGGTTGTCTTTTGCCTCCTTTTGTATCCCTAGCACATAGCACACTGCTTGGCATATAGTAGGTGCGTAATAAATATGTTTGCTTGATTGGTTAGAATGAAGGGCCTTTTGCATCTTCTATACTATAACAATGTAAATATTGATGTTATCACCACGTACAGGATTGAATCAATGTCATTATGACTCAAATGTCTTACTATAAGTACGTATTTGCTTTGACCAGGTAAGTTCTTATGTGACTAAATCATATAATGTCAGAAATTCAGAATTAGAAGGGTGGTGCATTGGATAGAACTTTGGGCCCCGAATCAGGAAGACATCAGTTCAAATCCAGCCCCAGACACTTTCTAGCTGTATGAACCTGGGCAGGTCATTGAACCCTGTTTGCTCCAGTTTCTTCATCTGCAAAATGAGCTGGAGAAGGAAATGGCAAGCCATTTCAGTAGCTTTGCAAAGAAAACCCCAAATGGGGTCATGAAGAGTCAGACACAACTGAAACGACTGAGCAACAATAATATGCTCTATTCATATGAACGGGTTGGGGTTGTGTGAGGAAGCATATGGACAGAGTTGGAGGAGGGTGACCAAAATGATTAGAAGATTGTAGGTCATCCCATATTGGTTGAAAGAACAGAACATGTTTAGGCTGGAGAAGAGAACACTTTGTAAGGATCTCATAGCTGTCTTGAAGTATCTAAAAGATTGTGATGTTAAAGAGAGGTTAGAAGGATTTCTGTTGGCCTCAAGATCAAAAGTAAGAACAATGTATGGAAGTTGAAGAGCAGCATATGCTAGCATAATGTTAGAGGAAGAAACCAAAACCGAAACCAAAAACTCTTCTTAATTAGATCTGACTCAGAATAGACCTGGCTGCCTTCTACATAAGCGAGCTTTCCTTTGTTCACAGTGTTCAAATGAGAACCAAGTGCTGACTCAGGGGTGTTGCTGAGGAATTTGGATACAGCGTGTGATTAGTGACTTCCAAATTCTTTCTCTTTTACCCCTAAGAGCCTGTAGAACATGGACCAAACCAAAGGAGGCCCCTTATAGAGAATCTAATAGAAACAAAGAGAGCTCAAAGTAATGCTGGGAATTTTCTGCCCAAAGAGGGAAACTGGTGATGATGCATATTCAGACTTCATTAGAAGAAGCTCAGAACCTGATGGTTGATTCTGAGTAAACTACTACCCAATTAATATCTTCTCACCTGGATCAGAAACTAGCCTGAGGGGTGAGCTTTTATCAATTGGCTACAGTGTAAACCATGAAGTATGGGGTATGCAAAGGTGCTGAGATTTCTTTACGGCAGATGGGTAGTAAATTCAGGATTATAATGTAAACTGGTTGGATTCCAGAAGTTTTATGAGCAAAGGAAAGCATTGACATTCCTTGTGTATAAAGGGCAAGGAACTTTTAAAGTGCCTAGAAGAATGTTCCTTTAAATCTTACTTAATTGGGTATTTCATTGGGTTATTTCTAAAAGAATAGATCATACATTTAGATTTTGAAGGGACTGTAGTGTCATCAATCCAGCCCTTTCTTATACAGATGATGAAACTGAAGGCTAGAGAAGGTAAATAATTTATCCAAAATCATAGCTTATAACAGTGATTGACAAAGCCATAAGGTGAACATCATCCCTCTAACTTGAAATCTACCATTTCATTTTTTAAAAAATGCATAGCTCTTTGTAATTTTACTTTTTTCCAATAATGTTTTAATTATCTACAATAAATAAATTTGTGTCCATGGAAAAGTATGACCATGTAGTGGAAAGAACATTTAATTTGGGTTCCAATCTTGGACCCAGAAGAACTGGGTTCCAATCTTGGGCCCACTACTTACTAGTTCTTCTAATTACTAAGTGACTGTGGTAAAGAAAATTTTCTTCTGTGATCCTCAGTATCCCCATCTGTAAAATGAGGAAAATATATTTGCACAGCTGACCACTAAGAATAGTTTTGTTATGTTTTAATATACTGTTAGCACTAACTAAATATGAACCATGAGTTTTCTTGAATCAGTGGATCATAGCTCTAAGGTCAACAGAATCTCAGAATTCAACTTCCTTATTTTTTATATGGAGAAAAAGAAGTCCAGAAAAGTTACATGACTTGTCCAATATCACACGACTAATTTTGTTTGTTAAAAAACCCTGGCTTGAGGGTTTACACTCCCTACCATCTAGTCCCAATACCTTGTTCCCATTGACCACAGACTGGCAAAGTTGAAAGCTATAGGTGAGAAGGCCTTAGCAGAGCACAACTCT
Source organism: Vombatus ursinus (assembly GCF_900497805.2). Taxonomy (NCBI): domain Eukaryota; kingdom Metazoa; phylum Chordata; class Mammalia; order Diprotodontia; family Vombatidae; genus Vombatus; species Vombatus ursinus. Next base: position 6,657,775 of record NW_020954581.1, read on the forward strand.
GAACTGGAGGAAGAGGGTGATGGTGGAATGTAGGGAGTGGGGAATGTGGGTACGCACTGGCCCTCCTCTGTTTATGTTATTTTGCCTTGAAAAATATCTGAAATTTGCTTGCGGAATGTGTAGTAGGCATAGGAATAGTTGCATCTTGTGAGCTGTTATGAAGTTTTTAAAATTTTTTTCTGTAAATGAATAGTGCACAAGGAAACCTGAAATTCCTGTTCTGCTCAAGTTATTCTCTAATATATCAATCACATTGAAAAAATACATGTTTTCAAAACAACTGCCATAGCAGAATTGACTGTACATAGAGAAACTAGATTTATGCCTAGGTACTCTGATTCCACATTCGGTGCCGAACATATTGAACCTCTGATTCAAATCCAGTTTCTTATCTTTTGTGCTACTTATATAAATATAACATATGTACATACACATAATATATGTAATAAATAACAATGTACCTATGTATACATATAATACATACATACATACATATGATGTGTATATATAATATATATAGACATACCCACTTAGAGTAAAAGAAATGTCAAAGGATATTTAAATAATTTAGAATGGTCTACTTATTCCTGAAATTAACATTTCCTTTAAATCTTAGAGTTAAAAGAAGAAAAGAGTTAGCATTTACATTGTGCCTACTAAGTTCCAGATACTGTGCTAAGCTCTTGACAATATTATTTCATTTAAATCTCATCACAACCCTGGGATGTAGGTGCTATTATTTTCCCCATTTTTTTTATAATTGAGGAAACTGAAGCAAACAGAGGTTGTGACTTGCCCAAGTTCAGACAGCTTATTAAGTGTTAGAGGCTAGGTCTGAACTCAGGTCATCATGACTCCAGGCCCAGCACTCTATCCATGTACCATTTAGCTGCCTACATGAAATAATAACAAAGGGCAAACCTACGATGCTGAGTTCATGATTACATGACTTGTTCAAGAGCTACCAAGAAACCATTTAATTAATTATCAAATAAATCTGGGATGTAGACATCTAATTATGCTGACCTATTTGGAAATAGGCAGACCATCCAAAATGTTGGTATAGATTCCTATATAGGCATGTATATTGCTTTATGCTATATATTTTCTACCTCCATTCCTGTGCACAGACTCCCCCATAGATCCACCATACTTGGAATGATCTCTTTCATCCCCTCCATCAATTGGAAACCTTTGAATTCCTTCAAGGTTCAATTCAAGTCCCACTTCCTACATAAGAACATTCCTAATCCCCTCAATTACTTCTTGCTGTCCTTGATATGAATTTATATTTACTTCTCTCCCAAGTACAATGCTCACTCAGGGTCTGACCTGTTTCATTTTACCCATATTTTTGCCAAGGATAAGTGCATTGTTTAGAACAGGGGTGGGGAACCTGTGGCCTTCAGGCCACATGTGGCCTTTTACGTCCTTGGGTATGACCTTTTGACTGAGTCCAAGTTTTACAGAACAAATCTTTTTTTAAAGGATTATGATAATTATTAAGAATATTTCAAGTGCTTAATTAATCAGTCAAGGACTTGGGTTCAAATTCTGATCCTTCCATATACTGTTAACCTCCAATCCACTTCACCTCCCTGGGTCTCGGTTTTCTCATCTCTAAAATTTGAGAGTAAAACCTCTGACATCATGCTCAGCTCAAGATCTGGGATCCTATGAAGCCATGACCTTAATTGAATTGATACCTCATCAGAATCTGGAAATGGCTCACTGGTGACTGGTTTTCTTTCTCTGTGATCCACATGAAGCCTGTAGGAACGTTTGTGTTCATGTTAAGTTTGATGAACGCTTGTTGTGCTGTTCAGGCACCTTTTACTGGGTAAACTAATTGGCCTCGTTCTTCCTGAATTGTTTTGTAAAGAGTAATTATCTGAAACTGTGTCGAAGCTGTTTGGTCCTTCAAAGAACCATTACTGCGCACCACTTAAAATAAAACTGGCTTGCTGAACCTTTGTTCACAGCTATTTCTCTGTCTCTGTTTCAATTTAGAGAGAACCCTCAGAGGTAAAACAGAGGAAGAGTTACACATGAAATTCCCTGAGGTCAGAGCTAGCAGCCTTGCCAAGTTCTAGACTCCGGGCATATGACAGCACTTTGGGAGTGAGTTTTTACATTGCCTGCCAAGTGGGAATCTCAGATAAGCAAGGAAAGCTCTGGGCTCCTTGTAACTTTACTTGTGAAGGTGAAAAATGAAGATGCTACTAATTAGCAAAAATTGTTTGTAGTAACAGTTAGAATTCCAAGCCCAGTGGTTGGGAAAGCACATATGGAACTTCAGTTCAGATTGGTTGCCAAAATTTACAATCCATTTCCTTTGTGCCACATTTGACTCCATATGGGTATTAAGGACATCCAATTATTGTCAAAGCCCCTTGCATATTTACCGAATGAGATAGTTAAGTCTGGGCACCTTTTGAAGGAGTTGTGTTCAGAATTAGTTATAAAGTTCCACAATCTCCTTAGTTAAGGCAGAATGATAATGGGTGGCTGTTTCGATGAGATCTCTCTCTCTCTCTCTCTCTCTCTCTCTCTCTCTCTCTCTCTCTTTCATTTTTTCTCTCTCACTCTTTCTGGCTGTCTGTCTGTCTCTCTCAATTTCTTTCTCTTTCTCATTTTTTTTCTCTTTCACTCTTTCTGTCTCTTTCTCTCTCCCCCTTTCTCTTGACTAATTTAAAGTAGCTTTAGTATGAAAAATTCACAGAGGGAGGGAACTCCAGTATTAAGAATTCTTCAACCTTCACAATATTTCTGACAGGAAAGAAAAAAACAAATAATAATCCAGAGAAATCAATATTTTCTATTAATTCTCTGGCATGATAGAAAAAATAGAGAGGTATATTTGTATAATAACAATGTAACAGAAGTAGCTTCAACTATGGGGATAGCTCTTTAATATTTAAATTGAGAGTCTATACTGTATCAATGTACACAAAGCCAGAGATTCATAAAACATATGAGGAATGGACTGGGTATCAGAACCATTTTGGTGGAAATGGTGTACAATTTGTAAGTCTTTTCTGTTTTGTGAGATTCTGGGACTTTTAAAGCTGACAATGTTATACTACCTGCCATCATTTCCAGTATTATACTCTTACAGGTAAATTTCAAAGGAATTCAGAGACTTCATAATTTTTTGAAAAACAATGCAACCAATTCATTTACTTATGTATGAAATTTTAGTGGATCTTGGCCACATATAACTCTCTAATTATTTCTTTTTACTATTCTAGAATTTCACCCATAAGCAGATATAGTTTCCACTCTTTGTAGCAAGCAAAAATGACTGATTTGCCTTTTGCTGACTGTATTTATAAATTCAATTTGAATTTGTTTACATTTAAATTATTTTCTCAGTAGAGATATTTATTTCCTTAATGATGCTAAATTACTAATGAATGATTTGACTACAAGGGAAGTTACCGTGTACCATAGTACAATTTTATTATTTGCTAAGAACTCATCTACTGTCTGCAGCATGCAACAATGAACATTAACTGTTATTTCAGTCTATGTACTTAAATTTGATGTAGAGAACGCAGAATGTGGTGCTAAAAGATTGTTAATTAAAATGACTGTATTACCATTTCTGGCCAACAAGGAATCATATTCTTTTGGGCCAGAGGCAAAGGGTTTTGTGATCTCAGTGCCAAGCTTGAAGTACATTGTGAAGAGTAAATTCATAAATGATATTTGAAAAAAAAAAAGCAAGTCGGCAGTATAATTTCTGCAAGTTACTACAGTGATAAATTGGTGAGTTCTAGTAGTTCACTGGCCATTGAATTAATGAGATTAAATATGGAATTTTGTACAATATCTCTGCTTTCTTTGTGAGAGTTAGAAGTTGTTTTAGACTAGAGGCCCTTCCATTTCGCCTGAAATATACAGAATGGATTTTTTTTTGGACATCTGCAGCCTAGGATTGGACTCCTACTTAACTATGGGGATGTCAGTCTTCCATAGGGTTATTTGGAAGGTTGTTCTATATAGGCAGCTAGGTAGTACAATGAACAAAGTGAACAGCTTGGAGTCAGGTAGGCTTGAATTCAAGTCTTGCCTCACATACTTAATAGCTGTGTGACTGAGCTAAGGCAAGTCAGTTAAGTATTCTCAGCCTCAGAGAAAAGTTAGCCACCCATAAAATGAAGGGGTTGGATTCAATGTCCTCTAAGATCGTTCCTGGCTATAAGTCTGTGATCCCATGGTGAGAAAGTGTTCTCAATAATCTGGCTCTTTCCATTCCATCATTTGTTACATTGAAGATTTCCGGAAATTATTTGTATCATCTAAGTAGAATGTGTCAAAAATGAAACCCCTTCAGGGGGAGCCAAGATGGCGGAGGGAAAGCAGTGACTGTCTTGAGCTCTCTCCCAAAGCCCTCCAAATACCTAAAAAAATGACTCTAAACAAATTCTAAAGCAGCAGAACCCACAAAAAGACAGGGTGAAACAAATTTCCAGCTAAAGACAGCCTGGATGGTTAATCAGAAAGATATATCGCGCCGGGTGGGGAGAGGAGTGCAGTTCGGTGTGGGCACGCAGGCCGCAGTGACCCTGTAGCAGGCCTCAGAGGACTGAATTGCGGGCAGCTGTGGTAGTCTCCACACTTCTCAACCCATGAACTCTAAAGACAACTTAGAAGGTCAGTGGGAAAAGTCTGTGACTGCCGTGGTGAGAGAACAGCTAGGTCTCAGCTGCAAGTCTTGAGCGTGGCCCTGGGCCAAGGCTTTTTCCTGAGTTTCTGGCCCACAGACTGAGGGGGAATCGAGTGGCTGATCAGAGGGGGATTGCAGGGATCTCTTTGCCAGTGCTAAGGCAGGAATCTCTTGCTTTACTGGTGCTTGGATCTGGGTCACAGTTCTGAGGGGCAGTCCTGGGGTGAGGAGGAACGCTGGTGCGGTAGAACTTCTTGTGGTGGTGGAGAGAAAACACCTCGCCCCTTATCATAGCACCTTGGAAGAACCAAAAATTTACAGGTCCCTAGAAGTACCTCTGAAAACAGCTGTACAAACCCCCGAAGCTTGGGACAGTACACTCTTCACATTGGAAGCAGACTTTTAACTTAACAAAGAGTTTAAAACTCAAGTAATTGGCTGGGATCATGAGTAAGCAGAGCAAAAAGAGTCAGACTATATTATCTTACTTTGGTGACAAAGAAGATCAAAACATACAACCAGAAGAATACAACAAAGCCAAAGCTCCTACATCCAAAGCCTCCAAGAAGAATATGAATTGGTCCCAGGCCTTGGAAGAGCTTGAAAGGGATTTTGAGAAGCAAGTAAGAGAAGTAGAGGAAAAACTGAGAGTGATGCAGGAAAATCATTAACAACAAGTCAACAGCTTGCTAAAGGAAACCCCCAGAAATACTGAAGAAAATAACACCTTAAAAAATGGCCTAACCCAAATGGCAAAAGAGGTCCAAAAAGCCAATGAGGAGAAGAATGCCCTAAAAAGCAAAATTGGCCAAAAGGAAAAAGAAGTCTTACTGAAGAAAATACTTCCTTAAAAATTAGAATAGAGCAATTGGAAGCTAGTGACTTTATGAGAAATCAAGACACTGTAAAACAAATCCAAAAGAATGAAAAATTAGAAAATAATGTGAAATATCTCATTGGAAAAAACAACTGACCTGGAAAATAGATCCAGGTGAGAGATTTTAAAAATTATTGGACTATCTGAAAGCCATGATCAAAAAAGAGCCTAGACATCATCTTTCAAGAAATTATCAAGGAAAACTGTCCTGATATTTTAGAACCAGAGGGCAAAATAGAAATGGAAAGAATCCACTGATCTCCTCCTGAAAGATATCCCCAAAGGAAAACTCCTAGGAATATTGTAGCCAAATTCCAGAGTTCCCAGGTCAAGGAAAAAATATTACAAGTAGCCAGAAAGAAACAATTCAAGTATTGTGGAAACACAATTAGGATAACACAAGATTTAGCTGCTTCTACATTAAGGGACTGCAGGGCATGGAATATAATATTTCAGAGAGCAAAGGAGATAGGATTACAACTAAGAATCACCTACCCAGCAAAACTGAGTATAATCCTTCAGGGGAAAAAATGGTCATTCAGTGAAATAGAGGACTTTCAAGCATTCTTGATGAAAAGACCAGAGTTGAATAGAAAACTTGATTTTAAAATACAAGACTCAAGTGGAACATGAAGAGGTAAACAGGAAAGAGAAAATCATAAGAGATTTATTAAGGTCAAACTGTTTACATTCCTGCATGAAAAGATGATATTTGTAACTCATGAAACCTTTGTCAGTATTAGGGTAGTTGGAGGGGAAAAAATTATATGTACATATATATAGATAGAGAGATAGGTAGATAGATAGATAGGTAGATAGATAGATAGATAGATAGATAGATAGATAGATAGATAGATAGATAGATAGATAGATATAGATAGATAGATAGAGGGCACAGGGTGAGTTGAAAATGAAGGGTCATATCTGGAGAATAAAGTCAAGGGGTGAGAGAGGAATATACTAGGAGAAGGAGAAAGGGAGAGGTAGAATGGGGTAAATTATCCCACAAAAAAAAAAACAGAAAAGAAAAGGATCTTACAGTGGAGGGGAAATGGGGGAAGGTGAGAGGGAATGAGTGAATCTTATTCTCATAGGATTTGACTTAAGAAGGGAATAACATACACACTCGATTGGGTGTGGAAATCTGTCTTACCCTACAGGAAAATAGGGGGGGAAGAGGACAAGAGAGTAAGGGAATGATAGAGAGGAGGCAGATTGGGAAAGGGGGTAATCAAAAGCAAATACTTCTGAGGAGGGACAAGGTCAAAAGAAAAAATAGAATAAATGGGTAGGTGGGATACGATTAAGGGAAATAAAGTTAGTTTTTCACAGCATATCTACTATTAAAGTGTTTTGCATAACTGCATATATATAACCTATATTTAGTTGCTTGCCTTATCAATGAGGGAGGAAGGGAGAAAATTTGGAACCCAAAGTTTTAAAAACACATGTTTAAAATAATGTTTTCACATGCAACTGGGAAATAAGAGATATAGGAAATGGGGTACAGAAATCCATCCTGACCTACAGGAAAATTGAAAGGGAAGGGGATAAGAGAAGGGGGGGAGAGATAGAAGGGAAGGCAGACTAGGGGAAGGGGTATTTAGAATGCAGGTCATCTTGGGTAGGGGGAGGGGCGAGATGGGGTGAAAATTTGGAACTCAAAATCTTGTGGAAGTAAATGTTGAAAAAATAAATGAATAAATAAGAAAAGGTGAAAAAAAAGTGAAACCCCTTTAGTTCAAATAAGAGAATGGTTTTGAAGGATATGATGTTTCATAGGGCAAAACTGTTCTACTGTTTGATATAGTCATCTTCTTATGTATACAGTAGGAATTCATTCATATACTTCAAGTTTTATGACACATTACTAATTTTCACACACTTTATATCTCTGATAAACTAGTTCTCTTGCAGTTCTTCATAAAAAGGAATTATACCTCTCTTCTTTGCTGGCTGTCCTCCATGCCTTGGATAAACTCATTTTTCACCTCCATCTTTCAGAATCCCTAGTTTCTACATGAGGCTATTCCTGATCACAAACAGATTCCACAAGCTCAAGCATCAGCTTCTACATGAAGCCTTAATGCTTGACCCCTCAACTACCACTCAACTGCTAGTGTCTCTCTTTCTCATCCCACAAAATCCCACAGTTTATTTTCCATCTAGTTTGAATGTATTTATATATGTAAATGTTTTCTCCTTGAGGGTAGGGACTGTTTCATTTTTTTCTTCATATCTCCCATTCACAATATATAGCCTGGAACATTGTAAGCCCTTAATAAATACTTTTTTAAAAATGATTACTTGATTCAAGAAGCATTTAATAATTCCATGTTGTGTGCACATGATAGATCCTATTGCAAGGTGCAGAAAAATTAGATGACATGGTTCTTATTCATTGAGTTATACTGGACATGGGAAAAATAAAAGTTCATTTAAAAAAAGAAACCCCTAGATTTAATTAATTTTCTATTAATTTCAACCTTGTATTATCTAAGCCAAATGTCTGAGTGACAAAATATTTTCTATTTTGCATTTATCAAGCTATATTGGGGGAAAAATAGTATTAGTGAGTGAGTGTCATTGTTTAAGTTATAGCCATTTTGTATATAACTTCATTAAGGAGCTATCCAAAAGGGATGAAAAGTTACTTTAACATTGTGTGAATACATGTTTATTTGTGTTAATGCATGGGCATGCATTTGTGAATGCATTTTTCTTGAATTTATTGTGATATGACAGACCATTATTTTACATCACAGAATCTGGCATGCTCTCTCATTATAATTTGTTTGTTAATTACTTGATTCAAGAAGCATTTCCTAATTTTATACTGTGTATAGAGGATAACTGGGTCATAAGGCAGAGTATATATAAATTAGATGGCAGGATTCTTGTTTATTGAGTCACACTATATGGGAAAAAATTCATTCAAAATTTTATGTTTATAGAAAGAACTTTAATCTACAGTGTAAAGTTTTCATTTAGAAGAAGGACGCATTGTGTCCCTACTCTTTGTGTTATCACTAGCTGTCGTCCTTCATGCCTGAAATGCTCCATCTCCTAACCTTTGCTTCCTGCTTCCCTGGCATCTTCAAGAAAACTTTAATACCACTTTTTGCAAGAGCTCTTTCCTTCCTCTTCCCCTTCTCCCCAGTCCCTCCCTCTTCCTCTTCTCCCCTAGTCCCTCTCTCTTCCCCTCTAAGAATACCTTTTATCTGCTCTGCATTTATCTTGTACGTATCTCTTTATTTCCACATTATAACCATCTTATAATGTGATCTCCTTGAGGACAGAAACTGTTTTTGTAAATTTTTTTTTCCCCTTTCCTTTGTATCCCCAGGACTTAGCACAGTACCTGGCACATAGTAACCATTTAGTCAATGTTTGTTGCTAATGATGGTCATTCTTTTCCTGTTTGAGGACAGGTTTCTCACAAAGAAACACAACTAGGACCAATGTATGAAACTGACAGAGAATTAGATTTTTCATGGATATGTGGACAAAATGGAAGAACTTTATTCAAATGGAGACCGATTAGTGTCTTTGGGAGAATATTGTAGCTAGGATTCACAACTCTGAGGTCCCTTCCTATTGCAAGGTTCCATAATATTCTAATGAAAATAAAACTGACCGAGTTTTCACTGATTGGTTAAGTGAAGTAAAGGAGAAGCAAGAGCCAAAAACAACAGAGTTTTCACATGTGAGGTACCATGTGAATGTTGGGTGCCACTGATCGAAATCATAGCTTTAGAGGGAAGAATCTTGACATTTAGAGCTACTCAGAAGTGGAATGATTTGATTTATAAGGTCCTGGGTTCCCTCTTAGTAGAAGTTTTCTAGTGAAGGTTGGAAGACAGCTCATTTTGGGTATTGTAGTGGCATGGGGTTCTTGATGAAGTATAGAATAGATTAGTTTGCCACAGAGGCTCCTTCCAACTTTGTGACTTTGTGAAGTTTCACAGAAGATATAATAATTCTTCTCTATTCCGCTCTTGGCTCCTCAGACTTTTTTCTCTGCCATGTTCTTCTTACTCTGGGAAATCTTTAATGCTGTGTCTCCTTCCTCCTTCCAGGCCAGCCCTGTTCATTGTTTCATTCCTCTCTGGGCTCCATTTCTGACCCTCTGGATTTCTTTATCCAACATGCTACTGCAAGGGTTCCTTTTTCCCATCTTTTTACCCTCCCTCCCTTAACTTATTTTTAGGTATTTTCTTCCACTATTAGAATGTAAGCTCCTTGAGTGTAGGGACTGTCTTTTTTAAAATTTTTGCTTGTGGTTGTATTCCTAGCACTTAGCACAGCGGCAGACCAATATTAAACACTTAATAAATGCGTGTCAATGTGATTTAATTTAACAAGGTAGTTTTTAACCTGAATTTTGGATCCATATAGAACCACCAACTAGAAATGTGCTTTTGGCATTTGGAGATATAGAGCTGGAGCCTACAAGAGGGCTCAGGCCTGAAGATTTGGATTTAGGATTCATCTCTATAGTGGAGAGATGAAACCATAGGAATAGATGACATTTTCAAGGGACAGAATATAGGGAAAGAAGGAGAAGGTAAAGGACAGAGCCTTAGGCTATATCAATTTTCAGGGATGAGGAAGAGGAGTGAGTAAAGATATTGAGAAAGAGGCTGATGTCTCAAACAATGGGCAGGCCTCCAAACGTCACTTCAAACTCCAGTTTTTTTTCTTTTTTTTGGTTCTATGAGTGTTTGTTCCATTTAAGTCTTGGGTTATGCCTCTGCTGAGAGTTGACTATATATTTTTTAAACTTAGGTGAATTAAAAATTAATTTTCTTTCAGGAAAGTGAGGGAATTGAACTATATCACTTTTACAGTTCTCTCCAGCTCTAAATTTTATGATATTAGAATTCTTTAAGAATTTTGAAACACCCTATTGAGGTGATTGGAGACAGCTTCAGGGTGTCCCAAAATTATACTTGGGAATTATTTTTTCTATGTGATGCTAATGCAACCTGTTGACTCTCTTATTAACAAACGTGTGTGTGTAAGTGTGTATTGGTACACAAAACAAAATAATGGGCAAGATAATATTTTTGACTAAGTCTACTGTTCATTTTGTATTCTTGTTCTCATAATCTTAGTAATTTTAGTCTTTTGCAGAAGAGCCAAGCATTATGATCCTAGGTCCCCATGACCAAGACTTTCTACCTGGTGGTGAATGGGACAAGAGCCTAGTAGTGTGGCTCTGAATCTGGAGAACCACATTGCAAAAGACCTTTTGTGGTGTTGGGGCAGAGGTTGGGAATCTAAAAGACAGTGTTAAGGATGTTACACTTGGTAAATAAGTGTCAATGTACTTGTGTTCCATAGACAGTTTCCAGCCATAGATGCATCAATTAATAAGCATTAATAAATGTCTGTCGTGTTCAAAGTACTATGCTAGGTTCTAGAGATGCAAATGCAAAACAAAACAGTGGTGGGATTATGTATAATTACATATATAGTTACATATAAAATTAATGTTTATTTAATACACATATGTGGGTACATAAATTGTATATATTAATCTATGCATGTATATATTAATATGTGTATGTATATATATTGTATATGTATATATATAATGTAATATGTGTATGTGTGTATATATATATAGTACACAATGTACAATGATGTTTGCATCTTGTTAATCTATTAACTTAATTGCATCTTAACTTAATTTTGTACATCCCCTAGAACCTAGCTCAGTGTTCTCACAAGTAGGCACTGACTGACTGAATGAATGAATGAATGAATGAGTGAATGAAGTAACCTTGGTATGACCAAACCCTGATAATCCCTGATAAGTCTGAACAAGACCATGTGTCCTTGTCAACATTTACCTTAATTATTATTACCATCTAACATACAACACAGTATGATGCATATTTAGCACATGATATTATTTGATATATTATACAATAAGTATTTATGCAAGGTATTCCAAAAATCTTACTGCAGTTTAGTTTTAACAACTTTTGGAACATCTTAAGTATTACCCTTAAAGTTTGTAAAACACTGTGCTTGTTAACTCACTGTACCTATGTTATCCTCGCAATAGCCCTGTTTAGTTGATGCTGTTATCATTTTACAGATGGAGGAAACTGAAACTGAGAGATGTTAAGTGAAGGACATGTCTTTTCCAATCCCATAGCTGGTTTGTCCCCTCCTTACTCTAGGTATTTCCTCTTCTCCCCACTCCTTATTTATGTGTACAATTCCAAGCCATCACTTCATTATGGACCTCTTAGCCCCACACTTGAAAGCTATCCTTATTCCCCTTTTTGCACAGACCCAGAACACTAGCTTCATCAGGATTCCCCACCCAGTTTCACTCTGTTCCATTGTTTCATTCTGGGAGCTGACTTGTGTCCAATTCCACAAGAGTTATCTCTCGGGCACCCAATGACATTAGGCTTAACATACTGCCCATATTCCCTCTAGAATGGCTAATGAACTTTAAATTTACTTTCATATTAGGTTCCTGTTTAGCCTGTTGAAAAACAATAAAGGGCTGAGATGTCAAAAAGGAGAGACAAGCAGAAGACCTAAAAGATTCCTAATGTTATAACAACTTCCAAAATATCAATTTCAAACACCACTTCTTAAAAACAAGTAGGTTATTTCTAAGAGCTTCCACAGGACAGTAAGTGAAGGATTTTTCAACTGAGAGTTTCCTCCTCAAATACTTATTTTCTCATGAAATATATGCAACTCATTTTAGTAAAACTTTCTAAGAGGTCATAAATGCTGTTTGGAGTTTGCCACTCTTGTTTTTAGAAGCTTTGGAGATGTCAGGGCTTTTTCATTTCCAGCAAAAAAAAAATAGTAATTGAATCGCTCTGTATGTATCTCTTGAGCTACGTTATGACATATTAGAAACCACTTTCTCTGAGTTGTATTGTCTTTGTCCTTCTTTCTGATGCCAAAGCATACAAATTTATATTAGTGTTTATTTTATACCCTTGAATACACCATATAAAGCTGATCTAAATGGCTTCTCTTATGGTCATTCATAACAAGATCTGGTAGGAGAATGACTACGAAGTGTTGGAGTCAGGACTTCACATCCAGGTCAGTTGCTTGTAAGGTGTCTTTTTCTCCCAACTGTCTCCCATACTGGATTGCTTTTCCTCCTCACCCCAGTGCCTCTTAGAATCCTTGGTTTCCCTCAAAATTTAGCTCAATAGTTACTTTCTACAAGAGGCCTTTCTTGTTGTCACCAAGTTGCTAGTCCCTTACCCAGTCAGTCAACAAGCTGCAGGGTTTGGAAATGTCTCTAACATGAGAAGGCTGCCATATCTGAGGTGGAAAAAGTCAGAATTTTAACTCAGCATTTCTTTCTAGGCTTCTTTCCCCTATATTTTGTTACAATTTATTTTCCAACTCTTTAGAACCTATAGGTTCTGAACCTATAGGGCACATCATACCTGTCTTTAATCAGGTGCCATATTATTAGTCTTAATATTTTTGCAGGGGACCCTGTTTGGAGCAAGGTTTCCAAGGGAGGGATCACATGGAGGTGACTTAACCTTTTTTTATGAATTTGACCTTTACAAGAAGCAGAATAGGCAATAACCATTAGCAGATCAAATATGAGAAATGTCAGGTGTAGAATGCACTGACTGGGACATATTTCATCTGTCAGAGCACCTGAACAATAACCGGGAGAGCCTTGGACCTCATTATGGATCTTTGGAGTCAATGGTTACCTTGTTCAGCATGATCTTCCTTAGCTAAATGTGTAGCTAAAGAGGACTGGGTTGCTTTGACCATGCAAGAATGGTGATTCTGAGAAAATTACCATTGTGATGGGACCTTTTCTTTATCTTTATTAAAACACAAAGGTATCCTCATCAATTAAGTGCCATAAAAATTTTCACCACACACTTATATTTGTTATTTTTGTAAAATGGTTCCTCTGCTTATTACATAGTATATAAAAAGTATGGCATCCTCTACTCATCTGTGACATCCCAGACTAAGCCCCCCAAATTGAGTTTTGCAGTTGCTAAGTACATCTCATAGCATTTGAGTGTAAGGTCATTACAGGTAGGAACTGACAGCCAGGGGAAAAAAAATTCTTATTCATTCAGTGCCCCCAGAGTTGTTATTCGGGAGTTTTAAGACGACCACATTTTGCCATTCAGTTCTGCAACTTTATTTAGATGTGAGCTGCCAGGAGACTGGTTTAGGGGCCGGAAGTTTACTTAATCCATTGCTGAGTCTGCCAAGAATCAAGCTGCTGCTGAAATTTGAAAGCAGGAAAAGACAGCATTTGCGATATGACTTTAATGTGAGTCTTAGAGCATCACAGTGTCATGAATAGAGTTCTAGTCTTGGAATCAAGAAGGTCTGTCCTGGAATTCTACCACAAAAACTTATAAGCTGTATGACTCCGGGAATAAAAGCACAACCCTTCGGATTTTCAATCCCTTCATTTGTAAACTGGGGATAATAATAATAATAATATGCACTTTATATGGGGGTTGTGAGGATCAAGTGAGGTAATGTATATGTGAATGAGTGCTTCGGAAATTTTAAATTTCTATATAAATGTGCGTTATTATTATTAAGTGATTGGCCAAGGAATCAAAAATTTCTGATGTTATAGAAGTAGCAATGCACCCTTTGTTTTCATCATAGAATCATCAAAATCTGAAGTTTGACTCTTATATAAATGGAATCCAGTGTCTGGTAGCTAATAAACATTAAAGAGCAAAACAACTAAAGCTGAAGTCCAAGTTTGTAAGTACAGGGGGGGAAGAATGGATACGAAAATGGAAGGAAACACTTGAGTTTTCTTAATAAGAGCTACTTCTGTGGCCTTCTTTCTCACTCCAGTTTTATTTTCTTTGCACTTTTCGTACTTTCATCCTGATGACATGGCTATTATTTTATAGCAGTTTCAAGCAGTTAATTAATGAACTGCACACCAGTGACATGACACCACCTTGCCCAATTATCTCGAGCATCTATTTTTACAGTACCAAGCCCGGGTGCTTTGTGCATTGTCTCAGTTCGCAAATTGGCACGGGAGGCAGTTACTTTAATAGCCCAAACAAGGCAATGCTGGTGCCCCGGTGGTGACACAGAGTAATTGTAAATCACCACCGGAGGTCTCGTAAAGCTCACCATAAAAGCCTAGTGATATCATGTAATAAAAGGGCTTTGTTCTACTGAGTTAAGCAGCCATCACTCAATTTACCCTAAAAACCTCCTGAGCCACGGGGGCATCACCTAATCTTTGTCACTGACGTGGGATACATATGAGGAGGTGGTGACCACATGCAGTCAAGAGAGTCGACAACTATTTTTTCCCTTTTTCATTTCCTTTGTTTGTTTGTTTGTTTGTTGGCTTGTTTATGTGATAGGAATCACAAACTGTCACCATCTTGTATTTCTTGTTATTGAAGGAATGGGAAAGAAGGGCAGCTGTTCTCTCTCTTCTCTCCTGTCATTCTTATCTGTGCTTCTTTCCTTAATTAAGGTGAGTGTTCTCCCAACTCCCTTGTACTTTGGTTGACAATTCTTATGCTTCTCTCATTCCATTTATTTTGTTAAAAATTTTATTTTATGCCTTTTGTGTTTTACATCACTGTTATGTGCATATATGACCATATTTTACCCCCTTCCCATGTAAACCTAAGAAAACAAAGTGATCATGTCTGTTAACATATGCAACACTCTGCATCAGTAGTCCTCATTGCCCCTGAATCACTGACCACCCTTTTGAGAATCATCTCCTATTCCTTAGGATGAAGACTGGTCATAGCATCGGAACTTGATGGGCGTTTTGCAACGTTATTTTCATTTACGATATTGTTGTCATTGCGTATATCATCCCTTTGATTCTGCTTACTTTGCTCTATATCAGTTTATACAAGTCTCCTTATTTTAGTCAGAAGTCTCTGACTAATTGCTTCTTGTAGCATGATAATATTTCAGAAAATTCACTAGTGACAATTTGTTCTACCATCCCTAAATTGATGGGCGCCAACTGTTTTTCTTGTATTTTTCAAACACAAAAATTCACTTAACCTGCTTACAATGCCATAGCACTTCAGTAGTTTTTCTTCTTAGATATGCTATCTATCTATCTATCTATCTATCTATCTATCTATCTATCTATCTGTCTGTCTGTCTGTCTGTCTGCCTGTCTGTCTAGCCACTATCTAGCCACGCCCATACTGCGATAGAGCAAGTATTTAATTTAGTTTGGGGCACAGGACCTGGGTTTCTTTTCTGGCCAGGCCACTAAGTATTGAAGGACATTGAATAAGTCACCCACCTTCTCTGAATCTCAGTTTCTTCCTTTGTGAAGTGAGCGCGTTGGGATACATGACTTCTAATACGCATTTGTTGTTATCCCCACAGAGATTTTACTCTAGGGAATCTCCAAGTATCTCTTGATTCTAGGTTGCCACACATGTGAGCAAAAAGGAGTCTCTTAGCTTTTATATAAGCTCTGAGGGTGATAAATGATTGCATGTATATATGTATATGTATACACACACATACATGTGTATATATATATATATACATATATATATACATATAGTGTCTAAATTTCATCCTCCAGAAAATAAAAATGATACAGAAGATTTAGGAGAAATACAGAAAAAGCCCATAAAAATGCAGAAAATGTACAGAGTCCATTAACAATGACACCATTTTCTTCCCTCCCTGATCAAAATTGTTTTTTTAATAGTCCTGGAGTATCCCATACTCAAGCTTACTCATGGTTGGAACTCTCCTCAGAACAAAGTTGAACTTAAGGATGCAAATGGTGCAATAGTGGGACATTTCAGCAAATCTCTTGCTCCAATATGGTCCTAAACAGGCTTGTAGTGCCACCTGTTGTTTGGACTCCATTTAGAAGAGAAGTATGCTTTGGAGGTTCTAGACAGGCAACTCTCTTCCCATACTATCTGTATAACTCAATGTCATAGCAACTGATGATGATGATGATGATAGTTTTTAGGTCTATCTTCTTGGTACTCTTCTTGTGGCTTTGGTCTCTTGCTGGTGCTCCAGCTTCAGGGTGTGGGCAGTCAAATCTTTTTCTCTCTAAGAGGTATATGCTTCAGAAAGGACATTCTCCTCTAGGTAGAGGGCTGAACCCTCAAACACTTAAACTTGGGGTTACTTATGAGGTAACATGGAAATCTAGTTATGCCTAGAAATTGCCCTTCTTTGACTTGAAGGCTAAATCTATCTCCCATCCACTAGGAAGTCATGGATGAACAACATTGTCCATAATCTCCCTTTTGAGGGCCCATGTAATGCTTCTTTAGGATAGTCTACTACTGTCTGCTAACCTTATATGAATACATGTGTATATACACATGCATATATATTTGCATATACATATATTCATGCACATACATACACATTTGTATATAGAAATAGGATATATATGTCCGCATGCATGTATGTATATAATATACACCATATGCATATACATAAACAGATGTGTTTGTACACATATTGTGTATACATTACATATCACAGCCCCACCTCAACCCCCTATGTCTTAGAAGATTTCACATTTTGACTCCTCCCCAGGTATTTTCCCTTTGACCATCTTCATCCAGCAGTCTGGTCCTCAGATGATAGATATAGAATATTTTTCCTGGACTATATTTTAAGGCTTCCATCTTGGTATGGGAACTTGAATGCCATTGTTATAAATATAGAAAACTCAGGATCATCACCATGCTATGATCAGCATTGGAATTTACTACCTAATATATTTTACCAAAAAAATAAAATAATCATCCAAAACCAAATGGCAAAATCTACAAGTGTTTTAGGCCAGAATTGCTGAGGGTAAAGATTGGACGTGTGATTTCATTAGTACAGGGTACTTCCATCTGAGGAAACTTCTGCTAATTCTGGTTGGTATCTTCTCATCAACTTAAAGTCTGATAGAGTTACCAAGATAATTGAGAGATTAGGTAACTTTTCCAGAGTCATGCAACCAGTGTGTGTCAGAGGTGGCGACTGAACCCAGGTCTTCCTGGCTCTGAGGTTGTCCATCATTCCAGACTGCATCTCTATATAAATCTAGTGTTTTTCAAAAGAGCAATCTGAATGTCTGTCTACCAAATGCATATGTTTGGTTTCATTAACCAACAAAGGGTGTTTTATGTCATTTTTGTCTCATTGAGTACTTATTCTGTATGAACATAATCTTTTGTTTTCCTTGTTCCTCCACAATATTTAAAGCATCACATAAGAATCCTATATTTGAATCCTGTATTACTGCTGCCAATGTAAATTAATTTTTCCCCTAGGCAGTTTCCAATGGCTACAGAAGGTAGCTTAAATTTGAGATTATTTACTGATTTATCCTGCCATTGCTATTTCTGGTTGTTATCTCCTTCCTCAATTCAAATGTAAAGAAAGATAAACTCCTAATTAGATTAAATTAACTACTGAATTTTTGTCATATTTATGACCATTGATTTAAAATGGACCCATCAACACATCAATTTTGGGAGTCTCTAGGACAATTCATATCACAGTCTTTCCATCCCATGGGATTCTCTCCCTTGTGTTCCCATAACTTCACCATGCATCCATATACCATGTTTGATACCTTGTCAGGGCCATCTAGGTGGTGCAGTGGACAGAATGCTAGGTCTGGATTTAAGAAGACCTGAATCCAGAATAGACCTCACACATTTACCAGCTGTGTGACTCGGACAAGTCACTTAAGTTGTTTGCCTCAGTTTCCTCATCTGTAAAATGAGGATAATAATAGCACCTACCTCCCAGGCTTGTAATGAGGATCAAATGACATAAACATTGTAAAGCCCTTAACACAGCTCCTGGTACATAGAAAGCATCATATAAATGTTGTTGGTGTTATCTCATTTTCTTGCTATTGGGAAGGACTGTCCATTATTGTCCATTATACTGAAAGGGCTGTCCATTATTTACCCCTCACTCACCTCAAAAACTTCTTGTCTTCTTTCTTGATCATATGTTTCTTTTGTAACAACTCTTCCATATCGCTTTTCTGTAGCATTTTGAACCCTGCTCATTTTCATTGCATGCCTCTGTTCCTGCAACATTACAGAAACACAGGCATCCAACCATATGGTCATAATATCAGAGATTTACAGCTGGAAGGGAACTTAGAGGCCATCCAGTCTAGCTTCCTCATTTTAGAGATGAGGAAACTGAGGCATAAAGAGATTGTTTGATTCATCCAAGGACATACAGAGTAAGTGAGAGAAGTGAGATTGGAATTCAGGGATTTGGATTCCAAATCCATCGTTTTCTACACTGGACCATTCTGATGTAAATTAATAATATATAAATATTCCACAATTGTGGTGGTGCTACTTTACATTTTTAAAGTTGCACTTGTAAAAGAATTATAGGGAAGGTAATGTCAAGGAATAAAATATTTATTATTATTATTCTCATCATTATTTTTTTTAAACTCTAAAGGATGGCAGGTACCATGGGAGAGTGCTGAATTTGGATCCAAGTCACTTGTATTTGAATCCTAGCTTTGTCCCCAACTTGCTGTGTGATTTTATGACAGTCACTTTACCTCTCTTTACTTCATTTTTTTTCATCTTTATTGTGAGGGTGCCCGCTTATTTGGATTCCTTGAAACAGTCTTTTCTATAATTCTTTCCTAAGTGTAAGATAGAAAATAAGACACTGCCATCATACTGTGGCATCTTTATTAGTTTCAGAGCTGAATGCACCATAGAAAGAGCATAGGATTGGAAGTCAGACAACTGGAGCTCAAATCCCACCTCTGGCACCTACATGACCTCTACCAAGTCAATTACTTTCCCCTGGCCTCAGTTTCCTTATCTTTAAAGTGAGGATGTTAGACTAGAGGGCCTTCAACATCCCTTCCAGCTCTAAATCTACAACACTGTGAATGGGGATAGGGAAGGGAATAAATATTTATGAAGCATCTATAGTGTGTTCTGCATTGTTCTGTTCACTTTACAAATAAAATCACATTGAATCCCATTTGATGTTTGGTTTTATGTAGTATTTCATCAATACTCCAGCCTACTCAGAACTGAAGGTTAGAATCACCTACAGTCAATGGAAGTTAAAGAAGAGTTCACATTTATGTAGAACTTTAAGGTTTACAAAGCACTTTATATGTTTTGTTTCATCTGATTCTCATAATAACCTTGTGAATTGGGTGCTCTATTATTTCCCCTCCCACATTTTAGAGTTGAGGAAACTGGGGCTCAGAGATTTTTAAATGATTAGTCCATGGTCAAAAATTGGTTAAGTTTCTTGGGCTGGATTTGAGCTCAGGCTTTCATGACTCCATATCCTGTGCTCTATCAATTACAGAAAGTGGTTTTATAAGGTAGCATCTTGCTCTATACCTTACTGCTAAGTATCTTGATAATATGTTATTTAGCAAGTACCTGGAAAGTAGGGTAAATATACTTGTCACACTAGGGTTGAGTGAACAGAGCAAGGTACACAAGGCAGATGCCAAGGTTCAGGAGCCAGGTAGCAGCAGAGAGGTTTGTGGATGCTAATGAACTTGGGAATCCAGGCATATAGACTTGCCAGAAGTTAGGTCAATAAACAAGCCTGGAATCCAGGATGGGAACATAAGACCACCAATAAAGGGTATCAGTAATCACCGTTTCACAAATTCAATCATAGAAGTGGATAGAAATTAGGTTAAGCGTACCAGCACATCTCGAGGAAGTATTTACCATGCTGTCTTCCAATTGTTCCCTCAGGATGTGCCCACATTCTAGGTGCACTTATAAACTGAATCTATTACTAACATAAGATTCCAGACGTTTCTTCCATTTGGGCCTCAGGAAGAAGTGAAAGGAAGGAGTTGGAAATGTCTGGCCTGGAGAAGAGAGGACCAAGGGGTTACATGGTAGTTGTCCTGAAGTATTTGAAATAGTGAGGGAAGAAACTGTTTCTGCTTGGTCACAGAGGCAGAACTAAAAGCAGCAGGAATAAGGTGAAAAGAAGCAAATTTTGGCTTGGTGTCATAAAGAAAAAAAAAAAGAAAAGAATAAAAACCCCACACAACTTCCTAATAATTGACACTATCCAGAAATGGAATGGACTGTCTTGGGAGGTAGTAGGTTCCCTTTCCCTAGCAGCCTTCAAACAACAGCAAGAATAAGCAGTTGATGGGTACGTTTTAGAGGAATTCTGCATTCTTGTTCAAGGCTGGGTTGGGCTAGAGGGGCCATTGAGGTCCTACCTCTGGGGATTGGGAAGAAAATAATCTTGGGATTTCATGAGCTCTGAGCCAGCAGCAGGTGAGAGGAAATATAAAAATATCAGATGGTGGCACCTGATCCAAATGAAGATGAGGAGGTTGAAGATCTATCCTTCAAAAGCCAACTCAGTGGTTGTTTGATTGTTGTCCGTCATTCTTGAGGAAGACCAAAATGATATCACTAGGCTGGGGTAAAGGTACATTGTGTCCATGTCTGACTATAACTCATCAGACCAATATAAGCTTGGAAGGCTCTACCACAATGGTATCACTGCAGCAATCCACCTTCTTTTTATTAAAAAAATAGTATCTCCAATAAACTTGTAATAGCTCTTTGCTGTTAAATTTTTTAAAAAAAGTAGAAAAATGGGGAGGAAAGACATTCCTCTCCCTATCCTAAATATAAAGACCCACAAAATAAATTTGGAATGCAGTTGGATGCTTGCTATTTTGCCTCAGGATGACAAGTTTTTAAAGAAACCACCTTGAAAGGTAGAGTGAGGGGAATTAGATAGAAACTCCTTTTTTTCTGGGCTAATAATTCATTCCAAAATATAGCTTATCTCTGACACTGTGAATTAAAATATATGTTGACAAAGAGATATTGCTTTTTTACACCAGGTAATATACTTGTTATGGATTTATGGTTTGTACATAATATTAAGTGGCCCGGACAGAAGGATTTCATTGAACTCTCGGGAAAGACTGTAACTTCTATTTCCTGCTGACTTCTGTTTTCCTTAGTTGCTTATTGAGATTTATAGAATATTCAGACTTTGATTCTTTAATTATAATTGGCAGGTGTCCCTGAAGTTGTAAAGCAATTAGGAAGCCTGTGGTTATTTTCTTATAACGGCAGCTCTGGCAGATTCAGGTTTTGGAGCACAATGTTTATCATTTTCTGTTTCCTCTCATTTATCATTCCAGATTGGATCCATCATGACCAGCCTGTGAGCTGAGGCAATGACCAATGGCTCAGGAAGGAGATGGAGAGAAATACCCGCAGAGAGCACATTCATGCTCTATAATGCACGTGGGAGGTAACCATAAATGATAAGTTTTTAATACCCTGCATCATGAATTTGCCCATATATCGACTTAAAAAATGTGGAAGGAGGGATAAGGGAACTTATTGTTCACTAAAGTATCCCACTGCCTATTTTTAAATACAACCATAATATTTGATTCTGTTAATACCTGAGCCAGTGATTTTCACAGCTTGACAGTAAAATGTGAAAGAATAAAAAAAAATCCATTTATTTAATGGAGGGACCTCCAGTTCCAGGGTTATTGGATGGTAAAAAGAAGGATTTTTTTTAACCTAGTCACTTTGACTAACTCAACCAAATCCTCTCTAACTCTTTCCATTATAATCCAATGGGGATTTTCAATTTTCCACAAGAGGATCATTTTATTTATGTGTTTTTCTTTCTAGATGAGACAGATAACTCAATTAATCCCCTACAGAGTATCTTCCTTATGTCAGCTTGATTAACTGGACTACGTTATGCTCGACGTTATCCTTTTTTTCACTCAGTGTAGGTAAGGAAGTGTACGTGAATGAACATTCATTCATTCATTCATTCATCCAATAAACATTTATGGAGCACCTCCCGAGTCCTATTTTTGCTAGGTGCTTCAGGGAAAAGAGAAGGCCTAGTCTCTCTACATTGAAAAGGTACTCTGGGGCAGCTAGGTGGCACAGTGGATTAGAACACCGACCCTGAAGTCAGGAGGACCTGAGTTCAAATCCAGGTTCAGACCAAACACTTGACACTTACTAGCTGTGTGACCCTGGGCAAGTCACTTAACCCCAATTGCCTAAAAAAAAAAAAAGTACTCTGCCTGATTTCTGTCACCAGTTCGGGGGCGGGGGGGATTCTTCCATGGGAACCCTCCTTCTTTTCTTAACCTCCTTGCTTTTTGAGTAACCACTCCTTAGAAACAATTGAAATGTCTCTCCTATTGTCAAATCACCTAATTCTGAGATCTGCACTCTCAATCTCACTTCTGGGACTTTGTTCGTGCTAGCCCCTGCACCTAGAATGCCTTTCTTATTTCCCCTCCCTTTTGAATTTCTATCTATCTTACAGTTCCCATCTCAAATGCCTCTTCTTTCAAGAAGCCTTTCCTGATCAGTAATGGCCTTTCCTCCCTAGAGCCTCCCATAACAATGTGTCTACTCCTTTCCTATCAATCAACCAACATATATTTTCTGGTGCCTGTTATTTGTCAGTCACTGCATTAGGCTCTAGGGATAATCAGACACAACAACACATAGACATATAACTGTCTACAAAATGAATCTGAGGTGCTTTTTTGTGGGGAGGCAGTACAAAGTGAGGATCCTAAAGGGTAGAGGTGTGGAGAAAGTGAACTCCTGGCACGAGGTACCTGACTCATCGGTGAATCATAGATTCAGAGTTAGAAAGGACCTTAGAGACTGTCTCGTTCACCTCCCTCATTTTCTAGATGATTCTTCATCTGAGGGTGAGAGGTTAAGTGACTTGACCTTAGTCAGTTAATAAGTACCAGAAGGGGAATTTGAAACTAGGTCTTTCTGACTCCATGTCTACTGCTCTAAAATCCCCACTTTTTACAGAAAGACTTCCTTAACTTCTTTGAATTCTGGTGCCTTCCCTGTTTATTATTTCCTACTTAACTTGGATGTAACTTGCATTGTATATATTTGTTTGCATGTTTTCTCCTCTATTAGACTGTGGCTCCTTGAAAGCCTTTTGAAAAAGGCTTGAAAGCTCCTTTGTAGCTTTTTATTCCCCAGCACTTAGCTCAGTACTTGGCACATAGTAGGTGCTCAGTAAATGTGTATTGATTGATCGCACTCTATCCACTCTCTCATGCTGACTTTCATTCATCATATATACACTTATAATCTACCATTTAGGATTCTATTGATCTATGTACATGTCATACCTTCCCTATTGGATTATTCAACTCCAGAAGGACAGAGAGCATGACTCATCTAAATTTTTCATCTCCTTGAACACCACCAGAGTGATATTCAAAGAATAAAGAGTTTAATAAAGTTTTCTTGAATTGAGTTGACTGCTTTCATGACTTGGAGCAGACACTTGAGTAGATGGCAGCTTAAGTAAAATAGAGCGAATACCCTCTTGTGAAGTGGCTGTTGAAATTGCATACTGGCTTTAACCCCCAGTGATGCATCAATGAACAAGTTTTATGAGAACAAAGCAAATTTAAATTTAAATCAAATTGGCTAGAGCAGGGGTGGGGAACCTATAGTCTCAAGGCCACATGTAGCCATCTAGGTCCTAAACTGAGGCCCTTTGACTGAATACAAACTTCACAGAACAAATCCCCTTAATAATAGGATTTGGTCTTTAAACCTTGGACTCAGTGAAAAGACCACACCCAAGGACCTGGAGGCCACCTGTTAACCACCCCTGGGCTAAAGCATGGAGGGAGATGAGGAAGATTACCTACTCCTCACTACTTAATTAGTAATAGCTGTATAGATAAACAAGCCTATGAAGCCCATGGTGTGGTCTCTTGTATGTTCTACTCTAGACATTCTGAGTCCTGGCCTGGCTGAATAGGGAGAGTTAATTTTCAGACCTTGAGTAGCTTACACTTAGGTGTGAGACTAATGCTCATAGGGTAGGGTTTGTGAGTAGTCTCTGCATCACCGAGTGGGAGACTATCCTGAAAGAGGAATGCTCTCCATGAGAACACTAAGAGGGTATAGCCCACCTCACCTGAGGAGGATAGTGAGGATGATACCCTCTCTAGGCATAGAAGGGAGGGCATCTAGACATTTCTATTATTCCCATTCTTTTGCTACCTCAGGTGGAGAGAAGAAAGGAAGGAAGGAAAGAAGGAATGAATGAAGGAAGGAAAGAAAGAAGGAAGGAAGGAAGAAATCAAGCATTTATTAAATACCTACCAGGTCCTATGCTAAGTACTTTACAAATATTATCTCATTTGATCCTCACAATAACCCAGGAAGGTAGATATTATTATTATCTCTATTTTAGAGTAAGGGAAACTGAAGTAAACAGAGGTTGCCCAGGGTCACACAGCTAGTAACATGTAAGCATGAGGCTGAATTTGAACTCAGGTCTTCTTGACTCCAGGCCCAGCACTCTATTCACTTTGCTACCTGGTGGCCTCCATAAATGAACCATGGATTTAGAGTATAAATGGATCTTATTGGACAGTTTCCTAGAACACCTCTCTGGGCACAGGAAAGACTTTGAGAAGTCACAAAATCATAGATTTAAAGCTGTACTTTAAAGGCTGTTTCTTCCTTTTTTATTTATTTTTATTTTGTTTTTAGGCAATTGGGGTTAAGTAACTTGCCCAGGGTCACACAGCTAGTAAGTGTCAAGTGTTTGGTCTGAGGCCATATTTGAACTCAGGTCCTCCTGACTTCAGAGCCAGTGCTCTATCCACTGCACCACCTAGTTGCCCCCAAGGCTATTTCTTCCAAGCCCCTCATGTTACAGAAGGAGAAATGAAGAAGTGTAATTCACCCCAGCCCAGATCATCTAACTTAACCACTGCACATGAGTTAAGATACCATGATAGATCATTTCCCTTTTATAGGCCAGTCTCCTAGAATAAGCTTCTCTATGCTCATTTTCTCTCTTCTCCCTTTTCCCAACCCTCAAACATTTATGATCTGGCTTCTACCTTCAATCATTAAATGAAAAAACTTTCTTTAAAGTTGCTAAACATCTATTAATTTGACCCACTCTATGGGTCCAGTCAAATTGGCCTTCTTCATGCTCCATGCACATCTTTCATGCCTCTGCCTTTGAACTAGCTGTCCCCCATGTCCAGAATGGACTCTAATGTGTCCTTCTTTTATGAGCTAGCTCAAGTACCACCTCCAAGTCAAATCAAATCAATAAGCATTTATTAGGACTTGGAAGATTAGTGAAAAGGTGAACATGATCTCGGGGAGTCTCCTGAGAAGACAGGATGGAATGGGATCGCTTGTCCATGTAGAGAGGTTTGCTTTAGCAAGCAAACTAAAGCAACTCTTTATGAGTTAGGGATAGAAGAAGAGGGGAAAACATCTAATGAGATGAATAGGATGGGATAAAACAGAGTTCTCTAATCCCCTCCCCCCAAATGCTAGTGCCCTCCCTCCCTATCTTGTATTTTCTGCTTATTCATTGTGTATATTCTTACACATGTACAAATTATCTCCCTTGATAGAATATACGTTCCCTGAGAGCAGGGAATATTTCACATCTTGTCTTTGTATCCTAGTATCCTAGCATAGTGCTTAGCACCTAGTAGGTTCTCAACAAGAATTTATTGACATTGTGATTGAAGTTTTTGAAAACCAAGCATGTTTCTGGAAGCCATCATTTTCGTAATAATGGCATTCTAATTAAATTTCTTCTTCCATTACATTAGGCTACATATTATAGAAAGATTAGGCTTCACACAGCCCATTGCCTTAAAATACATAATTAAAAAAATAAAAACAAAAGAAATCCCAAAGGTATAAATAAGCACTATAAAAAGTTTGGGTTGAAGAATGTGGGAAAGATGAAAAGATAATTGAACTTGTAAGCTAGAAGGTACTTTAGATATCATGGATACCAACCCCACCATCATTTTATTTTTAGTTCATAAGTGAAATCCAAAACAATGTTCAAGCCACTTAGCACAATACTTAGTGACAGAGTCAATGTTAGAACCTATCTTTCCTGATCTGTACTCCTGTTCATCCTAGTTTGCAGCATTATGGGGAAAAAAAAAGCTCTGTCATACATATTGAAACTCAGGTATGCTGATGGTCAGCCCTGAATGTAGTTTCATAGGCCATGCTAATCCCTATTAAAAAAATCTTGTAAATAAAACAAGAATTTCCTTAGGAATTCTCCTCATACAAACTTACAATCAACATGTGGCAAATTTTCTTTATTATTTTGGAACTTGAGTTTATTCCTCCAAACTAACATTTCCGGGAGTAATAATAATAAAAAAAAAGATTGAAAAAAAGAAGCCAAAATCAAAGTGCTAACATTTCATTTCTAATCTCTTATTAAGTTACTACCTTCACTGAGCATTCTGGAATCATCAGTCTGCAGTTGGAAGGGACCTTACAAGACCACGATAGAGGGAGTTTTTTGCATAAGACTCTTAAGTAGGCCAATATCAGAATATACATTATGGCAAAATTGGCCTACTTACCAGTCCCCAAATATGGCAGTAGTAGTTTCGTTTTTATCTTTCTACCCCTTGGTTCCTGGCACAATTCCTGGCATGATAAGTAATTAATAATTGCTCCTTGAATCAATGAAGGAATTCCATATGCTTTTTTTACATTAAAAGAACCAAGAATTGGTATATTTCTCCAACTTTTATTACATTATGTTTTCAAATTAAAAGCAAGCTGAAAATGTTTTCCCTATGATTGATTAGCTAATATGTGGTTTTGATCAGTTTTTTCATTCAATTATCATTTTTAATTGGAATTTCTGGAATTGATTCACTGTGATCCTGTAATGAAGGCAAACACTTTTGACTTTCCCTGTGGAAAGTATAAGGCCACTATTTTCTACTTCCTCTTTCTGAAAAATTTATTTGTTCCTTTGGTCCTATAGAATATTTCAAGTAACCCCTATTCCCAGCTTGACAGAACAAGACCTTAACACTTCTCAAAGCTCTTCTCCTGAGGGATAGTCTATTACTTTAATAAATTAAGGATTTAGCTTTAAGAATTTTTTTTCATTCATTTAGTTCAGAGGTCAAGGCCAAAAGAATAAAACCCAAAATGGTATACTATCCCTTTAATCTGAGAGAAATTTATCCTCACAGGTATCTATAGCTTAGAATTAATATTCCACTCTCTCAACCAACCATAAATGTATAAAAAAGAAAATGAGTAGTAAATGTCCCATAGTGCAAAAACAAGCCAGAAGTTTTCAGGAAATGTCTTGTTTCCATTGTTTAAAAAAAAAAGTTATACTTTCAAAACTATTAACTTCCTAACTCTTTAAAACTCTGTTCCAAAGTAGTCCTGTAGGGATTATAGGGGGAAATTGTTTAAACTGAATCATACAGAAAGGATAAATTGTATATAAAAGGTTTCTGTTTAAAATTATTCCTCTTCAGTAAAGAAAGAGAGCTAACAGAAACCCTCTTACATGGGAAGTTATTATTTGTATTAAACCCTGAGTAGTTCAAAGTTAGAATTTAAAGGTTGTTAAAAATATTGTTAAAATTTTTATTTTATTTTTAATTTATGGAATAAAACAAGCATTTCCATAACATAGTATAATAAAAAGGATGATTGCACACAAAACTGCAAATCTATTATGTACAACTTGCTATTCCTTTTAAATATATATAATAAAGTGATCATGTAAATTTCTTTTTATTTTAAAGTAAAAGGAACCTCCAGCTATTGTATTTTCTTCTTTTCAGACTCTGTGCAAAGAATCTAGTATTTGAACATCATGACATTTCCCAAGGTAACTGTGAGCATCTAAGTCATCCCTTACACTATTTGCTTAGCGGGGTTTGATAAATGTTTATTCGTTATTGATTGACAATACATAAAAAAGGGAGATGGAGTGTTTTATGATAGGGTGTTTTTTTTTTTTTTGGCTAGGCAATGGGGTTAAGTGACTTGCTCAGGGTCACACAGCAAGGAAGTGTTATATGTCTGAGGCTGGGTTTGAACTCAGGTCCTCCTGAATCCAGGACCAGTGTTCTATCCACTGCACTACCTAGCTGCCCTTATGGTATGTTTTAAGGAGAAACAAGCATTCTAGGAGCCAGGAGATTACAGTCAAGAGACTGAGCAGACTGAGAATCATGTGTCTACAGCCCAAAGGGAACTGACTCCATGCCTTTGTTCCTTGGTCATAGGATCATGGATTCAGAGCTGGAAGAGAATTTAGAGATAATTGAGCCCACCACTCTCCTTTTTATAATGGAGGAAACTGAGAACAAGCAAACTTCCTCTTGAGACTTAGGTAAGACAAATAGTAAGTGCAATTTTGGACCCATGTTCTCTACCTCCAAATCCATCATTCTTTCCAACACAACATGATACCACTCTTGGAAAAGGAGTTCAGATATTATTTAGTCCAAAACCCCTAATTTTTACAAATAAAGAGAATGAAGCTGAAAGAGGTAAATTTAATTACCTTGCAGTCATCTTACTGTGATTCAGTGGCAGAAACAGGATTTGAACCTTGGTCTTTTAGGTCCAAATCAAACACAACCCATTACCAACATCACTTAATGTCTTTATGCTGCTAAGTGATACAATAGATGAATATAAGGAGTGATAAGGTGGAAGGTACATGAAAGGCTACTCTCTTTAATTTATGGCTTATATTTCTATTGTCAAGCACAGGGCCTGACATGTAGCAAACTTTTAATAAATGTGTGGTGAATTTTATTGGATATATAGACATAGCATTGCTCAATCATTCTAGTGGCTGGAATACTAGACTTGGAGGCAAAAATGCTTGGGTTCAAACTCCTCATCAAATATTAATCATGTACTCCTATAAAAGTCACCAAAAACAAAACAAAACAAAACAAAAAACTTCTGTCTCAGTTTCCTCATCTGTAAAATGCTGGATAATAATATATTAATATATAGCACTTAATTCACAGGGTTATTGTGAGGATCAAATTGGATGATGTAGGTAGATTGCAAATCTTTTTTTTTTTTGAGGCAACAGCCTAACACCAAAATTTTTTATTGTGTTAGGTCACTTTAGGGGGTGGGGCCTTGGGCCCTTACTGCAAAACTTGCTCATTGGTGCCACTTCCAGAGTCTTGAGGCTTCATGACATCTGGCGGTTCTGGAGGGCTGGAGAACGACTCAATGCGCAATGTTTCAAATACATTATCAGCTCGAAAGGCCAGCCAGCCCCACAGTGTCTGGTGCTTGAGGCTGGCTGTCTGACTTGTGAAGCCACACTCGCCCAGGGTCTTACTGTCATCCAGCAGCTGGTCGTCCTGATAGAGCCACTGCTCATCCGGGGGCCTCTTGAGGATGCCTTCCACAATGCTCTTCAGCTCAAACACTGTGCTCGACTCTTTCCTATCTGTGAAGATCTTCGTCTTGCGGCGCCGAATCATTAGGAATACATCCATCTCGGCGTCTAGTCTAGATTGCAAATCTTGAAGCTCATTTAAATGTGAGTTCTTGCTTTTTAATATGTGCCTATGTGTATGTGAGTGGGTGTACAAAGGAGCAATAGTTAAACAATAAAAGACCAGAGAAGGCAACCGGCAGAAGCTAGCTCTATTGACCTTAATCCTTGAAATTAAAACATGGTTTGTTATGATTTAGAAATAATATTAAAATATTTGGGTCAAAAAAATTTCATATTGGAGTGGACCCATTAGGGCATAGTTTTAGGTTTCCAGAATACTTTGTGCCCCAGACTCACCAGCATCAACTGTAAGAGTAGAATCTCTTCGCATTTGCACTTCTTGTTCTTGGATCCTGGTGCTTAACCAACAGAGTGAAAATGAAAGAGGGAAAGGAATCCTAAAAGTCCTAGTTGTTTTTTGAAGTTGCTCACACCTTTTCAACCTATCCAATATATAAAAGCTCACCACACTAAGCCTGTCCAGAACAGGATTTTGAGAAAATTCCACTTGTTTCAGATAATTAGAATGCTAAGCAACTTTCATGGGTAATGTGGCTGGAGGAGAAGGCAGTCAGAAACATGGATCATGGTCAGGGATCTAAATCAGCTAAAAATATTAAGAATTTTCTAGAGGTCAAACAATCAATCAATAAATATTTATTATGTGTCTACCATGTGCCAGGGGATACAAAAAGAGACAAAAGACGGTCCTGCCTTCAAGGAGCTTACATGCTAATGAAAGAGTATATATATATAGATATAATATATCTATATATATATGTATATATATGTGCACACACATACAATTACATACATATACAATTATATATATGCAAAGCTAACTACATACCAAATAAATAGTAAATAATTAAGAGAGGAAAGGCTCTAGAACTGAGATGTTGGGGAAAGCTTCCTATGGAAGGTAGGATTTTAGTTGGGATTTAAAGGAAGCCGGGGAGGTCAGTAGTGGGAGTGTAAGAGGGAGAGCATTCCAGGCATGGGGGATAGCCAGAGCAAATTCCTGGAGCTGAGAAATGGAGACACTATGTTAGGTACTGGGGATGCAAAGACAAAAAACAAACTGTTCTTGCCTTCAAGGAACTTTCATCCTATCAGGGGAAACACTACATGTCTCTCTATCTATCTGTCTATCTATCTATCTATCTATCTATCTATCTATCTATCTATCTATCTATCACTTATGTATCTAGTTCTTGTTGTTTTTATCTCTACAGTAGCTTTACTTCATGTTCTCTTCTTTCTACAAAGACAATCTATCACCTAGTTCAGACCCTCATCACCTTTTGATTGGTGTTTTTCTCAGTTGTCTGCTACATCTAGGCCTGGTTTCAAGTATGTTTCACTTCGCTCCTCAGTCATCTTCTCATTGCCCACTACACCACTGCCTATTTCTGCACCATTCCTCTACTTCCCCTCCCCAACCCAATAAACGTACTTAATCTGAAATTCAAGGATCATTATCAATTCAGTTCTATCAGGGGTCCTGTATTGGTGCATGTGTATATGTGTGAACCTACTACCTCACACTGCTACTCAACAATACTATAATTTTTCAACCCTAAATATCCCTCCCTGGCTACAACTCCCCATTTGTGTGCTGTTTCCCCCATTAGAATTCAAAATTCTTTTGAGCAGGGACTGTCTTTACTTTTGCATTTGTACCCCATCCTTAGCACTGTGCTTGGCAAATAGAACACAATGTTTTGTTATTTTGTCAATCTATCCATTCATTTTCTTCCCTTGGCCTCAGTTTTCTTGATTCTAAAATAAGGGAACCATACAAGAGAAACTCTTAGGGACTCTTCCTTCTCCAAATCCTATATGCTTTAGATACTACACATACAGTTTTAGAGACATAACCAATTGGAACTTATCTTTTTTCTAAAATTGTTATTATATTGATGAATTTAAAACCACTTTTCGAGCTAGGAGAAAAAGAACAAACACAATTCTTTAATGCGAACAAGTCAGCTCATCTACTGTATACACAATTCATTTTGCTGCATGTGTGACCCACATAAAGGAAGGAGGGCAGAGAAGGGACTCTTTTATTGTGGGGATAGAATGTGGGAGAAATAAGAGACTGAAAAAAAAGAACAGCAATTTCACAAGTTTTGGGGAAATGCTAAATGTCACAGATTCAAGATTATTTAAGTTTATACACAGACTACTTAGGGAAGATCAACCAGATAAAAACTGTGATATTTGTCATTTCTAATTCTGATAATTAAGTGCTGTTCTAGTTGTACTTGAAAAGGTCTCAGTGGGATTATATTAATGGTATAACAGAGAGACAAAGAAAAGATCAAAACTGTTGCAAAGAGGGAAGAATACTGAAAAATTTATGAGTTATTACCTTTTTTAAAGCAACAGAAATGTTACATCCGGTGGTGCAAGGCTTACTGGAAGGGATTGTGAGCCTTTAAATAAAAGGACCGTACTTTCTCTTCTGTCACCAATGTTTTCAGAGAATCCTAGGAACAATTTAATACATATACTAGAGACAAGAGTGCTCCAGTCTAAGTACTTCCATTATAATCCCCAATTTAATGCCTGTAGTTTCCTGAAACTGTGAATGCTTAATTGCCGTCTTCACTAACGATATCTGAACGGGTTGAATGTGCTCATTTGAGCTAAATATATTAACACTTGCTTTTAAGAATGAAGAAAATATGCTATTTGGTTCATAGAAATACAATGCAACAAAGGAGCATTTATTTTCTGAGGAACTTGACTAGTTAAGAAGAGGACAGAACCATAAAATGTGCAGGGATATGAATGGTTATCCAGTCCAACCCATACCTGAATGAAACAGCATCCAGTGTGTGCATAGAGTAACTCTGTTGGTATCTTACCATGAAGAATGAATGTGGCTTTAAAAGGATAAGCCAGAGGCTACACTCTGCCTCGATAAGAATCACTTCTCCAACGTAAAAATGATCACCTATACTTTGCTTGGTGATTTTCAATGAGGGGGAACCTACTCACTCCCAAGGCAGTCTATCCTGATTCATTGTTAAGAAGAGTTTTAATTTATCTTTTTGGAACTTTCATCCATTCCTCCTGGTTCTGCCCTTTGGGGCCAAACAGAACAATTAACTTCATGGAAAGCGTGCTGGTTTTGAAGTCAGCTTAGGAAAGGTGGTGGCATGAAAGAGGTGGCACCTGAGTTGGGCTTTAAACAGTGCAAGGAATTCTGGGACCATTATCCTATCTGCTACAGTACTTTAGCTTAAAAAAAATCCCACATTGTTGTTGAGCCATTTTTTAGCTAAGTCTGACTGTTTATGGACCCATTTGTGATTTTCCTGGCAAAGATGCTGGAGTGATTTGTCAATTCCTTCTCCTGCTTATTTTACAGATGAGGAAACTGAGGCAAACAGGGTTGAGCAAATTGCCCAAGATCACATAGCTAAGTGTCTGAGGCCAGATTTGAACTCAGGAAGATGAGTCTTCTTGACTCCAGCCCTGACACTCTATCTACTGTGCCACACAGCTACCCCTATTAGATTAAAACAAACATGAACACCTAGATAGATATCACAGAAAGATGAAAAACAAATGCTCATACTTTGGAAACCAGTGTAGTACAGCAGAAAGAATGTTATCTGAGAATAAGAGTATTTGGATTCCAATGCTGGTTCTTACTACCTGAATGATTTAGGTGTCACTTTTTTCTCTCTGAGTCTCAGTTTCCTCATCTGACAAATGAGAGTGTTAGAATATATGATTTCTAAGGTCCCCTTCCAGTTTTAGGTCTATGATCTTACATTATGATCTTTCCCAAAGTCGTTATGAGACTATTCTCAAACAATGGTTAGTGCAGCTGTAATGCACGTTCTGGCTAAGTCTTACTAATAATGCCAGAAACAGAAGGGTGTCAACAACCATATCTTCATCCATCCATCTAACAGTCAACAAGTACTTATTAAATGCCTACTACCCATGGACTATGCTAGGTACTGGAAAGAAAAAGATAAAAATTAAATAGTGCCTGTCCTCATGGAATTTACACTCTATCAAGGGAATCCATCTATAAACATATGAGGAGATATAAATATGTGGTAAGATAATTTGGGGGTGGAAGAGTCACTATCGACTGGGGAGCATCAGGAAAAGCTTTATGTTGGAAATTGTATTTTAGCTGAGCTTGGAAGGAAACTGGGGAGACTACCAGGCAGACGTAAGGAGAGAGCATATTCTAGGCACAGCAACTAGCCTGGGCAAAGACATGAAGATGGAAAATAAGACACCTAACTTTGGTGAACTTAATATGAGACTCTCTCTGCATTTGTCTTGTCATGCTGCCAGCTTCTGCTGTGAACAGAAATGTGGCGCCTCCTTTCCCAGCTCCAGATGGTACCATATACCCAGGCTCTTCTACCTGATGTATATTATTTTTCCTACTCCTATGCCATAGCAAATTGTAGGAGCAGAAGGTGTAAGGGACTTACTTTTCAGGCTGGATACTTACTTGGCAATGTATACCATTATACATTGAAACAGCAACAGCAACAACGCTGCACGTAGTGCCCAGCCTTGGCTGATTCTGAGTGTTCACAAAATAGAGACCAAATATTTTTTTGTGTAATTGCATTTTAATTGAGCCAGATCTGGCATCAAAAAAGAAATCTGCATGTGCACTGACAACTTGAATAATATTTCAAGGTACATCTTTTAATTTTGCAGCTTTTGTTGGGCCTGTTATAATTTGTGAAGATTTCCCCACAGCTGTTTTAGTTTGTGAAAATCACTCATCCCCTGAGCACAGCTACAGCCATGAGCAGTATAT
The DNA here is from genome assembly GCF_900497805.2 of Vombatus ursinus. Classification (NCBI taxonomy): domain Eukaryota; kingdom Metazoa; phylum Chordata; class Mammalia; order Diprotodontia; family Vombatidae; genus Vombatus; species Vombatus ursinus. The sequence continues at coordinate 6,692,527 of NW_020954581.1, forward strand.
TATAAATTGCAATCATCATTAAGGACATATAGTTAAAGATTTCTACATTTCTATCAATATGGCCCATCTTCGTTCTTTGTTAATTCTGTATTTCATATGTAACTTTTAAATCCCTGAAATTAATAAACTATAGATGTGAGAATCATTCAGCAAGGTCAAATGACTGGGCCTCATTCCCGCTACACACTATTTCATCTGTACTGACTGCCCACCACAGTTTTTTGGCTCCTTTCCTACTTCTAATACTGTTTTGTTTCCCATTTGTATTATCCTACAAAGCTCCTCCTCTAGACTCCCAAACAACTCCCAGGATTTTCATTGTTCCAATTAATTTTTCTCTAGTATATCTTAATTATATGATCATGTATTATTCTGAATTTAGTAATTCTAATATATGTGTATAACCAAAAATTAGATATACATATATACACATTCATTTATGTGCACACACACATACATATATACCTGCATATACAAGCATGTGCATATATATATACATATACACGCACACACACATATGTATATATGTGTATATGTACTTATGTATTCACACATGCATACACTGGACTTGGAGTTAAGAAGAGTTTGGTTTGTATCTTGCCTCAGATACTTACTATCTGTATGACCCTGGCCAAATCATACAAGCCTCACTTTCCTTATTTGTAAAATGGGGATAGAACCTAGCTCTGGGTTTTTGTCAATATCAGATGAGACAACACATATAAAGTGCTTTACAAACCTTAACATGTGAAACAAATATTAGATATTTGGTGTTATGTAACCAGAGTTTCAAGTCTGTATGACTTCATGAGAGTTGCAGTTTGTTTGTAACTTTGGAGAGGAAAGACATTTTTCATTCCTACTTTAAGAGACAGTTACATTAGGTTCTAGACTTTCTTTGGGACTGATGCCAGGAAAAAGAAAGAGACTCTTCTTTTATTAGCAGTCATTCGGTGTCCAGACATCGTTATCTCCACCAATCTTGAATCATGCCAGTGCAGTAGCATGTCAAACACCCTAGGCTTGAAACCTGGATTATACCATCATCATCATTGTCTCCATCAACACTATTATTATTATCATTATTAGTGTTGTTGCTGTTTATTGTTATATTCACATTTTATCCTCTTACTAATTGTAAGTTTTTAAAGTGAAGGAAGTGTTTAACTTCTTTCTTTATACTCTAGTGTCTATAGCACACACTGAGTGCTTAATGAAACTTGGTGATTGATTGATTCATATACCATCTGCATCACAGCTATGTAACCATGGACATGCCACTTAACCTCTGGTAGCTTCTATTTCCTTCCTTCCTTGTTTGTTTATTCATTCATTCATTCATTTACTTATTCATTCATCTATTTATTTTATTTATCTATTTACTTATTTGTTTGATTATATATTAATTAATATGAGGATAGCTGTAGTACCCACCTCATAATGATGTTGTGAAAATCAAGTAAAATAATGTACGTAGAGCACGTAGCAAACCTAAAAGTGCCACATAAATCAGTTATTATTATTGTATTACTCAAGAATTAATTTGATGTAATATAAAACAGCAAATGGTAAATGTGAAAAGAATAACACAGACAAGTACTATCTGAGGTCATGGTTAGAGATCAATGATGGACCAGATGGGTTAAGATGAATAGAATATTTTGAAGTCACTCTTATGGGCCATGTGTCTGGCATTACCACTTGAACTTTAAAGGAATCTATGTCAGCCTGGATGAGTCTATTACCTTAATAAAGTTCACCCCGAAGCAGTATATAAACCTGCCTCCATTCTAAAATTCCATGTCTCAGGGTAGAGGCAAAGTCAGTATTTGGGCTAAAGTTATTAAACTGTCATTAAATCAACTCAATTAAATTTAAAAAAATTAAATGCCTACTGTGGCAAAGCACTGTCATTGAATATAGGATGGTGGAAAGAACATTAGCTTTGAAGTCAGAGGACTAGGATTCAAATCTCACCTCTTTCACTTACTAGGGCTATGACCACCTCTCTGATTCAGTTTTCTTAAAGCCAAATGAGAAGTTTGAACTAGATGGCTTATTGAATCCCTTTTAGCTAAGCTCTAAGAACTTGAGAATGACAACCACTGTCCTCATAAAGATTGCTTTCTAGTAACATAGGCAAGAGAAATAAAGAAGAAATTAAGTATAAACCAAGGTAGCACATAAGGGAGTCTAGGTAACATATGAGAGAAGTACAATGTATGACACTATATAGCAAGATCTTTTTTTGAGGCTAAAGGCTAAGAACATACAAATTCCAGTTGGAACTCTTCCTTCTCTTCCAGACTTAGATAACCTCTAAGTTACCTTCCATTTCTACTTTTTATGATTCGCGGTCTTTTAGGTGAGAAGGAGGAAAGCTACACCAGATAGACTTCACAGAGGCAAAAGTGTCCCATGAGTAGAGCCACTGATCAATCAACTAGACAATCTATATACAAGCATGTTGCCTTTTATGTGTCAAACATTGTACATGAGAAGAACATTAGGGGGCATCTTGTTCAATGAAGTTGAAGCCCAACAGAGCTTCAGATGTAAGTGGAGAGAGAGTTGGAAAGTCTATGTCCTGCCCTCTATACAGGAAAGCTTTGTGAGGAGTTTAGTGCTCCATTTGAAGCCTGTCTTCTTATCATCTGGCCAAAGCATTTAAGCTCCAGCTTCAGCTCAATATTTATACTTTTAATGAGTAGTCTGAATTAATTTCTTTAGATACCAGCTTACTTGATCTCCTTGCCATCCAAGGGATTGTAAAAATCTTCTCCAGGACCATTGGTTTTGTGGTGCCCCTTATAGTACATAATCACAGTCATACATTACTACTAGAAAAACTAGATCTTTGACTACATGGACCTTTGTCACCAAGATGATGTCTCTGCTTTTTAGTATGCTGACCAGATTTGTCATTGTTTTCCTTCCAAGAAGCAAGCATCTTTTAATTTCGTGGATGTATTCACTGACTACAGTAATCTTTGAGCCCAAGAAGAGAAAATCTGATTTGCCACCCTTTCTTCTCCTTCTATTTGCTAGGAAGTAAAGGGACCAGTTGCTATGATCTTAGTTTTGTTTTTTAATGTTAAGGTTCAAGCCAGCTTTGATGCTCTCCTTTTTCACCCTCATCAAGAAGCTTCTTAATTCTTCATCACTTTTTGCTATCAGAGTGGTGTCGTCTGCATATCTGAGACTGTTAATATTCCTCCCAGCAACCTTAATTCTGCCTTTTGATTTGTCCAGCTTGACATTTTGCATGATGTACTCTGTATACATGAAAAGGAATTCTCACTATAATATACATAAAGAATGATTGTCTAATCATTTCTTGAAGCCTATTGCAACATAACAGCCTATTTAATTGATTTATAATTTTGAATCACTCTCTTCTCTGATTCAATATCTGTACAATTGCCAAGATAATCTTCCTGAAACACAGGTATAAGCAGGTAACTCTCATGCCCAAGAAACATCTATGGTTCTCTACTGCCTCTAGGCAAAAATATAAACCACTCCACCCCTTAGGCATTTAAAACTCTTTACAATGTCTCTTTTATCTTTCTTGATTTATTTCATATTAATCCCCTTTTTATCACTCAATATTGAAGCCAAAGTGGTCTATTTATGGCTCATTAAGTGCAATATTCTATATCTCTTCTCCATACCTTTGTCTATATAAGCTGCCTCCACCATCAGAAATAGGCTTCCTTGTCACCTCTTTCAGTATCCCTATTTTCCTTTAAAACTCAGCTCAGCTTCCTACAGGAAGTCTTTGCTCCTCCTGCACATTTCCCACCTCAGAATATTTTGTTCTCTCAATAGTTTACATGGTGTATTCCCCAGTAGAATGCCAGCTCCTCAAGATTTCTCCCATTTTAGATATGAAGAACCACCTACCCAGCAAAACTGAGTATAATTCTTCAGGGGAAAAAATGGTCATTCAGTGAAATAGAGGACTGTCAAACATTCTTGATGAAAAGACCAGAGCTGAATAGAAAATTTGACTTTCAAATATAAGACTCAAGTGGAACATGAAGAGATAAACAGGAAAGAGAAATCATAAGAGACTTATTAAGGTTTAACTGTTTACATTCCTGCATGGCAAGATGATATTTGTAACTCATGAGACCTTGGTCAGTGTTAGGGTAGTTGGAGGGAAAAATTATATCTATGTATGTATGTATATATATAGATATAGATATAGATATAGATATAGATATAGATATAGATATAGATATAGATATAGATATAGATAGATAGATAGATAGATAGATAGATAGATAGATAGATAGATAGATAGATAGATAGATAGATAGATAGATAGAGGGCACAGGGTGAGTTGAAGATGAAGGGTTCATGTCTGGAGAATAAAATTAAGGGGTGAGAGAGGATTATACTAGGAGAAGGAGAAAGGGAGAGGTAGAACGGGGTAAATCATCTCACAAAAAAAAACAGAAAAGAAAAGGCTCTTACAGTGGAGGAGAATTGGGGGAAGGTGAGAGGGAATAAGTGAATCTTATTCTCATAGGATTTGACTTAAGGAGGGAATAACATACACACTCAATTGGGTATGGAAATCTGTCTTATCCTACAGGAAAAAGGAGGGGAAGGGGACAAGAGAGTAGGGGGATGATAGAGAGGAGGGCAGATTGGGAAAGGGGGTAATCAGAAGCAAATACTTCTGAGGAGGGACAGGGTCAAAAGAAAGAATAGATATGAGGAACCATCCTAAGAGAATGCCTGGTACCACTGGGGAAGGTGGGGGATGGTTTCGAGAGATGTCAACACTCTTGTTGTCTTCAGGAAGCTTTTTAGTTTTAAAAAGCTTTCTAAAATGTAACACCTGGAACCAACCACTGGCATCCTTCTATGTTATAATCATGATGGATTAGAGTTTATATGCACTTTTGCTCATTCTTTCATTCAACAACCATTTATTAAACATTTACCATGTATTAGATATTTATGACATAGTAAATGCTATGTAGAGCTGGTGTCCACATCAAGGAGAGCTGGGTTTGAGTCTTGCCTTGGACACAGACTGACTATGTGATATTGGACATACTACTTTTCAGGGCCCTGTGCAATTAAAAAAAAATAACATGAATTAATTTTCAGTTTTCAACATTCACTTCCATAAGATTTTGAGTTTTAAATTTTCTCCCCCTCCTTCTTCTCCCTCCTCCCCAAGACAGTGTGCAATCTGATATAGGCTCTACTTACATCTTCATATTAAGCATATTTTCCCATTAATCATGATGTAAATAAGCATTAGAACAGATGGGAGGAACCACGAGAATGAAGCAATAAAACATAACAACAAAAGAAAAGGAGAGCAAATAGTCTTGCTTCCATCTGCATTCAGATTCCATAATTCTTTCTCTGGATGTGGATAACATTTTCCATCATGAGTCTTTTGGGGTTGTCTTAGATCCTTGCATTGCTGAGAAGAGCCAAATCTAACAAAGTCAGGCATCACACTGTGGTTGTTACTGTGTACAATGTTTCCCTGGTTCTGCTCATTTCACACAACATCAATTCATATAAGTCTTTCCAGGTTTTTCTGAAGTCTGGCTGCTCATCATTTCTTATAGCACAATAATATTCCATTACATCCACATACCATAACTTGTTCAGCCATGTGATGGGCATCTCCTCAGTTTTCAATTCTTTGCCACCACAAAAAGAGCTGCTATAAATATTTTTGTGCATGTGGGTCCTTTTTCCTTTTTATGATCTCTTTGGGATACAGATCTAGGAATATTGCTGAGTCAAAGGGTATACACAATTTTATAGCTCTATGGGGGGCATAGTTCCAAATTGCTCTCCAAAATGATTGGATCAGTTCACAACCCCGCCAACAATGTATTAGTGTTCCAATTTTCCCACATCTTCTCAAACATTTATCATTTCCCTGTTTTGTCATGTTAGCCAATCTGATAAGTCTGATATGGTACCTCAGAATTGTTTTGATTTGCATTTCTCTAATCAACAGTGATTTAGAGCATTTTTTTTTATATGACCACAGATAGTTTTAATTTCTTCCTTTGAAAACTTCCTGTTCATATCCTTGACCATTTATCAGTTGGGCGAATGACTTGTACTCTTATACATTTGACTCAGTTCTCTACATATTTTAGAAATGAGGCCTTTGTTAGAGATACTGGTTGTACAAATTCTTTCCCAGTTTTCTGCTTCTCTCCTAATTTGGTTGTGTTGGCTTTGTTAGGGCAAAAACTTCTCAATTCAATGTAATCAAAATTATCTATTGTGCATTGCATAATGTTCTCTATCTCTTGTTTGGTCATAAATTCTTCCCTTCTCCATAGATCTGATTGGTAAACTATTCCTTGCTCTCCTATTTTGCTTATAGTATCAGTCTTTATATCTAAATCATGTACCCATTTTGACTTTGTCTTTGTATAGGGTGTAGGAATTGTTGTTTTTATTTTTTGGCTGGGCAATGGGGTTAAGTGACTTGCCCAGGGTCACACAGCTAGTAAGTGTCAAGTATCTGATGCTGGATTTGAACTCAGGTCCTCCTGACTCCAAGGCTAGAGCTCTATCCACTGCACTACCTATCTGCTCCTTTTATAGGGTGTAAGATGTTGTTTTATGCTTAGTTTCTGGCATACTATTCTCCAGTTTTCCCAGAAGTTTTTGTTAGTGATTTCTTATCCCAGAAGCTGAAGTCTTTGAATTTATCAAAGGTAGTTTACTACAGTCATTAACTGTTGTGTCTTGCATGCCTAACCTATTCCACTGATCCACCACTCTATTTCTTAGCCAGTACCAAGTAATTTCTATGATTGCTGCTTTATAACACAATTTAAGATCTGGTATAGCTAGGCCACTTTCCCTTGTATTTCATTTCATTAGTTCCCTGGATATTCTAGATTTTTTTTTCTTTCAGATGAATTGCATTATTGTTTTTTCTAGCTCTATAAAATAATTTTGCTAGTTTAATTGCCATGGCACTGCATAGGTAAATTAATTTAGGCAGAATTGTCATTTTTATTATATTAGCTCTGCCTACCCATGAGCAGCTGATATTTTCCCAATTATTTAGAGCTGACTTTATTTGTGTGAAAAGTATTTAGTAATTGTGTTCTTATAGTTCCTGAGTTTGTTTTGGCAGGTAGACACCCAAATATTTTATAATGCTTACAGTAACTTTAAATGGAATTTCTCTTTCTATCTCTTGCTGTTGGTCTTTGTTAGTAATATATAGACATGCTGATGATTTATGTGGATTTATTTTATATCCTGCAACTTTACTAAATTTGTTTATTATTTCAAGTAATTTTTTACTTGATTCTCTAGGATTCTCTAAGTATGCCATCATGTCATCTGCATAGAGTGATAGATTTTTTTATTCTTTGCCTATTCTGATTAGTTCAATTTCTTTTTCTTCTCTTATTGCTAAAGCTAACATTTCTAGTACAATATTGAATAATGGTGGTGATAATGGACATCCTTGTTTCACCCCTGATCTTATTAGAAATGCTTCCAGCTTATCCCTACTACTTATGATGCTTACTGAAGGTTTTAGGTAGATGCTACTTATCATTTTAAGGAAGACTCCATTTATTCCTATGCTCTGTAGTGTTTTTTAATAGGAATGGGTTTGTATTTTGTCAAAAGATTTTTTTTTTGCTTCTATTGAGATGATCATGTGTTTTCTGTTAGTTTTGGTGTTGATATGATCAATTATGCTAATAGTTTTCCTAATATTGAACCAGCCCTACATTCCTGGTATAAATCCTACCTAGTCATAGTGTATTATTCTTGTGATAAGTTACTGTAATCTTTTTGCTAGTATTTTATTTAATATTTTTGCACCTATATTCATTAAGGAAATTGCTCTATAATTTTCTTTCTCTGTTTTGACTTTTCCTGGTTTAGTTATCAGCACCATATTTGTGTAATAAAAAAGAATTTGGTAGGATTCCTTCTTTGCCTATTTTCCCAAATAGTCTATATAGTATTGGAATTAATTGTTCTTTAAATGTTTGATAGAATTCACTCGTAAATCCATCTGGCTTTTCCTAAAGTGTTCATCAATGGCTTGTTCAATTTCTTTTTTCTGAGATGGGGTTATTTAAGTATTTTACTTCCTCTTCTGTTAATCTGGCCAATTTATATTTTTGTAAATATTCATCCATTTCACTAAGATTGTCAAATTTATTGACATACAGTTGGGCAAAATAACTCCTAATTATTATTTTAATTTCCTCTTCATTCATGGTGAATTCATTCTTTTAATTTTTGATGGTAGTAATTTGGTTTTCTTCTTTCTTTTTTTAAATCAAATTAACCAAAAGTTAACCTATTTTATTGTTTTTTTTCATAAAACCAGCTCTTAGTTTTATTTATTAGTTCAATAGTTTTCTTAATTTCTCCTTTGGTTTTCAGAATTTCTAATTTGATATTTAATTGGGGATTATTAATTTGTTCTTTTTTTAGTTATTTTTTAGTTGCATGCCCAATTCACTAATCTCTTCTCTCTCTATTTTATTCATGTAAACAGTTAGAGATATAAAACTTCTCCTAAGGACTGCTTTCACTGCATCCAATAAGTTTTGGTATGTTGTCTTATAATTATCTTTCTCTTGGATAAAGTTATTGATTATTTTTATGTTTTGTTGTTTGGCTCACTCATTTTTTAGGCTTAGATTATTTAGTTTCCAATTAATTTTAGTCTATCTTTCTGTGGCCCTTTATTACATCTAATTTTTATTGCATTATGATATGAAAATGTTACATTTAATATTTCTGCCTTTCTGCATTGGATTGTGAGGTTTTTTTATGCCCTAGTACATGGTTAAATTTTATGTAGGTGCCAAGTACCACTAAGAAAAATATTGTATTCCTTTCTGGTCCCATTCAGTTTTCTCCAGAGGTCAACCATATCTAATTTTTCTAAAAATTTATTCACCTCCTTAACTTCTTTCTTATTTATTTTGTGGTTAGATTTATCTAGTTCTGAGAGGGGAGGTTGAGGTCCCCCACTAGTATTGTTTTGCTATTTCTTTCTGTATCTCCCTTAACTTCTCCTTTAAGAATTTGGATGTTATACCACTTGACGCATATATTTTTAGTAATAACGTTACTTCATTGTCTATTGTGCCTTTTAGCAGGATGTAGTTTCCTTCCTAATCTCTTTTAATTAGATCTATTTTTGCTTCTGCCTTGTCTGAGATCAGGATTACTACCCCCTGCTTTTTTTTTTAACTTTAGCTGAAGCATAAAATATTCTGCTCCAGCCTTTTACCTTTACTCTGTGTGTATCCCTCTGCTTCAAATATGTTTCTTGTAAATAACATGTTGTAGGATTTTGGTTCTTAATCCACTTTGTTATCTGCTTCCATTTTATGGGAGAGTTCATCCCATTCACATTCACAGTTATGATTACTATCTGGGTCTTTCTCTCCATTCTATCCCACCCCATTTATGCTTTTCCTCTCCTTTCTCCCTTTCCCTCCTCACTAGAGTTTTGCTTTTGACTATTGCCTCGCTCAGTCTACCCTCCCTTCTATTCACCCCCTTCCTTTTCTTTTTCCTTTCCCCTTCTACTTCATATAGGGTAAGTTAGATTTCTATACCTAACTAATTATGTTATTCCCTCTTTGAACCAAATCTGATGAGCATAAAGTTCAAACAATGTTCATCTCCCTCCCTTCTTTCTCTCTACTATATTAGGTTTTTGTGCCTTTTCATGTGATGTAATTTACCCTTGTCTGTGTCCTCCTTCCCTCTTCTCCCAGTACAATCACTTTTCACCACTTAATTATATTTTTTAGAATCAAAATCAACTTATAACTACACTCTCTGCCTACATACACTCTTTTTAAATGTCATAATAACAGTGCAGTTCTCAAGAATGTCATCTTCCCTTGTAGGCATGTAAACAGTTTGCCCTTATTAAAAACATATTGTTTTTTTTTCTTTCCTGTTTACCTTTTTATACCTCTCTTGATTCTTGTATTTGAAGGTCAAATTTTCTATTGAGCTCTGCTCTTTTCTTTAGGAAGGTTTGGAAGCCTCCTATTTTATTGAAAAACCATCTCCTTCCCTGAAAGATTATGTTCAGTTTTGCTGGGTAGTTGATCCTTGGCTGTAATCCAAGCTCCTTTGTCTTACAGAATATTGTATTCCATGCTCTCTGATCTTTTGATGTAGAAGGTGCTAGGTCATGCGTAATCTTGACTGTGGCTCCATGATATTTAAATTCTTTCTGGCTGCTTACAGTATTTTCTCTTTGACCTGGTTTGGAATATGGCTACAATATTGCTTGGCATTTTCAATTTGGTATCTCTTTCAGTAGGTGATAGGATCTCAGGGCAGTTTTTTTTTTTTTTGATGATTTCCTGAAAGATGTTGTCCAGGCTCTTTTTTTCTTCATGGTTTTTAAGTAGAACAATAATTTTTAAATCATCTTTCCTAGATCTATTTTCTAGGTCAGTTGTTTTACCAATGAAGTGTTTTATGTTTTCTTCTATTTTTTCATTCTTTTATTTCTGTTTTAGTGTTTCTTGATCTCTCATAGAATCGTTAGCTTCCACTTGCCCTATTCTAATTTTTAACAAATTGTTTTCTTCTATAAGCTTTTATACCTCCTTTTCCATTTGGCCCATTTTACTTTTTCTTTTTTTTATTAATTTATTTTGATTTATCAATAATCACTTCCATATGCTTTTGAGTTTAAAATTTTTCTCCCCCTTCCTTCCCACCACCCTCCCCAAGATGGCACACAATCTGACATAGGCTATGCATTTACATTCATATGAAACATATTTTCACATTAGTGATATTGTAAGTAAAAATTAAAACCCATAGGAGGAACCATCAGAAAGAGGAAACAAAACTCAACAGAAGAGAGAAAAAATAGCAATTCAACTTCCACAGTTCTTTCTTTGGATGTGGATAGCATTTTCCATCACAAGGCCTCTGGAGATGTCTTAGATCTTTGTATTGCCGGGAAGGGTCAAGTTTATCAATATTAGTCATGACACAACATGGCTGTTATTGTGTACAACATTCTCTTGGTTCTGCTCACTTCACTCAGCATCAGACCATACAAGTCTTTCCAAGTTTTTCTGAAGTCTGGCTGCTCATCATTTCTTATAGCACAATAGTATTCCATCACATTCATATATCACAACTTCCTCAGCCATTCCCCAATTGATGGGCATCCTCTCAATTTCCAATTCTTTGCCACCACAAAAAGAGCTTCTATGAATATTTTTGTACATGTGGGTCCTTTTCCCATTTGTATGATCTCTTTGGGATATAGCTCTAGAAGTGCTATTGCTGGGTCAAAGGTTATGCACATTTTTATAACCCTTTGGGCATAGTAAAGAGTTCTTTTCTTCAGTGTGTTTTTGTACCTCATTTTCCATTTGGCCAATTTTACTTTTTAAGGAGCTGTTTTCTTCAGAGTACTTTTCTTTTTTCATTTGGCCAATTGTATTTTTTTTTTAAAAAAACTTGTTTTCTACAGTTAATTTTTGTCTTTCCTTTTCTAAGCTATTGATACTCTTTTGCATACCTCTCATTTCTTTTCCCAATTTTTCTTCTACGTCTCTTATTTGCCTTTTAAAATCCTTCTTGAGCTCTTCCAGGAAGGCTTTTTGGACTTGAGACCAGTTCAAATTCCACTTTGAGGTTTCAGAGGTGGGTATATTGACAATGTTGTCCTCTTCAGAATTTGTGCTTTGATCTCCCCTGTTCCCATAATAAGAATCTAAGGTCATTTTCTGTTTCTGCTTTTTGCTTATGGTGTTTGCTTATTTTTTGAATTTTTTTTTAAGTTGAGCTCTTCTGCTAGAGCTCAGGGGGCACTTACCCAAGCTTCTTTTCCTGAGAGCCCGGGATCTGGTCACTGGCTTTGTGTGCTGGGGCCTCAGGTGCTGGCAGTTGGAGGCTGTAAGTTTTGACTGCTTACCTGGTGGTGGTCTGGGGTCAGCAATACTGGAGCTCTTAGGGTGTGGGTGAGGAGAATGCCTCTGAAGGACCCCTGATCACCCTGGCCTTGCACTCTAATGTTTGGTTCCTGTTTACCCAGGGCCTTGAACAGGGATGTTTTGCTGCTGAAGGATATCTGTCAGCCTGGAGCTTTGGCTCCTGGAGTTGTGCTTCCCAGATTTTCATGGAGGCATGGGAGAATGCCATTCCACATGGTGGTTTTCTGAGCTGGTGTCTACCAGTTCCCTTGCCTGTACTGAGGCACTTAGAGGTCCTCTTGTTGGTGCTTGCCTGCTCCACCACCCTTGTCTCAAGATCTCCCCCTGGTATGCTGAGGTGGGGCTTACTGCTGTGCTTGCTGGGATGTCTCCTGTCCTGTATTGCTCACCCCCCCCCCCCCCCAGAGCTAAGGGGCCTTTCCCCTTGCCTCAACTTTTTGGTGGCTCAGCTGTTGCAGGGTTGTTCCTGGGTCTATATTTTCTGGGCTTTCAGAGGTCAATAAGGGAGGGTGAGAGCAACTTACTTCTTACTCTGCCATCTTGGCTCCCAGAAGCAGAATTCTACCCTGGGCTAAGAGAACTTGCAGGCCTGTGTGGCTAGAGTCAGTTTCCTGGCTGAGAGTATCCTGCGTGGTGACATATTAGGTCTGAAAGACAATGTGGCAGTTTCTGTGGTAAGGGTTGGGGATTCAAAAACAGAAGTGAAAGATTCCCTGCCCTTGAGAAGTTTACATTATACTGGGTAGAAACAATGTGTATATAGATTAGTAAGTAGAAAACATAAGCAAATATATAACAAGAGAGGGAAGTCAGGAAGTACCTTGTGACTGAGGTGAGCCTTGAAAGGAGGGAGGGACCCTATGGGTCAGAGGTAAAGCAGAAGAGCATTTTGGGCCCTGGGACAGCTATGTCAAAGCATTAAAATAACCTTAGTCATTTCACAGCCTAGTCACACATGTGGATTCTGGTGTCCTTGTGTGAGGTCCACCAGAGACACATTTCAGTTAAGTACTTTAGAATGTGATTTCTCTCCCATTTAATTAGGCATTTACAATGTAAAGGCCCCTCCCCTCCCAATGAAGATATGTATATTTCTCATTTATATCATGTAAAATTGCTCCAGCTGGCCTTTAAAAAAGGGGAAAAAAAACAGAAGAAATATTGCCCAGCATTGAGTGCAAGCTATTCATTTTACTGAATGCAGCCTGTGTGTGTGTTTGTGTTTTATATGATTTCTGGGATGCAGGAGTGCAAAATGCATTGAATGAACATATAATTTTACTGTTACTCCAAGAGTATAACTAACCTGGTGTTTCATTGACTGTGGTCAAGGTCAAGGTAAATTGATTCAGAGGTGGGAAAAAGCCACCCAAGTCTTTATGGAAATTTAAAACAAGTTTTTAAATTTTTTTTTTTAATTGAAGAAACCTTCTGCAGCTTTATTTTGGGGTGGAGCCCTAGGGGTAACTTTGCACATCTCTGTGGTTCTTGGCTTCCTGTATATTCTATACTATTTTAGGAAAAAAAATCTTCTTTTGGAATATAAAAAATTCATAATAATTGGTTATTTTTCTAAAAGCCCCTCTTTTCCTTTTTTTTTTTCAAGTTTCCCAGATGGTTACTTTGCCAACCTTGTACAAACTTTTTAAACTTTCTAGAAAAGCAATAATAACTAGCATTTATATAAAACCTTACAGTCTGCAAAATGCTTTATGTACTTGTATGTACAGTACACTTTCTTATTTGAGCCTCAAACAAACATTTTAGGTAGTTCCTACAAATATTACCTGTAAGTTATAGATGAGGAAAATTGAAGGGGTGTGGCCATAGGGATACTGCTAGTCAGTGTCAGAAGGAAAATTTGAACACATCTTCCCAACTCCAAGAGAAACATACATCTACTATGTTGTTCTTTCTATAAGTTGACATTTAACCATTTAGTTATGATAAAATAATAATAATAATAATAATAATAATAATAATAATAATAATAATTTATATAGCACCTAATATATGCCAGACACTCTGCTAAGCAAATTTCCAAAAATTATATCATTTGATTTTCAAAACAACCCTGGGAAGCGCTATTATTATCTTATTTTATAGTTGAGGAAACTAAGACAACCCTATATTCAAGTCTTATTTATGAGACATACAAGCTTTGTGACCCCAAGAATGACACTTAACTTTTCAATGTCCCAGATACCTCTCTAGGACTATAAATGGCAGAATAGTTATCGATCATAGGGACATTTCTTCCCTGGGAGTTTCTCCACATAGGTGTCATCATAGGTCTGTACCAAGCTCCAGCCCCCCAAAAAAGAAAAGAACCAAAACAAAAAGAATAACCAGAGTGCCGGTGTGTAACCACCATATGTCATATGTAACCATCACAGTCTTATGATTGTAAACCAACTTCATTGTAGTACATATGAGAAAATGGAAGAGAAAATAGCTTAATGGGATGAATGCAGAGAATGGGAGCTTGAGCTTTAGTGATGCATTTTGGGAACGACTAAAAAAGGAGCAATAAGAAGGAAGAGTGGTGTAGAGGCTCAATTCTTCATCATCTTCATGTGGAATGAGAGCAAAGAGCGAAAAAAAAACTCCCTCACTTCTGAGAAAGTTTAGGACCTTTAAGCTGCTGATCCCATGGAGCTTGACATTAATTTTGCCTACTCCTGTGTAGTAAATATAATGCTTTAATAGAAATATGGCTGAGTTTCCATCAAAGATTGAGTTATAATTATAAATTCCAGCAGTTGGGGAAATTCAGTTGAGTTGGGGAAAGGGAAGGTATATGAAGGGGATATGGGCTATACACTCCTTGAGATCGTCTAGAAACACATAGTATACAGGAATTGAGGATGTTGAGAAATTGATAGGCAGGGGTGTTCAAATGGGGCAAGAGACATTGAGAGACACATGGGATGAGGATAAAGGACCCATATGTTATGTTCACATATATATGTATAGATGCACATATGAATATGCTCCTTGGCATATTAGCTATGAGGTCTCATTCACAGTCACTTTGTGGTCGTTCTGTCTTTAAAGAACCCCATACAAATATGCACTAATAGAGAGCTAGCAATGATGGGAGTAGTATAATGAGTTGCTATGTAATAAAAAAATGAAAATTGGGAACATATGAGCTTGTCTTTTTCTCTTCTGGAAGGGAAACTAAGAGACATTAAATGAATATATGAATATATATAGTTGATTGTATGACTATATATTACATTACATACATGACATACACACGTATGTGACATTATATGACTATATACACACAATGGTTCAAAAAATGGAGAAAGGGAAGTGGACAGACATTTTCAAGAAAGAAGTGAGACTTCATGTGGGCCCTGGTCTCTGAATAAGGCTAAAATAAGACAGACAGTAAAGGTGTGGGCATCCTAAGCAAGGGGGAGAAGCTTGAGCAAAGATATAAAGAGAGGGTAGCATGTTCTGGAAACACTGAAGAAGGTGATCAGACAAAAATGAGAGACTTACTTTGTGAAATAAAGGGAAATTATGTTTAAAAGCTAAGCTGGGGACAAATTATGAAAAACCTTGAATGCCACACTGAATTGTTTGTACTTTGCTGATCAGAAACTTGGAATCATTGTAGTACCTGAAAAATGTATAAATATCATGGAGGTTTTCCACAAGAAGGATTAAAATAAAAGTAAGAAATATACTTCAAGAAAGAAATAAGCTTGCAAAAAAATAAAGCACAGGCAGCTTATTACTAAGTTTATTATTGGACTGGTTTGAGAAAGAAAAGAAAGAAAAAATATACCACCCAAAATAAACAAAAAATCATGTATTTTAAGTATTTTATTGTTAAGTAAGTATTTATGAAAATATAGCATAAATAATTAATTTATATAGAAGTGTGTTTTAAACACATGCATGCATAGAGTGAATTTTGAATATATTGACTTATATTTTTATCTCATACAGTATTATTATTAACATGGTACTTTTCAAGAGATCTGTAAACATTTACTTGCCTTGACTTTTGAAATACTCATAAATCTAAATCCTATTAAACCAATTCAGATAAAGGAGGACCATGTGTGTGCACTTTTTTTCTGATATATTTTCACATATCTACAATCCTTAATTCTTTAGAATTCATTTCAATTCAATGAATATTTTTTTGAGTAGTAGTAGGGAGACTGTTGCACTATGAATCAGAAAGAACTGGATTAGAATTCTGCCTCTGATACTTACTACATGTGTGAATATGAAAGTCATTTAACTTCATCTGTAATATGGGGATATGAATAATTATACGAACAAACTCACAGCGTTGTCCTAGAAGATCTAATAAGAAAATATGAAGTGATTTGCAAATATTAAAGCATTATATGAATGTTATATGATATTTTGTTGTTGTTATTATTATGCAGGAGGTAGTTATGACTACAAAGATAGATATTTACAATATAATTAAGACCCAATTAAAATGAAGGAGTTTTTAACGTGGTGGTAAGGAGAAGATGATTTAAGTACACAACCAAATAACTATGATATGAGGGAGAATGTGATGGGGACAATGGAAAAGTGTTGTCCATCTGCTAGAAAAAATTTGGGGATGGAAAGGTGACTTCCATTCTCTGGAGGAGGGTCAGGGCCACATTCTAAATTCTAAACTTCTTACATAATATTCTGCTACTCACATTTATTGATCCTGTCATATTGATCAACTTGCTCTTCCTTACATGATGCACTGTATCTGTACCTTTACTCTGGCTGTCCCTTATGCCTGGAATACTTGTTCCTGATCTCTTTTGGAGTCTTTGATCTTTTTCAAAATTTAGCTCAAATATTACCTTTTGCACGAGACCTTTACTGCGCCCCTTCCCAGCACTAGTACCTTCCCTTACAAGGGTATGTTATGTTTGCATATGTATGTATAGATGCACATATGAATATACACACATAAATACATACACACGTGTATATATATACATGTGCATCTATATATATACATATTTATATGCACTTATACATATAATATACGTGTATAATGTATATATGTGTACATATATATATATACACACACATACACATAAATGTTTACATTGTCTCACTTATTAGAATATAAGTTCCTTGAGGACAGAGGGTTTTCCTTTTAAAAAAAATATAATACCTATCCCAGTATATAGGACATAGGAGGCAATTCACAAATTCTTATTGTTTAATTGATTAATTAATAGTGTTGTTCAAGTATCAAAGTGAGTAGATCCTTGATGCCACTTTCCTGGCATCTTATCAACCTTGAGGTGTCACCCCATAATGTAGCTATGCTGGATAACTTCTATATAAACTTTCTTTTGTGAACACCAAAGTTTCTTTAACTGTATTGGTGGTGAAGGGGTAGAAGGAGAGGCAGTGAAAAGAGTGCTACATCTAACATTTCTCAGTCTTAGTTTCTTTTAGTTTTTTTTTCCTTCTGTAAAAGAGGAACTCAGACATTATGACCTCTAAAGTCCCTTCTACTAGGATTTAAAAAAAAAAAAACCCAAAAACTTTGTTTTGGTTATATGAATTGTTTTGGCAGTCTGGTGAAGCCTATGGACCCTTTACCATGATAATATTTGAAAATGAAATCAATAAAGTATATAGGATTGCAAAAGAAACCAGCAATGTTGAAATGCAGTTTATATAGATATATATATGTGTGCATGTATGTATGTATGTATGTGTATATATGCATACATATACATATATATGTGGACCTTCAGTTAAGAACCACTATAGAGTCTAAATCTGGAATCCCAAAAAATAGCCCCCTCTTAAATTGTATAGCTCTAGAGATAATAGAAACCCATGGATCCAATGGACTGGGGCACCTCCCGTGGAGCTGGGCATGAATATTCTGACCCTTTGGCATCAGCTAAATGCTCTGGCTCAGTAATAAAGGAGCTGAGCTTTGAGATGATTAAGCATTCACTCCTTTGGAGGGTGAGGTCTGTCAAAGATGATTGGCAAAGAAGATGGGAATTGTCCCCAAAATAATGATAACAACTAGCATTTTAAACTTTACAAAGAACTTAATAATATTATTTCATGTAATCCTCATAACAACCCTGGAGATAGGTGCTATTATTATCTTCCCTTTTACAGACAAGGAAACAGAAGCAGGGTTTTTCAGGGTCACAAATACAGAAAGTATCTGAGGCCAGATTTGAATGCTGATGGTCCTGACTCCACATTCAGTGCTCTATCCACTGTAGCAGTAGCCTCTAGCTTCTAGTTATTGTATTGTAGTATTCCATTCTGTCTTACTTTCTCAAAGCCAGTCTGGCTACACAGCCCCCTCGTGATTCTTGGTTACTGAAGGGTGAAAGGGCCATGTTTCTATTGTCATCAGCCTGAGCCTTTGCCCCATTGTTAGGGGCTGTGTTGGCCCCATTGTTACATGTCAGTGACTACTGCCCCAGTTCCATTTAAACGCAGCAGAGATTACCTTTTTTAAAGGGATATTTACTACAAAGGTATAGCAAAAACTATTGTGCAAACATTCACATCTCCTGCCCCTCCCAAACACATCAGCATCATAGTCTTCTTTATACCACTTCACTTCCTAGGCAAAGTAGGTTCAACTTTACTCATGCCTTTCACAGCCTTTGTTCCACCAAAGATGTGGCATGACTTCCAAATGAGTTCATGTTTTAGTGGCCACTGGCCTAGGTCTCAAATGTTTCTTCTGAAGGTCACTCCTTGCTCCTTAGGTCATCAATACCACACTGTCTGCAAAATGGAATTCTAGGATGCTAAGATATCCAAACTCCACAAAGTCATTGAGGCG
This sequence comes from Vombatus ursinus, assembly GCF_900497805.2. Classification (NCBI taxonomy): domain Eukaryota; kingdom Metazoa; phylum Chordata; class Mammalia; order Diprotodontia; family Vombatidae; genus Vombatus; species Vombatus ursinus. The sequence goes on from NW_020954581.1 coordinate 6,711,325, forward strand.
CCATTCCCCTCACTTAGAATTTAAAGAAACAAAGCAAAGACAAACAACTGAGGTATTTCTTAGGGGCCACATGGCCCTGATGGGGAGAACACCCTAAAACCTTCCTTTTCATCATGATCTCTCACTAAATGCCAGAAGTGAGTCGCTGAGATCTACCAGAAGTATAGGAGGCAAACAGCAGAATTGGCCTGAACTAATAGGGCTTTTTGAAAGTCTCTGTAGCAAGTAAATGAGCTTCCTCTTTACCATGTAGTTAGTTAAGCAGAACCAGTCACAGAAAACCAACACATTCATCACAGCATCTCCAACGTATTTCTCTAATATGAAATGACATCTCTTCTAAAGGAAAGAACATCCCCACCATTCTCTACATGGAATGACACTGCTTGAAACACCCTCAGTATTCACCAGTTCCCCCATCACACTAACATTTATATAGCATTTTAAGGTTCTATACTATATTTCATTTGATCCTCACAATAACTTGAGGTAGGTATTTCTATCATTCCAATATTAAACATGACGAAACTGAAGCTGAGATATAGCTAATATGTTTCTCAGGCAGGATTAAAAGTTGTCTTGACTCCAAATTCAACACCCTACCCACTGAGTGGGCATCCCTAGTAGGCTATAAAGAGAGACGAGAAAGGCCCCTCTTCTCTCTTCCTTTCTTTATGTGGTATGACTTTTGGAATATTTCATATTTCCTTTGGAAATGTCCTAATCCAACAGATCAGGGGTCCCCCTGATCACCCTTATCACAATAGCACATGCAGAAAAAGAAGGAAAAAGGCTGCCTTGCCAAAAGTTTCCTTGCCATTCTGAGTCATTCTACTCCACCTTGGCCACAGTGGCTATGTATTTAATTTAGTCTTACTGAAATTAGAAATTAACACTTAGCACCTGGACTGTTCCCTCTTACACCAATAAAACAGCTCTCCATGAAATACCTTATTAAACCTTGAAAGTAAATTGAAGAAAACTTTTTTCTTTTTGACCTATGCTTTTGTGGCTGGCCTGCTCCTGATCTAATCCAAATGAGGGTGAGAAGTTCTACAACACTTTCACTCCAACAGAATCTACTTTAATTTCGTCTAGGAACACAATGGTGATGGAAACTCCACTGAGGTGGAGTAATTCAGAGGTCAAACAATAACAAAATATGGAAGAGAGCTTAATGAATTTTTAGTCTATGACATAATGCATGGTAGGCTCTGGAGATGCCATAAACCCAGTGAGAAAAGCATAAGAACTTTGTTAATGACACAGGGGCTTTAAAATTGAATTTGTCTTGTGTACTCAGCTGTTTGGGCACACATTATTTGTCAGACATTCCCATTATTAATATTTTCCATTCCAAGGTCTCTTCTGATGAACTATGTACCTTTTCACCACATTGATTTTAAATTTGAAACTGCCATCTGGTAACTGCATTTATTTATCTGCTTCTCACTCCCCCTGCTCTCTCAGGTTTAGTCTCTTGCCATTATGAAGGGCCAAGGGTGAGTATAGAATGGAGAAAAGTGTCAGCCTGGTGGCATTAGAAATTGTCTGTTCAGATTAGAAATATGATAGCTGCTTTCTTCCTTCAGTCAGTTATGCTGTGCCTTAGAGCAGAGGTCTCTAAACTTTTTCTGATTTTGTACTCCTATTAGTAAAATATTTTTGTATATGTAACTATATATAATGATATGTATGTGTGTACACTTATATTTGCAAATAACTTATTTAATAAGTGTTACTTATTAATATTTGTTATTAAGTATAATTAATATTGGTACATATTCTTTATCAATTAGATTTTTCCACTGGTATGCTAATGCTCATATCCATTATAAAACTTACACAGCAATTAAAATTTTAAAAGGATGAGATGAAGTTGAAACAATTTTTGATCTTAAACTAAATAAGGAGCCACTGGAGTTTATTGAATAAAGGAATCATATGGTTAGCTATGCACTAGAGAAAAATCACTTTGACAGCCTTGGGAAGGATATATTGGAGTATGGAGAGAGTTGAGACAGGGAGAACAATTAGGAGGCTATTGTAACAGGCTAAACAAGAAGTGAACAAAATACAAATTAGGATGATGGTTATTGTTGTTTGTCCTTCATTCTTGAAGAGGACTATGACATTAGGAAGATAATGACATGACTTGCAAGTGAATCGGGTTTAAGTATAAGGTCATCAGCCTCACTTTCTCCTCCAGAGTCATCTGGGTCCAGTGGCAAGATATAGATCAGGACAACTGGATATGGCCCACATATTGGTGGTTATGTGGGTAGGGAATAGGGTCAGATTAGAGAGATGTTGTGAAGATACAATGGTAAGATTTGGTAACTTAATGGATATGTGGGATGTGAGAAAGAGAGGAGCTGAGGAAAGTACTGATGGCATGAGAGTCTCCATGATTGGAATGATGGTGGTGACCTTGACAGTAGTGTTTGGTGGTTGTTCTTCCTTCTTGAAGAGGACTAAAACAACATCACCATGACAGAATCAATTCGCAATGTGTCCAACTGTGGCTGATCAGATCAGCATGAGCTCAGAAGGCTCTACCACAGGTCAGGCACAAATAGTCCATGTGGACATTTGGAGTGGATTCTCTGAATTTGTGCATCTCTCACATGACTAATATCATGAGAGCCTCCATGACTGGAATGATGGTGGTGATCTTGACAGTAGTAGAGAAGTTTGGAAGAGGTGTGGGTTTGGAAAGGGAAAAAATACGATCTGTGATATGAATTACCATCCATCCATCCATTCCCACTTAGCTGGTTTGACTCACTTTATTTCACCCAAAATTAAAGTGGTCTTTGTTCTTCCTCAACTGTCACTGCCACCAAGTGCAAAGGTTATCTGATGGGTGCCCACCCACCAAAGGGTTATCTGGGGGCAGTGAGTGTGGATTGGATTTTTCCAAAAGTACTTTTAGATGCTTCTGTGAGTTCTTGGAAGGGGCTGAGGGGCTGAAGCCCTACTCAGAAGGGAAGGTGGTTGGATATTTGCATGATGAAATAAGGAAAGTGAGTGGGAGAAGTATTTGAGGGTAAGATCTGGTGAGGTTGGGCTGGAAACAAGTCCTACTATTGGCTGCTGCTAGGAGTGTGATCTTACCCACCTCTAGCTAGAAGCCTGAATAGATAGAGCAGGCTTACAGTCAAAAAGATCTGAGCTCAAATCCAGACTCAGAAACTTAGTAGTGGTATCACTCTAGGCAAATTACTTGACTTCAACCAATATTAAGTTCCCTCATCTGAAAAATGAGGATAATGGCATCTATCTCCCAGGGTTGCTTTAAGGAAAAAAGTGAGATACTATTTGTAAACTAACTGTAAATCATTTAGCAGCCTTTAAAGTTCTAATAAATGTTGCTATTCCTGCCCACCTATTGTTTGATTACATACTCCTTAGGAGACAGTCCCTTTTATAAATATGATGATGCCTCCCAAGAGGCCCTGCTATACTCTCTTTGGGAAAACATTGCCATAGTGACATCTGTGACTTACTGACATATCTCTAAGGTGATACAGAAGACCACCATGGCAATCACTTTAACATAACATAGCCAGAGGTACATGGTAACTACATCTGAATTATCATAGACTTTCCCTTTTGATGAATTGGCTATTTCCCTATCCATCTCCACTGTCTTTCAAAGCAGATGTCAAGTAGAGCAACAACCCAAGACACCAGGGGCAAATAATAGAAACATCAGATGGTCAAACATCCACCCTTATCATAGGACTGCCTTATTGCATAATCACACATTTCCTGTTGGCAGAGTCTCAAAGTCAACCACAGCAACCATTCTTTTTGCAAAAGAGAAAAGTGATTCAAAATTAATTTAAATGACTGGCCCAAGGTCAAACAGGCAATAAGTAGTAGAGCTGTTATTCAAACTTGGATTCTCAAACTCCAAACACAGCATAGTAGTGGTAGTGGTGGCAGTGGTGGTGGTGCAACTAGGTGGCCTAGAGTCAGGAAGACTCATCTTCCTGAGTTCAATTCTGGCCTCAGATACTTACTAGCTGTGTGACTCTGGGACAATCACTTAATCCCATTTGCCTCAGTTTCCTTATCTGTAAAATGAGTTGGAAAAGGAAACCACTCCAGTATCTTTCTCAAGAAAACCTCAAATGGGTTCATGAAGACTTGAATATGACTGAAATGACTAAAAAACAACAAAAGTAGTAGTAGTAGTAGTAGTAATACTATCATTTGTATGTAATACACAAAGAGCTTTTTTTACATATTCCCATTGTATTATGTTGCCTTCTAGTAAGTCAGCACACTGCTGAAGCATGCAGAAATACATACTTGAAGAGAGAATACTAACCCCTACTCAGAACAGCTATGCTCTTCCTATTTCCCTATAAGTAGCTGAGTAATTCATTCCTTTCTCCGTGGAGAAGTTCATTTTTCCTAAAGGCAAACAGGTTGGGATCAGTCTTACAATTCACCAGAAACAACAATCCCCACCCCCTTGTCTTCAGAAGTGTGAATCAAAGAATCAAGCATTGCAACTATTCTGCAAAATAGAACCTTAAAGCATGTCCTGAGGATGGGGTGAGACTGAGACTAAGTGACTTAAAGTAAGTATGTTACAGGTGCAAGACTTGATCCCAGACCTTTCTGGCTCCAGTCAGCTCTATATGCACCACTCCACGGGGCTGATGACACTAAGACATATTCCTGATCTACATGCAAAAACAAATAAATCAAAACCAAACCAGAAAATGAACAAACAAAAATATTAAAAAAAAAACAGTTCTTGCCCACAAGTATCTTACATTCTGTTACTGGATTTATCCTTTTGCAAGTCATTTTGACTGTATCTTCAAGCAAACTTTGTTTAATACTTACCAGTTACTTCAATCAGCCAGTTGAAGTAAATGCATATTTAAAATGATTGCTTAGAGATCACTGTTTGAAAAAAAAAAAGATAATCATAAACACAAGGGATGATTAACTCCTTTCCCTCTGGAAAAGATATCCATAGCCATTCATTCACTGGAAAGCTTCCATCAAAAGATTAGTTCAGGAGGCTTGAGGAGAAAGACAAATTACGAAATTGACCCTGGAATATTCATTTCCTCCCCATATCCCCCCAAGCTAATTCGCAAAAAAAAAATGGTACCAGTCTGAGAGCATGCATGCTTTAAGACAAGGTACTTTCTTGGGAAGGGCTGGTAACTATCAGAGATTACTGAGAGCCTTAGAAGACAGCATGGTACAGTGCCTGCAGAAGATTTCCAACTCACTATCTGCTAATTACTTACAATATAACCTTAGGCAACAACTTGTCTGAGTCTTAGTTTCCACATCTATTATAGAAAAGCTTAGCACTAGATGACCTCTGAGGTCTCTTTCATTTCAAATCTGTGATCGTATAAATAATGCCACTCAGTTGTTTACGGAAGGGCTGAAAAACAGAATGAGGAATGCTCAGTGAATGGCTAGACAAATTTTTACTTCCTGCCTCACCTTCATCCCTTGCTCTATTCTACCTTAAGCTCAAGGTCCTCCTCTTATAAAATGATTTTTCTGGTCATCTGATATTTCTGATTTTTCTGATCATTTTAGTACCACCAGGCTCACATCTACTCTGAAAGGACTTTGTATAGACTTTGTATTCATTTATTTGTGTAATCTATTCTTCTTCCTTTATGGTCCCCTCCCTTCACTAGAACATAAACTCAAGGGTTGAGATTGATTTCATTTTTTGTTCAATTATCTTGACCCAGTGCCTGATATTTAGTTGACAATAAATGTTTGTTAATTTAAACTGTTAGAATTAGAATTAGGAAGTATTCTTTGGGTTGAGGACACTAATTTCTTGTATTGATCACTTTGTCTGAATGACAAATTTGTGATGAGGATTACTCTTGAATAGGGGAATAGTAAGTATCAGGAGTATCATGTTCAGTATTAGGATAAGCATCTAAGTGCATAAACTGACAAAGCTTTTTGTGCTATTTTTATGACCTAGAATTTAGGGGTGAGCAAAGTTTGTCCTGTGGGTCAAATCTAGCCTGATGCTTGTTTTTATTTGACCCTTGATCTAATAATTTTTTAACATTTTAAATAAATTTTAATTTAAATTCAAATGAAATTTTATTTATTTAAAGTTCAATTTATTTTAAAGCCATCAGCCAATCAAAAACATTTATTAACTGTCTACTTGGTGCCAGGACTGTGCTTAGCATATGGGATATAGAAATAAAATAAAATATAAATAAAATATTGTATTTATACAAATATTCAGATATTTAAATATACAGACATACAAACTAAAAAAAAAAAGAAAAAATAATCACTGTCTTCAAAGGGTTTAAAATCTAAGGGAGGGGGAAAGAAACCACATAAAAGGAAGATGAAAAGGAGGAAAAAGTAAATTAAAATTTAATGTTATATTTATGCTTCTTTATTTTAAATTTTATTTCTAAATGTAAAAGCCTTCTTAGGTCCTGGTCCATACATAATAAGGTGATGGGCAAGATTTGACCCTTGGACCATAGTTGCCAACTCCTAGGGCTAGATGGTATTATACTAAGGTGAATTTAAAATTGATAAAAAGACCAGAACCAAAGGGTAGTCATTAATGGTTTGGTGCCTTCTTGGCAGGAAGCCTCCCCTAGGGTGTCCCAGATATTTGCCCTTGACAATGGGTTATTTAATGATTTTTCAGTGACTTTATTAAATGAATGTATATTATATTTAGTAGATCTGAAAGCTTCTACAACTAAAGAGAAGGATGATAGGATTCCAGAAATTGCTAGGTTAGATTGTTTGAGTTAAGCCTAATTATATGATATTTAATAAGGATAAATTTACCCTTGGGATCAAAATTAAACTTCATAAGTAAAATCTAGAGGAGAAGTAACTGAACAGCATTGAATTATAAAAAGATCACTGATCTACTTATTATTACTTGTGTTATCTTGGAGAAGTCACAAATGTTAGGAGCCTCACTTTCCTCCTGTGAGTAATGAAAGGGCTAGACTGTATGATCTCTAAGATCCCTTCTTAATCTCGGTCTATGATCCCATGATCTGGCGATTTTCATGGTTTGCTGGCTCATAATGAGCCAATAACGAGCCAGGCAGAGTCAATAATGTAATTTTTGGCCAAATACATAGAGAAACTGTGGCCCATTGGGATGTTTATCATACTTTTTTACTTGGCCCTGGGAAAACTGTATCTGGAGTATCTTTACAGTTTGGGGTTTCACATTTTAGGAAAGACAACCACAATTAGGTATCTAAGATGATACATGTCAAAGTCATACCATCTAATGATTGGTTGAAGGAACTGGAGATATCTCACTGGGAGAACAGGAAGGAAGGACGATGAATTATTGTCTTGAGGCATTTGAAGGGTTATCATATGTAAAAGGGGAGTTATACTTGTTCTTCTTGGCATTAGAAGAGAGGCAATGCATGGAAATTGCAAGGAAAAAAATTTAGGCTTGATGGGGAAAAAGAAAGGAAAACAACAATCAACCAACAAATAATAATGTCCTCATTTTTACAGTTATTCTAAAATGGTACAGACTTCCCTAAAACTTGATGGTTTTTCCAATTGGAGGTTTTCAAGGAAAATTGCATATATTATTAAGAGAATTCAAAATAATTAACAGAGGAAAGGCATAGCATTACAGGAAATCAGGAAAGGCTTCCTGTAGAAGATGGGAATTTAGTGGAGACTTGAAAGAAGCCAGGAGGAAGAGAATAAGAAGATGATGATATTTCCAAGCATAGAGGATAGATATTCAATGAAAATACAGTCAGGATATGGAACATCTTGTCCAAAGAACACAGAATATGTGAGAGAGTAAGGAATAGAAGGACAGGAAAATAAGGAAGTGATCAAGTTATGACAGGCCTTAAAAGCCAAATAGAAGATTTTATATTTGATCCTGGAGACAATAGGGAACCATTAGAGTTTGTTGATTAGGAGGTAACATGGTTAGATTTGTATTTAAGGAAGTTCAATTTGGCAGCTAAGTGAAGGATGTACTATAGTGGGGAAAGGCCAGAGGCAAGGAGACCAACAGTTAGGCTATTGTCCAGGCCTGAGTGATGCCAGGTGTCAGAGTGATGACAGTATCAGAGGAGAGGAGGGGGGTGGCATATATGAGAGATGTTATGAAGATAGAAATGATAGGACTTGGTAACTGATTGGATATGAGAGATGAAATTAAGGAGTCAGGAATGACACCCAGGTTCTGAGCCTGGGTGACTAGGAGGATGATGCTACCTTTGACAATTCTAACGAAGTTTAGGTGTAGGGAGTTGTAGGGAAAATAACGAGTTCAGTTTTGAACATAATAAGTTAAAGTTGTAGCTACAAAGACAAAAGTGAGACAGTCCTTGACCTTAAGGAATTTAGGCTCTAGGAATATGGGCAATATACACATACTTACGTATGTACAAAATAAATATGTGATGCATTTATAGAGAAGACACTAGCCTCTGGGATGCATCAGGAACAGGCCATCTAAAAGGTGATGTTTAATCTGAGCCTTGACGGAAATTGGGACTTCTGAAAATCAGCCACTAGGAGGGAATGCAATCCAATGATGGCCAGGGCAAAACACCAAAAAACACCATGTCTGAGGAACAAGAAGAAGGTTAATTTGGCTTCTCCATTGATCCAGATGTAACTAACTTATGGTCTTTAGAGAGTTGCCTTGGCATTAAGGGGTTAAGTAGTTTGTTGACTGTCCCATAGCCTCTATGTGTCAGAAGTGGAACTTAAATCTTCCTGACTAAGGTTAGTCTTCTATTCATTGTACCCTGATGCAAAGGAATTAATTATTCTTGCCCTCAAGGATTTTACTGAAATATCAAACAATCTTGTCTCAAGAGTTTACAAATTTGTAGACTTTCAGCCTTAGAAATATAACAACAACAGCAGCATCAGCAGCAACAATCATAACAGTAGCTAACATTTATATAGTCCTTGAAATCTGTGAAGTTCAAACATTGTCTCACCACAACTAGTATCCCCATTTTACAGTTTAGAAAACTGATGCTGAGAGATAGATAAAGCCCTCTTCTTGTTGGAATAAACTTATATTTATATTTACATGCACAATCTTGTCAGAGAGCTCTACACCAGCCTACATGACAGAAACTTCCTTTCCAGGCAGCAGGATTTTGTGAGCCCATAAGTACTTCAGTGGCCTTTTGGGTGAAGGCTGAAGTTAGACTTCTTTCCTTTATTATACTTAAGATGTCTTGGGGCCAAGCATCTCTGGTATTTTCATGGAAATCAATGATAAAAGGAGGCCTTAACGTATAGAATTTTGCTTTAAGGGTAACCTAAATTCTATCCAGCAAAGAAATAACTGCCTCGCACACCACAGCTAGATTCCAGATAACACAGCTATCATCGGCTATGTGTCTGACTCTAATGCTGCAATAACTTTGATTTAAATAGAGGAAAGCTTGCCTTTTTTCAGCACTTTTAAATGAATCTAAGAAGCCACAGAACCAAAGTGGAACATGACCTCTTCCAGTGAAAGATTTCCCATTTGTGTAATTACGAGTAACAAAAAGTTTGGTGGTGCCTTGTTTGTTAAATCCCATTGACCTCTTGCAAATACATTGGACAAATGTCATATTTATTAAAACATTTGCAGCAAAGGTCTCACTCTTCATACATGTTAGTCATTTCTCAGGATTCTTTTGTTCTTTCTTTCTTTTTTCTAAAAGTAGAACTGCAGTAAGCTGAGAGATAGACATTCAAAGTTTTCTGAAGGAGTCTTTAAGGTACACTGGTAATGGCCTACTTTGATAAAATACTCTTGGTCAATTCATTCATTTTAATATTGTTTTTGAATGGTCAAGAATAAAATGGCAGGTGATGCTAAAAGCTGACCCTGCTTTCTGTAGTCACAAAGAAATGGAAACAAAATAGAAAGCCATTGGTTGAGGAATAGCCAAACAATCTGTGGTGATAAAAGTAATGGACTATTACTGTATTGTAAAAAATGATGAAAAATGATTAATATAAAGAAGTGTGAGAAAAGTTATATAAACGAATAAAAAGTGAACTCTTCAGAACCAGGCTAACAACATGATTACAGTAATATAAATGGAAACAAAAACAGCAGCAGAAAAAGTAGAACTGAATGCCGTATCACTGTAATGACCAAAGTTGAATCTTGAGAAGTGATATGAGAAAACAATTCTTTATTTTCTTTGCAGAGATTATGGGTGTGGAACATGGCATGCAATGTGTTGGTTAATATTACTGAATTCATTTTTTTCTTCATATATGGGATGGTTTTCTGATAGGGCAGTGCGAAAAAGGATAAACCAAGAAATGTAGATGATGTTAACTAAACAAACTATACACATACACACACACATGTACACCCCCCATATACATGTACATATATACACACGTACTATATGCACATATTATATATCCATATATGTATATATCATATATACACACATACACATATATGTATACATATACGCATGTGTGCACACACACAATGTCCTAAATGTCTTAGTGCAATTTAAAACTTTAATAGTACTGACTATATCCAGCAAAATGATCACCATGACTGTCCCTAGAAATAACCAAATTATGTTAAATCAAGCAAATTTAATTCCATACATGTCACAGATAATAATCTTTAATTGCTTAAAACTATACTAAGATTTTGTGATTCTATACTTTTAAAACAGCAAAGAAGGTATTATTATTATTATGCAAAGAAGAGAACAGGCTGAGAAAAAGAAAAGCCAAATTTGGTTTACGTTTATTATTTAATCATTATCATCCTCAGATACTTATTAGATATGTGACCTTGGGCACCTAAATCAGTGAGCATTAATAAAGCACCCACTATGTGTCAGGCACTGTACTAAGCACTGAAGATACAAAAGAAAAAAAAAGCAAAAGATTCCTGCTCGCACTGTAATAGGGAAGACAACAAGCAAACAAATATGTACAAACAAGCTATATAAGAGATAAATAGAAAATAATTAACAGAGGGAAGATACTAGAATTAAGAGGGATTGGGAAAGATTTTCTGTACAATGTGGGATTTAAACTGGGACTTAAAGGAAGCCATGGAGGCCAGAAGGTAAAGAAGAGGAAGGTGAACATTTCAGGCATGGGAAATAGCCAGAAAAAATTCCTGGAGCCCAGATGGAGTGTCTTGTTAGTACAACAGCAAGGAGGTCAATGTCACTGGATGGGAGAGTACGTGGTGGAGCATAAGTTATAAGACTGGAAAGGTGAGTGAGAGATTAGATTATGAAAGTCTATGAATGCCAGAAAACTTTATGTTTGAACCTGTCATCTACAGCGAGTCACTTGAATTTGCTGTGTATGGGGGTGACAAAGGCAGACCAGCAGTTCAGGAAAATGGCTTTGGATGCTGAACAGAGGGTATATAGGAGTGGGGAGATACTTGTGGCAGGTGGACTGATGAGCAGGCCACTGCAATAGTCCTATCATGAGGTGGTAAGGTCCTGCACCAGGGTGGTGGCAGTGTTAGAAGAGAGAATAGGACATATTTGAGGATGGTACAAAGTTGAAATTGACAGACATTGGCAACAGATTGGATATGGGGGGATGAAAGTGAGAAGCTAAGGATGATACCTAGGTTGTGAGTCTGAAGGGCTGGGAGAATGGTGGTGCCTTTGACAATAATAGGAAATTTGGAAGGAAGGTAGGTTTAGGGAGAAAAATAATGAGTTCAGTTTTGGATATGTTGAGTTTAAGATGTCTATTGGAGGGGCAGCTAGGTCACGCAGTGGATAGAGCACCAGCCCCGGAGTCAGGAGGACCTGAGTTCAAATCCAACCCCAGACACATCACATTTACTAGCTGTGTGACTCTGGGCAAGTCACTTACCCCCCATTGCCCAACCAAAAGACAAAAAAAAAAAAAATAAAGATGTCTATTGGACAACCAGTTTGAGATATCTGAAAAGTAATTGGGATGAAGTCAGAGAGGTTAGGGCAATATTGGTATTATTGCAACTCATAAGCTTACAGATAGTAATTAAATCAATGGGAGCTGATGCGAACATCAAGTTAATTAGAAAGGGAAAAGGGAAAAGGGCCCAGGATAGAGCCCTGTGGAACACCCAGACCTAGTGGGTATGTATGACCTGAATGAGGATCCAGTAAAGGAGACTGAAACAGAACAGACATATGGATAGGAGAAGAATCAGGGGAGAGTAGTGACCTCAAAACCTTTGAAGAGACCATCAAATGGAACAGGGCGACCAACAGTGTCAAAAGCTGCAGAGAAATCAAGTAGGAATTTCTCAATCTTCTGCAAATGTAAAATAGGGAGAATAATAGCACCTACCTCTCTGTATTGTTGTAAGAATCAAATGAGAAGATATTAATAAAGCTCTTTGCCCACTTCCTAGCATATAGTAGGCAATCAATACATGTTTCCTCCCTTCCTTCCTTCCTTCCTTCCTACTTTCCTTCCTTTTTTCCCTATTTTAGTGACTTGGCCATGGTCACATATCTAATATGTACTAGAGGCAAGATTCCTTCCTGAATTCAAGGCTAACCTGCCCATCACACCACACTTTTTTCATTAAGAAAAATAGATCACATTTATACAGCACTTAAAATTTGAGAAAATCATTACATATATTAACTCACTTGAGCTATCACAGGACCCTTGTGATATAGGTCTTATAGGGTTGTCACTGTTTTTCAGCTGATAAAATTAAAGCCCAGAAGAGACCCGTGACTTGCTCATGGTCACACTACCAATAAGTGTCAAATGCAGAATCTGAACCTGTCTTCCTGACTCCAAATTCTCACTTTGTTTCACTTTATTATGCTGCCTCCTAGAAGAGAAATATCCCTAAAATTCTCAAAGTAAAAAAAAATGTAATTCTAACATCCATAGTTAAGAGCGGCTCATGTAAACTCATGGAAATAAAATACAGACCCTCTATTGTCTGTGGTAAGGGGACACAGGGATAACTGAAAATGTGACTAGAATTGACTTTCAGCCTCTTTTTCTAAATATTTTGGAGACATAAAGCAACATTAACTGATTTAAGACACTTTTTCTCTCTTCCTGCCTGAAGAGAAGGGAAAGTAGAATACACACACACACACACACACACACACACACACACACACACACAGACACACAGACACACACACTGGCTTGGAGAATTAGGCTAATTGTAATTGAGAATAGGCTGTGGCATCTCTCCCCCACCCCCAACCTCTTACTGGAAAGCAACAGTTCTAACTGATATTGTAATGGAATCAATGATTTTTCTACATTGCCAACCCTCTAGGGTCATCTACACAACAGAATTTCCACACTCTGTATTATCCTGAGTGACTGCACTTATTATACCAAATTGCTTGACAAAGCCAAAGTTGTCCTTGGGAGGTTACTTTAGGCCCAGTGGGTGGGCACACTTTGTTTATAAGAAAACACATAATTTACATGACCTTGCATACTTTCCTCCCTGCTCCCTTTCTGTTCTAATAACTCTTTGAACCCGTGGACATCACTTTGTTTTCTTCTTCTAAGATTTTCAGTCTACTATTATTGACACAACCTTATTCCTATCGGCTTTATTTTTTCCCCAGGGCAAGTAGGGATTATTTTAGGTTTGGAAGTAGAACCATACCTTTGGATATCTTTTAAAATGTGGGAGGGAACGGTTCAGACATGTGCTGTTTAATGTCATCGTTAATGGAAAAAAAGTGTGCTTGTAAAAGTCACCTTTTTCATTTGCTGAAATAATTATAAATTTAAAGTTGTCCCCAAATGACTAAAAGCAATTAAATCACCATTCACCCCATCATGATATTAACTGTGTAATCATAATTCTGATGTTTCTACTGACCACATGTCCACATATTAATAGGAGTCCTATTTCAAAGGCAGATTAACCTTTCAAAAAATGTGCCAGTGTCATTATTTTTTTTTTAAAAGAACAGCCCCTACCCCTACTCCAGACAAAATAAAATCTTTTTTTTTTTTCAGGCACTTTAAGAAGAAAATGATATGTTCTTCTTCCACATTAAATAAACCAAAATCCTCCTTTTCCTTTAATTAGACCTTTGATTTCACAGAATTAAGATACTCCTGGTGAGGAAACTTTCTAACAATGCAGATAATCACCTGCTCTATAACTCAATGTTTTAAAGAGTAAGTAGCCTGGGAGTTTTAATTAAGAGGCTAAATGACTGGCCCAGGATAACAAAGCCGGAATGTTTCAGAGATAATATTTGAACTCATCTTCCTGATTCCTAAGCTAGTTCTCTATCTTCTACACTTAATGCCTCTTTGCATTTTCCATTTCCAAAAATATTAAGTCATTTACCTTCCACATATTTGTCTACATGTGGTCTCAGTCAAGTACATTTTATTTTCAATGAAACTACCATGTACATACTTTTGAAAATAGGACCATTTAAGGAAGGTATTTTATTCCAACTCTAGATAAAGTGAACTCATGAAAAGGCCCTAATTTTTTTGATAATATATTTAAGTGAATGAGCTTATTATGTAATATCCATAGAAATTATAGAATCATAGACTAGTATTTTGTATAAATAGACAGCCTAAACAATTAGAACATATTGGATATGTTTAATTGGGACACCAGCTTTGGAAGGATAAAGCTCTAGAGAGAATTAATGAATAAAACTATGAAAAGACTTAAATAATCACAAATTATGAAGAGAAACATAATGGCACAGTGGAAAGAGGACTAGGCTGGCAATCTGGAGATTTTGTTCCACATCTCTGGGCCTCAGTTCTACCATCTGTAAATTGATGCAGTTAGACTAGACCAGAGGTTGTTAATCTGTGTGTGTGTGTGTGTGTGTGTGTGTGTACACATTTCTTTAGCAGTCTAGTGAAATCTACATTCTCCTAAGAATTATGCTTTTCAATGCATAAAATAAAGTATGTAGAATTACAAAAGGCATCAATTATATAACCATAGTCATAAAAATTAAAACAAAAAAAAAAGTTCTCGGACATCACATAAAGAACCACTGGATTAGGCAATCACTCTGGTCTCCTCCAGGGCTATGTGTCTCTGATTCTTCTCTCTGGAATTCCCCAAACACCTTCATTTCCAAATAAAAGTAAATCTAAAGCCCATCTTTGAGTCAATAACGGCACGACAAATCAATAATAGCAAAGACAAGAGAGGCCGGCTTGTTCATTTATTCCAGGCCTTCATCAGGAGTGAATGTACCATTGCTATAAAGGGATTCACATCTGAAGATGCTGTTTGCAAGTGGGATATTGTTGCTTTTTACTGTTCTAATTTTCACATGGTTCCATTAGGGGGTTTTCTTTATTAATGTGAATCCTCTATGTGTTTTTGCACTGGCTCCTAGTTAGTTCCTAAGTGCAAGTCAGTTGCATGCAAGTATTGATTTTAATCCATAAAGTCCTGTATGGTTTGGGCGCTGTCTGCCTTTACTACTTTTCTAGTTCCTAGCTGTGTGCTCCAGGGAGAAGTAGAAGCAGAAAATTATTCTAAAACTCACTCCCCTATTGGCCCAATGGAGTTGACTTGAAAAAAAAATAATAAAAGTTTCAAGATATTTCATCCTGCACCTTCCTCTGTGGATTTATTTCTTGTAATGCTGATGTCGTTGACTTTTCCTCCCACTTCATACTCCCAATTCATATTTCTCAAGGTCAAGGTGGCAGGCAAGACAGACTCAAAGTTCAGTTATGTTGAGGTTGATTTCAAGGTGGCACGTTTGAGGACAATGTCTTCCCTATTGTTTGGCTCTGTACTTTTCATTTGGCCTTGTTCACGCCCATTTTATTATCCGTGTGTGTGTGTGTGTGTGTGTGTGTGTGTGTGTGTGTGTGTGATTCAGTCTAAACAGGACAGACATCTCATAAGGTGGATGTGTGGAGTGAAGCTGTGACAGAGTTTATGGGCGGTTAGCAGATGCTCTCTAAATGACCCATGCCTAAAACCAGTTAGCAGTTGTTCACTTCTTTGAAGTAATGCCATTCCAATAAATTACGAAGTGGCACTGGGGAAGGTCAGTGGGCAACTTTTATGAGTCAAAAGCACCGTTTTTAAAAAGTTAATTCTGGGAATAATCAGCAAAATCTTTGCCCTTAGGTCCTTTGTTTTCACACACACACACACACACACACACACAGATACATACAACACATCTGTTTGAAGTGGTAGTAGAAATTGGAGAGTTCATGCCTATCCAGGTGCTTTAATTATCCCCATTTGGGTCTCTCCTTTTCTGTATGAGAACTTCCCATTTTGTTTGCAAAACAACCTAAGTCTCAAAGTCAAATATTACATTCTCACGGGTGCTTGCTGTGGATGGAAGCTGAAATACCTTTCTCATCTGGATTCAATACATTTCACACACAAATCCATCCCATGCACACGATGCTCTCTGTAGAAGTCGAATTTTCACAGTTTTTTTGTGACTTTTGACATGTCATCACTTATGAATAGGGCCTTCATTCTGGGAGTATGCAAGGCCTTTTGTGCAGTCCTCAGTTGTGCCCGTTTCATAAGTGGTGAAACAGATGCAATGTGTAGACACTGACTAACAAAACCCAAATGGTATCATGCAAGGGGAGCTCCCACAACAAGGCAGCTCTTGTCTCCCTGTGTCCTAAAGATGCTGTTCTCAACCTCAAATGGTAGCAACATTAGCATTCCCCCTTGAGCCCCTTCATTGCTTCTTATAGAATGTTAGTGACACTCTTCATTGGAAAAAAGTGTCATTTTAAAAAGATTAGAACATATATGATAATCATGTGCCTTTCTCTCTGTAAGGATTGAGTCCTTTCTCTTGAATTTTGCTACATGGATCCTGTATAGAATTAGAAGAAAAAAATCATGATTTGAGCTAGCAAGAAGATAGAACAGGTAAATTATTGTTCAGAGTTTTGTAATTTTCTACTTAACAGAAAAGAAAGGATAACTGACAGAGAGGTGGCCTTACATTGAGGAAGATCTGTCTTCAAGTCTTACATATGACCCAAACTGGGCCAGGGCAAATTGTATGACTTCTCAGTCCTTTAGTCTACCCTCTAAGACTTTAGCTTCCAGAAGAAGTGATAAACTGCAATAGGAGAAGAACATTGCTCCTCTAAAATTTCCCAACATCAATGAAATCATGGGTTTATTTTAGCCCTTCACTCTTAATTGTATAAATACAGAATATTTATGGGAAATCGTTTCTATTTTCCTGCATAACCAAACCCTGCTTCAACCACATTCCCACAATCCAGCAAACTTGTGACTGTGCAGGTTTGGGAAAAGGTGCATGTTTTTGGCCAAAATATTTCAGGAGGCAAATATGGGGCTGTGGAAAGAGAACTAGGCAAGAGTAATACCTCATTTTTAAATTGTGTTTAATGTCTTATAATGGGATCTCCTTCCACCTTAAAGATGAAGAAATGGAGGTCAAAGGGATGAAGAAAAAACCCAAACTCATGCATGTAGTAAGTTGAAGAACTGGAACTTGAACACAGGTCTCAAAATAAAAAAGAAAAAAAGAAAACTTTCCTTAACAAAAGGGATCTTAGATCTAAGCATCCTGAATCTAAGAACAGTTTTCTGTCACCTATCCTTTCTTTTCTATTAAGTGATAAATTCTGCCAAAGTTCCAAAGCTCTGAGCATTAATTCATCTGTTCTACCATCTTGCCAGCACAAGTCATGATTTTTCCCCCAGGCTATAGCTACTCCATCCTAATTCTGTGCAGGGTCCATGCAGCAAAACACAAGATCCAATCTAATCTTCATGGAGAAAAAGATATATGACTAACACATCCCTTTGAATCTTCTTAAAGTGATACTCTTTTGAATGAAGAACATTACTGTACTTTCCTCATATTTAGAAGCAATAGGAGGGTTACGTGAGAATAAAACAAGGTATGTGCTAGATTTAGAGCAATGGGTTCAGTTTCAGCTCTTCCACTTAGTACTTTGTGAATCCTTGGTAACACATTTAGCCTCTCTGGGCCTCAGTTTCCTAATCTGTAAAATGAGGGGGTTGGATAAGATAGCCTCCATGTTCCATTCCAGATCTGAATCCTACTAGATCATGAGAAGTCAAGTCAGAATATCTGAGTTCTAGTCACGAATCTGACATCATTCATCGTCTGAATTTAAGGAAAGTCATTTTCACTCTCGGAGCCTCAGTTACATCATCTCTAAAATGGAGATAATAATACTTGCCAAGTTTACTTCAAAGGGTACATAATAAGATAGTTTGAAAAAGCATTGTGAAATCACACAATACTGTGCATGCCTATATATGTATATACACATAAACACATGCAAGCATGCAACATATATAAACATATGTGTATGTATGCACAGATGTATCTATATGCATGTATTATTTTCATTATAATTTGGGGGAAATTTGAGTTATGCCTGAAAACTTCTTATTAATTTTTAAAAATAAATGAATTAAAAAACAAAATTAAAATGTGCATTTATATATATAAGGTAAAATAGAAAAAGAAGACTGAAGAAAAAAATTAAAAATGGTGCCACTCTCATGAGTATAACTTGCATTTTCTTTTAAGAATACAATGAATTCAACATGTAACTTCAAAGTTGTGTGGCTTATCTGTGTATCCTTCTAGTCTTCCTTCTGCCCATTAAAAAGATGCTTCAATAACCTATTGTTCTTTCTTCATTTTTTGGTAACCAAATTACCAGTCCTCCCTCTCCCTCACTCTCCTAAAGCATATTAAAAGATGCCCTGATCATTGTAATATTACTGATGGACAGAGTATAAGGCTAGAATATCACTAAAGGTGAGTAGGTATTTTTGCAGCAGCTAGTAACAGTCCACCCTTGTTGGACTTTTACAGAAGGTTGGGAAATTTGACAAAATACCTTTTCTATATATTCAGCTCCTGATCCCAGAAATATTATGGTCTAAATAAGATATCTGAATTCTTTTATTTCCACAAAAGCAGGAAACAGTCATTATTCAGTCACCATGCATGCATCAACAACAAGCAGGTTTTTGCCGAAGATCATGATTTGCCACGTCCTTGCTTCTGAGCAGAATGACAAGGAAGCAGAACCTGGATGCTGCTAAATGAATACTATCTTCCTAGGCTGCTGGAGTAAGCCCAAACTCTACAGACTTGCCGTCTAATCAACCACACTCAAGTTATGCATTCACATCACAAGCAGCAAAAGAACAGACAGAAATCTCAGTTAAGGAATTAATTCTTGCCATTTTCAGCAATGTGTTGAACAAGCAAAAGAGAAAAATAAAGCATATGTTACTTCATGGCCTGCTTCCCAGGAGCCAGGACTGAATTCCTCACTTCCAGTACTGTTTTTCCTCCAACTTTCCTAATTATTCTCTAACTATGGGTGGCAAAAATGAGAAAACATGGGGAAAAAATCCTGGGATTCTATATTTGTGGATCATAAGGATGGAAAGAACCTCAAGAAATCAGAGGATGATAGGACTGGACATTACAGTTCATCTCACCTAGACCTCCACTTTGATGATGATGAGGCTGATGTTCTAAGAGGTTAAGTGAGAAGGTCAACATTTTGTTCAGGTTCATCCAGTGGCACAGCTACAAGAAAAACAAGACAAAAGAAAACAGAGTTCCTGAATTTCAGCACAGTGTTCTTTCAGATATTTCAATTCAATTCAACAGATATTGTTGGTGATATTGCTGATAGCCTTTGAGAACCTGTCACATTATGATGATATATCAGAGCTAGATCAACTGAAGGCACCGGGATATTTAGCTCAAAAATAAGAAGACTCAGGAGGGACTTAATTTCCATCTTCAAATAATTGAAGAACTAGCATATGGATTTGGTTTAGCACTAGATTTGTTTTTTTTTTTTTTTTGGCCTCAGAGGACAAAAATAGGAGTCAGTCAGTCAATAAACATTTATTTTTTAAAATCTTTATTTAATATTTTATTTTTTCCAATTGCATGTAACAACAATTTTTAACTTTTTTTAAATTTAGTTCCAAATTCTCTTCCTCTCTGCCATGTCCCCCTCCCTCATTGAGAAGGTAAGCAGTTTGATATATGTTATACACATGTAGTCATGCAAAATGTGTTTTCATAGTATGCATGTTGTGAAAGAAAACAAAGATAAAAAAACACAAAGAAAAACAAAGTAAAAAAAAAGTAGGCTTCAATCTTCATTCAGACTCCATCATTTCTTTACTCTGAAGATGGATAGCATTTATCATCATAAGTCCTTTGGAATTGTCTCAGATAACTGTATTGCTGAGAATAGCTAAGGCATTCACAATTGATCATCATACAATATTGTTCTACTGCATACAATGTTCTCCCAGTTCTGCTCACTTCACTTTGCATCAGTTTATGTTAAGTCTTTTCAGTTTTTCTGAGAGCATCCTATTAGTCATTTCTTATGGTTAAATATTATGCCATCACAATCATATACCACTTATTCAGCCATTCACCAATTCATGGGCATTCCCTCAATTTCCAATTCCTTGCCACCACAAAAAAAAAGAGTTGCTATAAATATTTGCAGACATATATGTCCTTTTTCTTTTTTTCTTTTTTTAAAATCTCTTTGGGATATAGATCTAGTAGTGGTATTGGTGGGTCAAAGGGTATGCATAGTTTTATAGCTCTTTAGACATAGTTCCAAATTGTTCCCCAGAATGGTTGGATCAGTTCATAACTCCAACAGTACATCAGTGTCTCAATTTTTTCACATTCTCTCCAACATTTGTCATTTTCCTTTTCTGTTACATTAGCCAATGTGATAGGTGTAGGGGCATTTTAATTTGCATTTCTCTAATCAATAGTGATTTAGATTTTTTTCATATAACTATAGCTTCTGAAAACCACTTATTCATATCCTTTGATGATTTATTAATTGGGAAATGACTCATTTCAATTTTTATAAATTTGACTCAGTTCTCTATATATTTGAGAAATGAAACCTTTATCAGAGAAGCTTTGTTTTTATACTTCCCTTGAGTCTTGTATTTGAATATCAAATTTTCTAATCAGCTCTGGTCTGTTCATCAGGAATGCTGAAAGTTATCTATTTCAATGAATGTCCTTTTTTCTCCTGAAGGATTCTAATCAGTTTTGCTGGTTAAGTGGTTTTTGGTTCTAATCCTAGTTCCTTTGCTCTCCAGAATATCATCTTCCAAGTCTTTAGATATTTTAATGTAGAAGCTGCTAAATCTTGTGTTATCCTGACTGTAGCTCCATGATATTTGAATTTTTTTTTCTGGATGCTTGCAATATTTTCTCCTTGACATGAGAACTCTGGAATTTGGTTGTAATATCACTGGGAGTTTTTATTTTGGGATCTCTTTTAGGAGGGGATAGGTGAATTCTTTTGATTTCTATTTTTGCCCTCTGGATAAATATAACATATTGGGGTACTTTCCCTTTATATTTTCTTCATATATGACATTTAGGCTCTTTTTTTTATCATGGCTTTCAGGCAGTCCAATAATTCTTTTTTTTTAAATTTAATTTAATTTTAATTTTTTTTTTTTTTTTTTTAGGCAATTGGGGTCAAGTGACGGGCCTAGGGTCACACAGCTAGTAAGTGGCAAGTTTTCGGTCTGAGGCCAGATTTTAACTCAAGTTCTACTGGCTTCAGGGACAGTGCTCTATCCACTGTGCCACCTAGCTGCCCCTCAGTCCAATAATTCTTAAATGATCTCTTTTCAATGTATTTTCCAGGTCAGTTGTTTTTCCACTGAGACAGTGCACATTTTCTATTTCTTCATTCTTTTTATTTTGTTTGATCTTTTTACATCTCATAGAATCATTACCTTCCACTTGCTCAAATCTAATTTTTAAGGAATTATATTCTTCAGTGAACTTTTGTATCTCTTTTTTCCATTTTGTCAATTTTGGTGAATGTTTGTGCATTTTTTACCATCTGGACTATTCTGTTTCTGAGGCATTATTTTCTTTAGTATTTTTTTGTGAGCCCTTTACTATTTTTTTTATCACTCTAAATTTCTTTCTCCAGTTTTCCTTCAACTTTTCTTGGTAGATTTTTAAAATTTTTTTTGAGCTCTTACAGGAATTAATTCTGGGCCTGAGACCAATTCATGTTTTTTCTTTGAGGCTTTGTGTGTAGTAGTTTTGACTTTGTTTTCTTCTGAATTTGTGTTTTGATCTTCCCTGACACCATAGTAATTTTTATGTTCAGGTCCTTGTTTTGCTGTTTGCTTATTTTTCTAGCCTATTTCTCGAATTTTAACTTCGTTTTAGAGTTTGACTCTGATCCTGGAATGGATGGGGTGCTGACTAAAGCTTCAGGGATTTTATTTTTGCAGCTATTTTCAGAGCTAGTTTTGTGAGTCTATAAGTTTTCAGTTTTTCCAAGGGGTCGTGGTCTAAGAAGAGGTGTGGTCAACGCTCTCTGGGCTTGTGATCTGGTCTGTGAGTGACCACAAGCATACTTTTCCACTCTGGAAATGTGACCAGGGTCCTTGCTACCATGCAACTGTAAGCTCTGGTGTACTCATGCCCCTCTTAACCCTGCGATTGGGACACGTGACTACTACCTATGACTGTGACCCCAATCTGCATGTGGATAATGCAGTAGAATCCTGTACCCAGTGCCAGCAAAGGGACCACTGTAATCTCCTTCATACCAGTTGACCAACTCTTCATCATCTGTTGGCTGAGTGCTCCAAAAGCTGCTGCTGCCATTTCTTACTCAGTCCCCAACCTCTATCCAACCCTAGGTGGCTGCTGGCTTGATGGAGCAAAGCCTGTGATGGTGCAGATTACACTGGACTGAGTTCCACTCTCACGCTGATGCAACAAACCTTTCCTGCATTGTCTCAGGCTGGAAAATATTTTCACCCATCCTTTTATGGGTTCCAACACTCCAGAATTCATTTTGAAACATTGTTTAAAATTGTTTAGAGGGAAATTTCAGCGAGTTAAGGTAAATCCCTGCCTTTTCTCTGCCATTTTTGGCTTTGCCTCTCCAATAAATATTTATTACAAACATAATGTATGCTAAGTACCGTGTTAATGGCTGGGGATACAAAGAAAGGCAAATGACAGTTCATGCTCTCAAGGAACTCAGATTCTAATGGGGGAGATGATGTGCAAATGTCTATATACAACAATCTGTATACAGGGTAAATAGGAAATTATCAATAGAGGGAAAACACTAGAATTAAAGGGAATCAGAAAAAGGTTTTCTGTAAGAAGGTGGTCTTTTTTTCTGGGATTTGAAGGAAGTCATGGAAGTGAGGAGGTGGAGATAAGAAGGGAGCATACATGTGGGGCAACCAGAGAAAATGTCCAGAGTCAGGAGATGGTGTGACAATTTTGCAGAAAAGCAAGGAGGCCAGTGTCTCTGCATTGAAGAGTATTTGGGGGTGGAGGAGCATGAGAAGGCTGAAATGGAAAGAGGAAAACTTTTACATTTGATCCTATAGGTGATATGGAATCATTGTAGTTTATGGAGTGTGTGTGTGTGTGTACGTGTGTGTATGTGAATGTGCATGTGAGCATGTACACGTGATTGGGCTGACGTGGTCACACTTATGTTTTAGGAAGTTCAATTTGACAGCTCAGTGAAGGATGGGCTAGAGTAGGAAGAGACCTGTATCAGGGAGATAAACCAGCAGGCTATTCCAATAGTCTAAGCAGGAGGTGATGAGTCCCTGAGCCAGGGCAGTGACAGTGTGAAAGCTGAGAAGGTGATGAACATAAGAGATGTTACAAAAGTAAAATGGAAAGAGTTTGGAAGATCCTTGGCAGATTAGATGTGGGATTGAGAGAGAGTGAGCAATCCCACTTAACTAGGAGTATGGAGGTACCCTGGATGGTAACAGGAAAGTTAGGAAGGTGGGGAGGATTTGGGGGAAAATGAGTTCAGTGTTGAAGATATTGAGTTTGAAATGTCTGTGGAACCTCTATTTCAAGATGCCCAAGAGAAAGTTGGAGGTGAGAATCAGGGGGTTAGGAGAAAATCTAGAACTGGATAAGTAGTAGATCACTGGTAGATATTGCAAAGCGGCAAATCTGACTTTGATAGGTTTGCCTTTTTCTCTTAGTCTATTGCTTCCATTCAATTCCAATTCAATGCAACAAACATGTATTAAGCACCTACTAAACATAAAGTATTGTAATAAGAACTAAGGACATACATCAAGACAAAAAAATACATGCCCTTCCTGAGCTTACATTCTACTAGATATAATAACATATGTCAATTGAATGTATCTATATGACCACTTGAAAAGGATAAACATTGCCTACTAAGGTCATCAGGAAGGGCTTTGTATAGAAGACAACAAATGAGTTTAGACTGGAAGGAAACGGGATTATAAGAGGCAAAGATGAAAAGGTAGTTCACTCTGGGCATGGAGGACAGCTGAGGCAAAAAAACCCAGAGGTGCTCCCAGATGGAAACCAAAATCAGAGAATAAATAATAAGGAGGGTAGTTTGACTGGAACATGAAGGTGTGAAGAGAAGAAATGTGCATTAAGTCCTGAAAGGTATTCTAGAAGTAGAGCGTGAAGGACTCTGAAAGACAAGGTATAAAGGGGCAGCTAGTGTGGCACAGTGGATAGAGCTCTGGCCATGGAGTCAGGAGGACCTTCGTTCTATTCTGGCCTCAGACACTCACTAGCTGGGTGACACTGGGCAAGTCACTTAACCCCAGTTACCTCAAGGGAAAAAAGATAAGCTATGCAATTTATATTTTATCCCATAAGTATTATGGAGCCATTGAAGTTCACTAAGTGCTGCCATAAGGGTGATGCCATAGCCACACTTTCTTCAGAAAAGGGAAAAAAAATCATTAATGCTAGCTATGGATATCTAGTGGATATTAAATAAAAGTAAATCTCCTATAATTCCACTCCCTGTTCATGGGCTATGGAAATATTTCACAGAATGATTTCCTACATTTGTTTAATTTTTACATGTTACAAAACATGTCTTTTGCTAATAAGACCATATCTACTCAACTCATTTGCATAACCAAACTTAATATGCAGTTCATTCACACATTTAAAAATGTATGAAAAAGCCATGTTTCCCGTTGTGCACTGGGGCGTCTAAGTTACTCAAATAAGAAACTTTAACTCAAAGACAACCAGAAAAGCACTATGGTTATACAAATAGGACTAATTGGTATTTGGTTTACAGCTACATGCTGACAACGATTAAGCTAATTATAAGGCGCATGGTGCTAAATTACTATCTTTTTGATACATTTTCGCCTAACAGCAAGAATTCCAGAGAGGTTCTGGTTCAAAGTCTGGCTGTTCTAAACAAGAGTAGAGTTAAGATTGTTTGTAGATTTCATGCACTGTGGCATGATTAATATGAAAATTTTGGAGAAAATATTGTACTTCTTAATGAGAAAACCAAGCAAAGACACTCTAGCTAGTGGAACAACAAATAGGATTTTCTAAGTATTCAGCTACATTTTGGTAGCTGAGAAAAAGGAGGCGTTGATATGGAATTCCAAGGCAAAATTGTCATAGAGGTGGATGGAAAGTTTATTTTGGAAGGAATGGGGCCAGCATCAATTGGGCCTCTGAGAAGAAATAGGGACCCATGCCAGGGATCTCTCATTATTTCAAAGGGAGAAGAAGAAAAATAAAAAGGAAAAAGAAAAAGGAAAGATAATTCCTAGAGGCATATTGTTCGCAAATTAAAACATTGTGCTATGCAGATAAAACAACCCTTCTTGGCTATGGAGAATGACTGAATACCACCAAGACCCATCTTAACTTTCAAACTGTGAGAGAGCCTCTGGAAATTCATCAATGATTCCATTCCATTCTACCACTTAGATTTATTGAAACCACATGTGAGCTTCCATCTAGTCCAACTACTGGTATTTACCATAAAAGGGAGAGGAAGAATTGCTTTTCTAATACATTCAAGGGCCAGATGTTTTATTTGAGCTCCCACTTAACAATGTAGACTATCCTTTGCCTCCATTTGTGGTCCTCGGCCTACATCTTCTCTTCAGAGAGTAAACTTCCATAACTGTAAGCCATGTTTCTATAAAACTGTGTCACTCAGTAAATATGTGCTGTTGGCACAAAAATTACCTGAGCTACAGAGGGAAATTAAGGATGGGTATGGAATTCAGTCCTAGAGAAAGGTTCAAAGAATTTATAAACCCTCTAACTTTGCAGTGGCTTCTCATTTGAGTCAAAGTGATAATTTCTTTGACAGCAGAGAGGTTCTGAATCCTAAAGAAAGACCTTGATGGGAATGGGAGGAGGAATGGGGTGTTTTCTATTGTTATTCAACTGCTTTGCCTCTTAGCCTGACTTCTTCAAGCCTGTGGGTCTGTGCAAACTTGCATGGCTAATCCCATCAACCTACATGCTGGATTTTAACTTTATGCATGCTTGTGATCAACTCATGGAAGTGGATGCTATTGAGATATAATTTATCCATTTCAAGGTGGCAGAATACTGATGGGGTAATAACAAGAAAATCTCAGATTATGTATAGAAATCCCAAGGCAATTGCCGAGAATTTTGCAAGCTTCAGTGCAAATTCCATTTTGTAGACCAACCTTCACATCTAGAACACTCTGAAATGAAGCCATATAGTTAATGAATATTTCTTAAGTGCCTACTATGTTCTAGGCACTGTGCATCATCTCATTTAAACCACTATAGTCCCATAAGTTAGACAGGGCATATATTATTTTTTCCATTCCTCCAGATCAGAAAACTGAGACTTGGAGAAGGTAAGTGACTTACCCTTATCCAAAGTTTCACAACAAATTACTGGCCAAGGCAATTATAGAACTCTAGTCTGTCGACTTCATGTCTAGTGTTTTTTCTACTCTTTTTTTTTTATAGACTTGAGTCAGAGTTATTTTAAGTAACAATAAACTCATTCTAAGAAAAATGCTAATTGTATGTGACTTTTTATTATTAAATAAAATGTGAAATGTATACAAATGGGAATTGCATTAGGTTAGGAAATCTAAAGTTACATCATTTGTCTAAAACTCCATTGACAAAGTCTGTCTAAGAAGTGGCATGCTGCAGTATGAAAAAGAGCTGGGTATAGTATATCAAAGGACAAAAGTTCATAGCCTGGCAACACTACTTACCAGCTGGGTGACCTTGGCCAAGTCACTTTGCAAGAGATGGCCAAATCCACTTTTCTGAGCTTGGGGTTTTACTAGATGATCTGCTAGTCTAAACTTGCATCCTCCTTTGTTACTCTCCTGTTTCAGTCAAAGACCCCACCACTCACCAAAATTCACAACCTGAGTTGTTTTCATCCCCTCTGTCGTGAGTTGCTAAGTCTTAGCAAGTCCATTTCCCTAGTCTCTCTCACTTTCATCCATTCCTCTTGCCTTCCATAACCACAAACTAGTTCAGGCCTTTCTTCAACTCTGACTTGTCCTAAGGGGTTTGCTTGCATTGAGTTCTTCCCCTTTTCCCATCCATTCCATTCATATAACTGACAAAATGGCGTTTACCTAGTGTACAGCTATGGCCACGACATTTTCCTGCTCAAACTGCTCCTGTGACTCTCTGGGCATTCAGGATCAAATACAAACTCCTCTATTTGACCTTGAGAGGCCTTCATCATCCAGCTCCAGCTTCTCTTTCCTCATTTGTACCCCTTATTTCTCTTGTGGTCCAACCAAATGGATCAGATTACTGTGCCTTGCATAAGACCTTCCAGACCTTTCCTCTCCTTTCTCAATGCCTTTGTATATGATGACTCTCCGTGCTCTTCTTGAAATTCTCTATTTCTGTCAAACCTCAGTTCATGTCACTTCCTACATGGGACCTTTCTTTCCTAATTCTTCAACTGTTAGTGCTTATTCTACAAATTAGTTTGAATTTAATATATATGTACATGCACATATAGACACATATATACATATATGTCTATGTATATACACATATGTATGTGTGTATATGTAAGATATAGTTTATTTATTATATATATATATATACATATATATGCTGCTTATAAGTTAAAATGTTATTTTCCTCAAAAGAATTTCATTTCCTTGAAGTGAAAGGCTCTTTCTCCCTCTCTTTCCCTCCCTCTCTCCCTTCCTTCCTTCCCTCCTTCTTTCCTTCCTTCTTTCCTTCCTTCCTTTCTTCCTTCTTTCTTCTCTCTTTCACTTCTCCCTTCATCCCTTGTTTCATTCCTTCCTTTTTTCTTCTTTCCTTCCTCCATCCTTCCCTACCTTCTTTCTTTCCTTCCTTTTTATGCCATTAAACCTAGCTCAGTACTTGGGCCGGTAGTAGGTGCTTAATAGAAGGATCAGAATTTAAGAATGCCTGAGAGAACGATGCTGAATCAAATGACGTGATATGTTTTAAAAAATCCCTAAGTCAAACAACATAGAAATAGTAGTATTATTTCTAAGTAAGTTTATATCTGCTTGTTATTATTTGTATTTAAATGGCATCTATACAGATAGTATAAATTATAGTAAAATTTTGAAAAAGATGCATATTCATTTTACTAATAATGATTATTTATTTATTGTTCCTGAAGAAGTGAGTGGTCCTACATGTAAATGGCCATTTTTTATTAAAATCCATGCAATTCATGGAACATACAGATATTCCAGTCCCCGTTGCTGTAACTGTTGAGCGCATCAGGATGGGGGGTACTATATTAATAGACTCCAAAGAAAGATGCCAAGCTCGACACATAGCCATCCAGGATTTTCTACTTTTGCCAAGTTAACAGTGATATTCATTAACTTCACCCTAAGCTGTGTATGACAACTGCAGGTATTTCTGGGAAAAGACTAATAGGAGATGCCATGGCTAATGCCTGCTAAAGAATTACCAGCAGAGTATGTTATCCTCTATGTATTCTTCTGTTTATGTCATATTCTTGAGCACCATGAAGAGCTTCTAATAGGACGTTCCTAATTTGGCAGTGTGTCTATATGACATGCTAGTCATGAGTAAATCCGAGTTGGAACACTTGGCCCAAGAAGGTTAGATACTTAAGCAGCTTCCTAAGGCTCCTATGAATTGCAGAATAACAAACATGAGCCCTAACTCCCAAGAATTCTTACTTTGGAACTCTGAATCAGTAGTATTAGAATTTAGCAAAGCAAAATGAAACTCAAAACCAAGAAATCAGGGAAGGAGATGTATGACCCCCTCATCCAACTAAACTAAGCAACCACAGGGAAAGCTGTTAATAAAAAATTCTTGCTTATTCTGCCAGTAAGATATGTGAGTAGAGCTGTGTATTCTCTTACAAAAGGATGCCCATTGGAAAGATTATAGGTGAGGTCCAGAACTGTTTCATACATATGATCATATGTAATATAAGACGTTCTGCAAGTTAGATCCTTTCTCTATGTTTCCATTCCTTCAGTTATAAAATGAAAGGGCCATTCGACTGATTGACAAGGATTAAGTCTCTATTATGTTGCAGAGGTTGAGATACAATGATGAAAATCTCACTGCTTTTGACCCCAAGTATCTCTTGTTTTAACATTCTATGATCCAAATTTTGTCTCTGGTAGTGTCTGTCATATTATTGTGCTCACAAAAGATTTAATAAGTATTTGCCAAGTTGAATTGACATGGATTCAATGGAATGTATCTTTGTCTGAGAGACAACTAAGTAGTGTAGTGGGTAAATTGTTGGACCTGTAATCAGGAAGATTGAATTTAAGTCCTGTGCCAAATACTAACTCTTAACACTGGGCAAGTCATTTAATTTTTCTCAGCCTCAGTTCAATCATATCTATAACATGGGGATAATGTCAGTACCTCACAGTGGGGCAGTTAGTTGGGCAGCGGATTGAATGCAGGCCCTGAAGTTTAGAGGTCCTGAGTTCAAATCCAGCCTCAGTCACTTACTAGCTGTATGATCCTGGGCAAGTCACATAAGCCTATTCACCTCAGTTTCTCATCTGAAGCATGAGCTAGAGAAGGAAATGGAAAGCCACTCCAGTATCTTCACTAAGAAAATGCCAAAAATGAAGAATCAGACACAGCTGAAAATGATTGAGTACATACCTCACAGATGTTATAAATTCTAGCTATTAATTTTATTTGAATAAATTAAATGTATAGGTGCTAATCCTTCTTTTAAGATATTAACACAAGGAGGGATGCATTTTCCCCTTAATGCTGCAATCATATATGTATTGAAATATGTGTTATAGTGGAAAAGGCATTTAAAAATTTGGAGGCATAGGACCAAATTCAGATTCTGGTTCTACTCATTACTACCTGGATGAGCTTGAAAAAATAATTTAACTTTTTGGGTCTCAATTTTCTCATCTGTAAAATTATCTGGTTAGAGTAGACAATTACTGAAGTTCTTCCTGCTGGAAGTCTATGCTTCTACATATTACGTCTAGGTACATTCTCAAATTGTAAAGACATGAAGAATATATCTAGAAACCCATTCACTTTTCAGAAAAATATAGCAACAGGTTCAATTCAACAAGCATTTCTTACAAAATAAGACAAAAGGGAGACTGTAGTAATTTGTATACTTGGAGGGGTGAGGTCAGTAGAGAAATGCCCCGTATTATAAAGGATTTAGCTGGGTATAGTTAAAAGGGTTTACTAAAGCTGAGAATCTGGAAGCTTTGATTCTTGGGTAATTGAGGTCATTAACATTCTTTCTTTTTTCTAAATATGTTTTATTAATATTTTCTCTTTCTTACATCACCATAGTATGTCATGTATTCCCTTCACTCCTCCTCCATGAGATCCATCCCATGTGATAAATAATATTTTGGGTGGAAGAAAACAGGTCAGGGGGAGGATGTTAGAATACCTGATCAATAGATTGAAAAAAAGTCTGAAAAAGTCTGAAAAAAGCAACGTATAATATCTATGGACCTCCCACCTCCATGAAGTTTGCTCAGGCTAAGAGGAAAAGCAGTTGAATAAAAATAGAAATAGGTTGGAGGTATCTTCTCATTTTCTTTTGAGTACTTCTTGATTTTCATAATTTTGTTACATTTACTTTTGATTTTTCGGTGTCTTTGTTCTTTTCATTTAATGTGTTGTAGTTACTCTGTATACTGTTTTCTGGGCTCTACTTACTTCATTCTTTGTTCACCTATATAGATCATTCCAGAAAGGATTTCTCCCATTCTCTTTATTACTAATTTCTCTTTTTGTTTACTTAAGACTCTCATTCCCTGATTCATGGCTCCCACAATCATCTGCTTTCTGTTTTTTACATATTCTTCCAGCTATCAACATTTCCAAAGTACCTATTCTAGGGTTTCCCCTCTAGGCACTTTCTGCTACTGCTTTATAGGGCTCATCCCATGGATTCCCCTTTTCCATTCTGCTTCATTTCCAGAGAAAAGTCAATTACAAAAACAACAACTGTTACTGCTACTACTACTACTTCTCCCACAACTACTACTACTGCTAACATTTATATAGTACTTACTATGTGCCAGGCATTGTGCTAAGTGCTTTATAATTGGTATCTCATTTAATCCTGGAAAGTAAGTGCTATTGTATTCCCCATTTTACAGATGAGGGAACTGAGGTAAGCAGAGGTTAAGTGGCTTTTCAAGGGTCACACAGCTTGGAAGTGTCTAAGGACAGATTTCACCTTGGGTCTTCCTGACTCCAGGTCTGGAACTCTGTCCACTGTGCCACCTAGTACTGCCCAGCCATCCAGTACTGTATAAGTTTTTCTCTTTCTTATGCCAAAGAGGTCATCTTCCTCTGATTGCTAGCCCTTGATTTGACCCAAGTGCTTCAACTACTCCTCTCTATTCCTTCATTCCCCCATTTTTATGTACCTGTTGTAATGTATATACATTGCAATGTCATGTTGTAACATAGTCCTAGAAAAGAAGTATTCATCTGCAGGCAGAATGTTGCCAGATTCTGTCAATAATACCCCCAACATCCCCACCCTCACCCCATCTACATCTTCACTGCTGCCTTTACTAGATTTCCATCTATACCCTTGTTTCTTTGTGAACTTGTAAAAAGAAATCTCTTACTGATCTCTGTTGTCACTCTTTTGCTCTTACTGTCCCTGCCTGCTGCATTTATTCATTCTTCTTGCATTTCGGTTATTCCGGTTGTTTGATAGGTAAATAATATCTTCAGCTCTGATATTATTTCTAAAAATGTTTCAAACTCTTCTTTATAATTAAATGCCCATTTCTCATCTTGCATGTTTGAGCTTAGATTTGCCTAACAGATCTCCCTGGAATGCATCCTGAGCTCCACTGATTGCTCTTTGTAACACAATATTCCATTTTTTCTTTTTCTGAGTGGGTGGGAAATAGTCTTGCCTTTGTATTTTGTCATTTTCCTGATGGCTTGCAGAATGTGTTGTTTCTGAAATGATTTGTTAAATTTAACTACCATTTGTCTTGGGATTTGAAGCCTTATTTTTGTTGTTGTTTTTCTGTAGATGATCTGTAGATGAATTGGAATTTCATTTTCTATGTTTAGAAGTTCTGGGCAGTCCTATTCTGTCATTTCCTTCATTATGGCTTTAGTGTTTTTTGTCCTATTATGTTCTTCTGTTAGTCCTATGATCCTTAGTCCATTTCTATACATTGTGATTTTGAGATCAGTTATGTTTTGCTTTTTATAGGGAGCATATTTTCTTTTAATGTTACTGTTTTTTGCTTCTCTTCTTGTTTGTCCTTCAGTTCTATGTATTTGCATTCCCAATCTATTGTTCTCTCTCCCTCTCTCTCTCTCTCTCTTTTTCTTTTTGGTGAGGTTTGCCTTGCAATTCAAGTTTTTCTATTCTGTTCTTTATTTTTGCTGTGTAGGACATCAATTGTGTGCTTGATATTCTCATTTTTCTTTTAAACCACTCAGGAACACCATATTATGGTTCCATGATCTGTCTCATCAAATGTTGGATCAATTCCCACCCATTTGCTTCTTCTTTTTTTTTCAGTATTTATTTATAGGTGCCTGAGCTCACTTTCTAGAGCTGGAGGCCATAATTTCTTCTGTTGTTAGTTTTTTTTTTTTTCCTGTTGATTTACTTGTTCATTCTCTGAGTTTTCTTCATGAAATCTTTGGCACCTTCATTCTTACTCTTACTTTATTTTCCTTATTACTTACTTTTAGACTCCCTTCTAATCATGGCTTCCCTGGGGGCTGCATCTCAAAGTGTCTTAGCATCCTCCCATGATGGGCATTTTACAATCTATCAGCCTTGGTGTCTGCCCCAGGTGACTTTTGATTGGTCAGAACTGGATCCAACTAGATGTTCTGCTCTTTCCCTCAGGCTTGGTGGAGTCCTGCACAGCTCCTCCCACATGCAGGGTAGACTGTCCTAGTGACCCATCCCAGTCCCTCTTTTCCTCAGGTTCCTTACTTGGTACCAATGCTTCCAGGTTGCAGTCAGTCCTTGGTAGGCTTTTGCTCCTGAAGGGCTGTGGCTAAGTTGGCCGTCATGGCCCAAGCAAAATCGTATAATCTGGTGTTGGGGTTTCTATGGCATTGGAAAAATGGAGAACAGCACACAACGTTGCATTTTTATGTAAAACTATGTTCTGTCCTTGCCTCTCCTGTAGCCTTACTAGAGATAGGGAAGAGATAATGATTGAGCTTAGGGTCCGTGAGCATCAATTTCTGGGTTTGTTTTTTTAATCCTTGTTTTTTTTTTTTAATTCTAGGTGTCCTAGACCCTGAAAATAGCTGAACGTACTTCATCTTTGGTGCATAATTTCTGTTTTGGAGAATACTGAGAGGTTGTAGGGATTGGAGAAAAATGTCTTGTCCTCCATCTTGTTCACGCTGGCCATTAACTTTCTGTGAAAGTGACTTGGTATCTCTAAGCCTCACGTTTTCCATCTAACAAATAAGAATGCTAATAACTACTTATTCTACCTCACAAGCTTGTCATGAGGTTAAAATGAAATACTCTTTAAGAAGTTTCTGAAAAAAATTTAACTGCTAGACAAATATCATATGCTTTATAGTTCTCCACAGGGAAGCATTTTTAAGTTCATTGTGCTAGCTGTGCACATCCAGATGGGAAAATTTAGAAGAAAAAAAAGATCTTTTAACAGAGATTTCTTTCAATTCTGGGAAGGAGATTTTTGCAGTTGAATAATCTCCATTCATTCACTTATCTTTTACATTATTAAGTATTTAAAAAGTTCAAATTCCCACTTCAGATGCTTATGAGCCATGTGACCACAGACAAATCATTCATCTTCCATGAACCTTATTTTAATCATCTGTAAAATGGGGCTAATTATTATGAACAGCAGCAGCAACACCGCCTACCATGTGAGGTTGTGGTGAGACACAGATGAAGTAATGCTTTAAAGTACTTTGGAAACCATAAAGCTCTATTTAAATGTAAACTGTTACTGTGAGCATTGTGCAGTGATAGAATGCAAGAGCTGGAAGTTACTTTAGAAGTCACCAAATCCATTTTCTCCCCCAAGACGATTGTTTTCATCATGCAAAGACTGGATGGGATATGCCTTGTTTGGTATTTGTAGACAGGAATTTTATTAATATGTGAGTTGTACTAGATGGAAATCCTTTCCAGTTTCTGATTTGAAACATAATAATTATTTTTTGACTCCACTTATTTGGAATTCATGAAATCGTAGAGACATCTGATTTACACTTTTTAGTTTCATTTTGTCAACCCCTGTGATTTAATCAGAGTAGAGAAATTCCAAAGTAGAATTGAATTGAGATCCCCACTGATACAGATAATGAGTTAATAACCTAAAGGATTAGAATAGTTGAGATACTTGTCCCCAAACACAAGGAGAATGTATCAGAGGAAGAAAGGAAAACCATGTCTTCCTGACAAATCTGTGTCTCATCCGGTGACTTTGCAATGTTTGTTTCCTATGACTGGAATGACTCCCTCCTCATGTCTCTTAGAATCTTTGGTTTTCTTCAAGGCTCAGGTCACTGGCCAGCTCCCAGAACCTCCTTTTTTGAAGAAAGTACCCAGGTCACCTATGTCTTCATTTCTTTCTAGGCTTCAATCCTGTCTTCCATGATTTTCTCTACCATTTCCCTGCATGGATACTCCTCCCCTTTCCAGCTTCCTTTTGTGTATTGACTTCCCTCATTAGAGTATAAGCTTCCTGAAAGCAAGGACTCTTTTTTCGCTTGTATTTTCATTCCCCGCACTTAGGATAATTGCCTGACAGGTGTTTTTGTTGTTGAGTCTTTTCAGTCATGTCCAACTTTTTGTCACTCCACTTTGGAGTTTTATTGGAAAAGACGCTAGAGTGGTTTGCCATTTCCTTCTCCAGCTCATTTTATAGAAAAGGAAATGAGGCAAACAGGGTTAAGTGACTTGCCCAGGGTCACTCAGCTAGTAAGTATTGGAGGCCAGATTTGATCTCATGAAGATGAGTCTTCCTGGGCTCTATCCACTGTGCCACCTACCTGCCCACCTGGAAGGGAGTAAGCAATTAAAATCTCGTATAGCTGACTTGCTGGTTTGACCTTCAGCATGGCATGAGGCCTTTCCTGATCTGCACATAATATGCTCAACTCAAATTAACTTATGTTTAGTTTGTAATTGATTTGTATATGTCTACATGTGTACATGATTTATCCTCACATAGAATACAAACTCTATGAGAACTGGAAATCTTTTCCTTTTGTCTTCTAGACGCTAAATAATGCTTGTTTGTTGATGGATGGAATTCACTTTAGATTCTACAAAAATGAATCACTTTAAAGAAAAATAGTTCAAGAAAGATTTCAAGCATATAAATATAAAATTAATGTTCAAAATTTACTTGGTGCCACTATTTTTTTTCAGAATTGTATTTGATTTCCTCCCCTTTTTCTTGATTGGTCTAACAATTTCATTATATGAAATACTGGCTGGGCATGTGCATGCTATCATAATAATCACGTCTACTCAGACACTGTTGACATTTCAAACAAGTACAAGTAATTAAAAAAAACAATAATTCCAACAATGTGGCTGTTTAAGAATAGGCATCAGTGAGTATATAACTTTTTCTTTTTACCTTGAGCGCAGATCTCATGGACTATACTTTTTTTTTTAGAAATCTTTGTGTGGGGTGGGAGGCAGGGGGAATACATATTTCAGCTTCTAGAAAATCAGTTAGAACATGCTGATGGAATGGCCATGTCCTTTAGAGACTTCTAAACATCTTAACTCTTTTTTAAGTTTCAGAGACATGCTGATAACCCACATGAGAGGGGCAAATGACATGAACATGAGTCCCCATTGGTGGCAAGTATGCAATTTACATATTTTGTTCTGTAAGATTTCAGGAAAAAAATTTAGTTTCATATATATCTGTTGAAACACACATCTATAGCTGCATCTATTCATGTATTAGAAAGATCAATTCTTAACATCTGTGTCTTTCTAACAGCATCTAACCTTAAGGGAGCGCCAGTTCCCTTGTAGTTGCTGGGGAAACAATGGCAGAACTCAAGCCAGGAATCAATTAAACTAAGGAGACTGTTCCATATACTTGTTTTCTGGGAAGAGAACAGGTGTTTAATAATTTACATAAATTATGCAAAATCTAAAGCATTTACAGTAACTAGACACTTAGCAACAGACATGAATGAAGAGGTAAATTGGCTGATGATGGTCTGTAATATAAAGGCGCCTTCTCACAGTGCTATTGTTATGAGTCTGTCAGCATTTCCATTATAAACACTGTTTTTCAAGGATTTATAATTCAGTCCTAAAATCTGCCTCTATTTTCTTTTCTTCCTCTTTAGCAAGCATGGTAGTTGTAAGGTAATGTTTCTTTTCTTAAAACTAAATTGTGTGCTTGGGGCTGGAAGGGTTGGGGGAATGCAGTAAGGGAGAGGATTATTTCAACTGTATTTGCTATTATAACATTATGGGAATGGAATTTGATTTAAGCCAAACTATTGTGTTTATCTATTACTCCAAAAATGACTTCTTTTAAAGGCCATTATGATTGTAGTGTAAATTTGGATCTCTGGGTAATACTGTACAAACTGTATTAATGTCACTTATTTTAAGAAGGATCCATGATTGTTGAAAATAGAACAATCAACAAATATTTATTGAGTGGGTTCCATGTGCCTAGCACTGTGCTATTTGATGGAGTATAGAAAATAGATATTTGATGGAATCCATTCTGCAAGAATCTTAACATTTATTTGTAGAGATAAAATGCATAAAGATGAAACATGATGCTACAAAGAGGAGTCAGTTGGAAATTAAATGGACCTTGTCCAAATTTTAAATGTCACTTTGTGCCCTTTATGTGGTATGCATAGTTTTTTAAATTCATATGATTTAGATAGATTATAAACATCTATTGTGATTTCAATAATTGACCAAAATTTATGAAACTCTTGCCATATGCAACAAGGAAGATAAACACATATATTGTGTGATCAGAAAGGAAGAACTTGATTTAAGTCTTTCCTTTGACACATATTAGCTGTATAACCATAGTCAAGCCACAACTTTCTAGCTCAACTCAGTCTCTACAGTTCTTTACCTCATGAACTTCTTTTCATTCTAGAGAAACCTCTGCCCTAAAGACACTACACTGGCTGGTAATTCCCTTGTCAGGACCAGTATTTTATGACTGGCCCCAGTCATGCTCATTTCATTCCTGGACTGACTCACTCTCTGCTTCTCCATCTCCTCACTAACCATCTTGCTTCTCTCTGGATACCCTTTTCCCCTGCCCTTTCCAGTTTCCCTGTATGTCTTAACTTCCTTAATTAGAAAGTAAGCTCATTGAGAACAGGGACTGACTTGATACTTTGTTATTATAACTAGATGCTTAGCCCAGTTTCCAGCATATAGGAACCACGTAAGAAATGGTCTATCTATCTACCTATCTATCTTTATTAATCAGTACTCAAAGAACATTCTGTCTATAATAAATAGCAAATGAATGAATGAAAGATGGCCCCTCAATTGGAGATGGCTGAACAAGTTATGGTATATAAACATAATGGATGTGGCTAATGCAGAAATTTGTTTTACAATACATTTATTAAGCTCTTATTATGTGCCACTCACTCTCCTAATAACTAACAAAAGATATACAAAAGTGATCACATCTCTGTCCTCAAGGATTTTACAATCTAATAAGAAAAAAAAAACATATGAGGAAGGGGTTGACATGGAGGGATGTTTTGATTTGTAAAGTAACAGGAATGATGAGTAGTCATAGTTGAATAGATTGGACATGCTGGGAGCAATGGTTGAAAACATGGCCAGGGAGTGAAGTGACACATGGTTTCAGTCCACCAACATAAATAGGAAGACCACTAGGATGGGGGTCTCTGATACTACCATGATACAGACCCTCATACTTGAACCATTACAAAAGTCTGTGGGTTGGTTTTCATTTTTCAAGTGTCTTCCCACTTAATTTCAGTTGTCGAATTAATCTTTATAAAGCACAGGTAAC
Source organism: Vombatus ursinus (assembly GCF_900497805.2). Taxonomy (NCBI): domain Eukaryota; kingdom Metazoa; phylum Chordata; class Mammalia; order Diprotodontia; family Vombatidae; genus Vombatus; species Vombatus ursinus. Next base: position 6,749,732 of record NW_020954581.1, read on the forward strand.
AGTAACTGGGTCACACTGCTTCTCCTATTCAATAAATTCCAGTGACTCTCTTAGGAAATCTATTTGAATCTCTCCAGGATCAAATATCAAATTCTCTGTGTGGCTTTTAAAGTCCTCATAACCTGCCCCACCTCATACTATTTAATTCAGTGATACTGACATCTATTCTTTTTTCAAATGTTTTTAACATTATTGTTTTTTTTTAAATTTTGAGTTGTAAATTCTCTCCCTGTCTTCTCTTCTTTCCCACTCATTGAGAAAGTGAGCAATATAACAATTATACATATGAAGTAAAATGTATTCCCACATTACTCATATTGAAAAAAAAAACAAAAAAAATTAAGAAAGTGAAAAAAGTATGTACTCCAATCAGCACTCAGAGTTTATCAATTCTCTGGAAATGGATAGCATTGTTCATCATGGCTACTTTGGAATTATCTTGGATAATTGCATTGATCAGAGTAGTTAAGTCTTTCACAGTTTATTATTTTACAATATTGCTATTACTGTGTCCAATGTTCTCCTGGTTCTGTTCACTTCACTTTGCATCAGCTCACCTATTCTCAGGGTTTTTTTTAAACTATCCTCTTCATCATTTCTTATAGCATGAAAGTATTCTATCACAACCATATACCACGACTTATTCAGCCAATCCCCTTTTGATAGGCATCCCTTCAATTTCCAATCTTTTGTCACTAGAAAAAGAGCTACTATAATAGTTTTGTACAAATAAGTCCTTTTCACTTTTACTTGATCTCTTTGGGGTGCAGACCTAGTAGTGGCATTACTGGCTCAAAGGGCATGCACAGCTTTTTAGTTCTATTATTCTCCAGAATGGTTGGACCATTTCACAATTCCACCAACAGTGCATTAACATACTTGTTTTTTCCACATCCTCTCCAGCATTTATCATTTTGATTTTCTGTTATGTTTGCTAATTTTTTAAGTGTAAGGTGGTACCTTGGAATTATATTAATTTGCATTTCTCTGGTCAATAGTGATTTTAAACATTTTCCTCATCTGGCTATTGATACCTTTGATTTCTTCTTTAAACTATTATTCACATCCTTCGACCAACTATCAACAGAGGAATGACTTCTCTTTTTATAAATTTGAATCAGTTTTGTATAGATTTGAGAAATGAGGACTTTATCAGAGAAACTTGTTGTAGCATTTTTTTCTCCAGTGTCCTACTTTCTTCCTAATTTTGTATGTATTATTTTTGTTTATTCTAGTACTTTTTAAAAAAAATATGTAATCAAGATTATTCATTTCATTTCCTGTGGTAGTCTATCTCATTTGGCCATAAACTCTGCACTTTTGCATGGAAGTGAGGTAAATTTTCCATGCTCCACTAATTTGCCCATGATATAATCCTTTATATTTAAATCAGTTAGCCATTTTGACTTTATTTTGGCATATGGTGTCAGATGTTGGTCTATGCCTAGTTTTTGCCTAATTGCTTTCCAGTTTTCCTAGTAGCTTTTGTCAAATGGTGGTTTCTTGTCCTAAATCATACATTTTTAGGTTTGTCAAACACTAGATTACTATGGTTCTTTACCTGTGTATTGTGTACCTGATCTATTCCACTGATCCACCACTCTATTTCTTAGTCAGTATCACATTGTTTTAATGATTGCTGTTTTGTAACATAGTTTGAAATCTGGTACAACTAAGCCATCTTCCTTCACATATTTTTAAAATTATTTTATTCTTTCATATTCTTGACCTTTTATTTTTCCAGATGAATTGTGTTACTGTTTTTTTCTACCTCTATAAAATAATCCTTTGGCAGTTTAATTGATGTGGTGTCGAATAAATAAATTAATTTGGATTGTTTTATTTATTTTTATATTTATTTATTTATAATATATAATATTTATTATATTGGCTCAGCTTACTCATGAGCAATTAATATTTTTCCAATTGATAAGATCTATCTTTATTTGTGGGAAATGTTTTGTAATTGTATTCATAAAGTCCTAGATTTGTCTTGGCAAGTTAAATCCCAAATATTTTATAATGTCTGTAGTTATTTTAAATGGAATTTCTCTATCTCTTCCCGTCGGACTTGGGTGCTAATATACAGAAATGTTGAGGATTTATGTTGGTTTCTTTTATATCCTTCACCATTAGTCATTGTTAATGTTAAAGTTAATTTGTTAATTGTTAATCTTTGCCAGTTGCTAATTGTTTCTACTAGTTTTATAGCTGATTCTCCATAGCTCTCTAAGTGTACATCATATATTATTTGCAAAGAGAGAAAGTTTTGTTTCCTCATTGCATATTGGGATTTCTTTAATTTCTTTTTCTTGTCTTGTTTCTATAACTAGCATTTCTTTTTTATTAGAAGAAATAAAGTTTTATTGCTATATAATACATATACTTTAAAAGGACTGGTATGTCATCTCCTAGTAAAATAATCTTATTTCTCTGTGTGCATTTTTCTATGTTTAGGAGAATTTGATATCCTGCAAAATAGATGTACTGTGACTAAGGAATCTTTTGATCCTTATCACATCCTTATTATAACCCCTAATATCTAGTCCATTGCCCAGTATCTCCTAAAGAACCATGGACTCAAGGACTAAATTTGATCCTAGAGGGGGTGGATGAGAATCAAATCACCAAAAAGATATTTTAATATTTAATTGAGCTCATTGCCTTCATCTGGAATTATTCCATGAAATTTTCTGAGTATATATATAGAGCATGGCTCATTTCTAGGCTTCCCCAAAATGTGTGCACTCATGCTCTGGATCATTAGGCAAAAGGCAATACAAATGCCTAGGTTGATCACAGAAGTATATGAGAAGTAGTTTCCATAAAACACAGTTTAAAACACTATGAAGAAACTCTGCTTTTGACCACTGCCTCCCTCAGTCCCGCCTCCATTCTATTAGCCCCCTCACTTTTCTTCCCCTTTATTCTTTCTACTTCTTCCTTCCCTTCTATCCCCCTCCCTTTTCTTTCCCCTTTTCCCTCCTACTGCCTATAGGGCAAGTTAAATTTCTATACCTAACTGATTATGTTATTCCCTCCTTGAGTCAAATCTCATGAGAATAAGGTTCAAAAAATGCTCATCTCCCGTCCCTTCTTTCCCTATACTGTAATGTGTTTTTGTGCCTTTTCCTGTAACATAATTTACCCTTGTCTGCCTCCTCCTTTTTTTCCCCCAGTACATTCCCTTAGTTAGATCAGATTAATCTACTTACTTAGATCCATTTAACCCACTTGATTAGATTTTTTTTTAATCATTACATCAAAGTCAATTTATATGCCCATGTATACTCCTTCAAAGTGGTATAATAACAATACAGTTCTCAAGTGTTACAAGTGTAATCTTCCCTTGGAGGGATGTAAACAGTTTGTTCTTATTAATAAGTTTTTTTTCTGTCCTATTTATCTTTTTATGTCTCTTTTGAGTCTTGTATTTGAAGATCAAATTTTCTGTTGAGCTCTGGTCTTTCTACCAGGAAGCTTTGGAAGTCCCTTATTTCATTGAATATCCATCTCCTTTCTGAAAGATTACGCTCATTTTTGCTGGGTAGTTGAACTTTGGTTGTAATGCAAGTTCCTTTGCTTTATGGAATATCATATTCCGTACCCTATGATGTTTTAATGTAGAAGCTACAAGGTCCTGAATAATCCTGATTGTGGTTCCATGACATTTAAATTGTTTCTTTCTGGCTGCTTGCAGTATTTTCCCTTTGACCTGGTAATTTTGGAATTTGGCTACCAAATGACTTGGTGTTTTCAATTTGGGATCTCTTTCAGGAAGTGATCAGTGGATACTTTCTATGGCTATTTTACCCTCTGGTTCTAGGACCTTAAGGCAGTTTTCCTTGATGATTTCCTGAAAGATGCTGTCCAGGCTCTTTTTGTCATTGTGATTTTCAGTTAGACCAACAATTTTTTAAATTGTCTCTTCTGGATCTATTTTCCAAGTCAGTTGTTTTACCAATGATGTATTTTACCTTTTCATCTATTTTTTTCATTCTTTTGTTACTGTTTGACTGATTCTCACTCTCTCATAGAGTCATTAGCTTCTTCGCCCAATTCAAATTTTTAACAAATTGTTTTCTTCTATTAGATTTTGTACCTCCTTCTCCATTTGGCCAATTATGCTTTTTTTGTGAAAAACTAAGTATATTTCCCTCCTGTCCCTCTTTAAAAGTGTTTTCTTCTGTTTACCTTCTCCTCCAATCTGCCCTCCCTTCTATCATCCTCCTGTTCTCTTGTCCCCTTCCCCTCCCCCCATTTTCCTGTAGGGTAAGATAGATTTCCATACACAATTGAGTGTGTATGTTATTCTTTCCTTAAGCCAAATCCAATGAGAATAAAATTCACTCATTCCTTCTCACCTTCCCCCATTTCCCATCCACTGTAAAAGCCTTTTCTTGTCTGTTTTATGTGAGATAATTTACCCCCATTCTACCTTTCCCTTTCTCCTTCTCCCAGTATAATCCTCTCTCACCTCTTAATTTTATACTTCAGATATCACTACTTCATCTTCAACTCACCCTGTGCCCTCTATTTATCTATCTATCTGTATCTAAATCTATCTATCTATACATATAATTTTGCCCTCCCACTACTCTAAAACTGACAAAAGACTCATGAGTAACAAATATCATCTTTCCATGCAGAATGTAAACAGTTCAATCTTAATAAATCACTTATGATTTCTCTTTCCTGTTTCCTGTTTACATCTTGAGTCTTGTATCTGAAAGTCAAATTTTCTATTCAGCTCTGGTCTTTTCATCAAGAATGCTTGAAAGTCCTCTATTTCACTGAATGTCTATTTTTTCCCCTGAAGGATTACGCTCAGTTTTGCTGGGTAGGTGATTCTTGGTTGTAATTCTATCTCCTTTGCCCTCTGGAACATTATATTCCATGCCCTCCAGTCCCTTAATGTAGAAGCTGCTAAATCTTGTGTTATCCTGATTGTGTTTCCACAATACTTGAATTGTTTCTTTCTGTCTGCTTGCAATATTTTCTCCTTGACCTGGGAAATCTGGAATTTGGCTACAATATTCCTAGGAGTTTTCCTCCTCTTTCAGGAGGTGATTGGTAGATTCTTTCCATTTCTATTTTGCTCTCTGGTTCTAAAATATCTGGGCAGTTTTCCTTGATAATTTCTTGAAAGATGATATCTAGGCTTTTTTTTTGATCATGGCTTTCAGATAGTCCAATAATTTTTAAATTCTCTCTCCTGTATCTATTTTCTAGGTCAGTTATGTTTCCAATGAGGTATTTCACATTGTTTTCCATTTTTTTCATTCTTTTGGATTTGTTTTACAATATTTTGATTTCTCATAAAGTCCTTAGCTTCCAATTATTCCATTCTAATTTTTAAGGAAGTATTTTCTTCAGTAAGCTTTTGGACTTCCTTTTCCATCTGACCAATTTTGCTTTTTAAGGCATTCTTCTCCTCATTGGCTTTTTGGACCTCTTTTGCCATTTGAGTTAAACTATTTTTTAAGGTGTTATTTTTTTCAGTATTTTTGTGGGTCTCCTTTAGCCAGCTGTTGACTTATTTTTTCATGATTTTCTTGCATCACTCTCAGTTTTTCCTCTACTTCTCTTACTTGCTTCTCAAAATCCTTTTTGAGCTCTTCCATGACCTGGGACAAATTCATATTTTTCTTAGAGGCTTTGTATGTAGGAGCTTTGACTTTGTTGTCTTCTTCTTGTTGTTTGTTTTGATCTTCTTTGTCACTAAAGTAAGATTCTATGGTCTGACTCTTCTTGCTCTGCTTGCTCATGATTCCAGTTAATTGTTTGAGGTATAAACTCTTTGTTAAGGTAGGAGTCTGCTTCCAGGGTGGAGAATGTACTGTCCCAAGCTTCAGGGGTTTTGTGCAGCTGTTTTCAGAGATACTTCTAGGACCTGTAAATTTTCAGTTCTTCCAAGGTGCTATGATCAAGGGTGAGGTGTTTACTCCTATCCTGGCCTGTGCTCTGGTCTATGAATGACCACAAGCACTTTTTTCTGGCTTGGAACTGTGAGGAGGATTCTTTGTCCATAGCCACTCAAAGCTTCACCATGCCAGTGTTCCTCCTCACCCCAGGACCGCCGTAGAACTGTGACCCAGATCCAAGCAGGGGTAAAGTGAGAGAATCCTGCCTCAGCACCAGCAAAGAGATCCCTGTAATCCCCCTCTGATCAGTCACTCGATTCCCTCTAAGTCTGTGGGCCAGAAGTTTCAGAGGCAGCCATAGCCCTGGGGCCATGCTCAGGGACTGGTGCTGGTACCCCTGTGCTTCTCTTTCACCTCAGACGCAGATTTTTCCTACTGACCTTCTAAGTTGTCTTTGGTGTTCGTGGGTTGAGAAGTCAGGAAATTGCCACAGCTACCTGTGATTCAGTCCTCTGAGGCCTGCTCCAGGTTTATTGAGGCCTGAATGCCCATGCTGAACTATGCTTCTCTCCCAGCCTGGTGTGATATACCTTTCCAATCACCCTTCCAGGTTGTCTTGGACTGGAAATTTATTTCACTCCATCTTTTTGTGGATTCTGCTGCTTTAGAATTTGTTTAGAACCATTTTTTTACAAGTATTTGGAGGAATTTGGTGGAGAGCTCAAGCAAGTCACTGCTTTTACTCTGCCATCATGGCTCTACCACCCAATTATGCTTTTTAAGGAGTTGTTTTCTTCAGTGTCCTTTTTTTCTAGCTGACCAATTGTATTTTTAAGGACCTGTTTTCTACAGTTAATTTTTGTCCTTCCTTTTCCAAGCTATTGACTCTCTCTTGCTTACCTCTCATTTCTTTTCCCAATTTTTTTTCTACCTCTTATTTCCTTTTTAAAATCCTTCTTAAGTTCTTCCAAGAAGGCTTTTTGGGCTCCAGACCAGTTCATATTCCCTTTTGAGGTTCCAGATATGGGTCTGTTGACAATGTTGTCCTCTTCAGAATTTCTGCCTTGATCTTCATGATTTCCATAATAAGAACTTATAGTACATTTCTTTTTGCTCATGGTGTTTGCTTATTTCCTGGCCTTTAAAAAGATTGAGCTCTCCTGCTGGAGAGCAGAGGGCATTGACCCAAGCTTGTTTTGTTAGGAACCCAGGGCCTGGTCAATGGCTTTGTGTGCTAGGGTCTCCAATGCTGGCATTTGGAGGCTGTAGGGTTCTGCAGCTTGCCTGGTGTTGAGCTGGAATCAGCAACACTGGAACTCTAGGGGTAGGACTGGGTAGTCTGGCCCTTGGAAGTTGTGTGCTCACCTGGGCCTTTCTTTCCTTTAGCTTTCTTCAGCTCCTTTCAGATGGACGTTTTGCTGCTGTGGGATGTTTCTTTGCCTGGGGGGAGCTCTTGGAACACTTCTCAGAGTTTTGCTAAGGCATTGGCAGACCTGGTTGTTGTAGAATGACAAGGCATGTGGTGGTTTTTTGAGTCAGTTTCCACTGGTTCCCCTGTCCTTACTGAGGCACTCAGGGGTCCTGGTGATGGTGTTTGCCTGCTATACTACTTGGGGTTCAGGATCTCCCCCTGGTATGCTGAGGTGGGGCTTTGCGCTAGCTTGTGGACATTCTTCCCATTCTGTACTGCTCCCCTTCCCCTAGGGCAAGAGGGGCCTTTCCCATTAATCCCTCAAGCTGCCTAGGCTACCAGACTGCTGCACCCCATATTTCTTCAGGTTCAAATGTTCCAGGGATTTTCCTAGGGTGAGATTTTCTGGACTTTCAGAGGTTAATAAGGGACTATGAGAGCAACTTACTTCTTACTCCGCCATCTTGACTCCCGGAAATGGAACACTATAGCTCACATTTCTAATACAAATTTTGAAGAAGAGTGGCAACATGGGATATCGCTGCTTCACCCCTGATCTTATTGGGAAAGCTACTAACATCCCCACTGTAGAAAATTATTGCTCTCACTTTTAGAAAGATAAAATTGATCATTTTAAGAAAGGGTCCATTTATTCCTATGCTTTCTAGGGTTTTGAACAGGAGTTAGCATTGTATTTATTTTTTCAAAAGCTTTTTCTTCATGTATAGATGTAATCATATGATTTTTGTTGTTTTTTGTTATTGATATTGTCAATTATGCTGAAAATTTTCTTAATATTAAATCAGTCTTGCATTCCAGATCTAAACTGTACCTGGTCATAATGTATGATCTTTATCATATATTGCTATAATCTCCTTGCTAATATTTTATATACATTTTTTGCCTTAATATTCATTAGGGAAATTTGTCTATAGTTTTATTTCTCTGTTATTGTTCTCCCAGTTTTAGGTTTCAAAACTATATTTGTGTCATAACAGGAATTTGATAGGACTCTATTTTTCAAATAGTTTTTATAGTATTGAGACTAATTGTTCTTAAAAGTTCAGTAGAATTTGCTTATGAATCCATCTGGTATTGGAAATTTTTTCTTTTCTTTTTTCTTTTTTTATTAATTTTTTTTGATTTATCAATAATCACTTCCATATGCTTTTGAGTTTAAAATTTTTCTCCCCCTTCCTCCCCACCACCCTCCCCAAGATGGCGAACAATCTGAAATAGGCTATACATTTACATTCATATTAAACATATTTCACATTAGTGATGTTGTAAGTAGAAATTAAAATCAATAGGAGGAACCATCAGAAAGAGGAAACAAAATTCAACAGAAGAGAAAAAAAAATAACAATTTGGCTTCCATAGTTCTTTCCTTGGGTGTGGATAGCATTTTCCATCACAAGGCCTCTGGAGACATCTTAGATCCCTGTATTACCAGGAAGGGTTAAGTTTATCAATATTAGTCATCATACAATGTGGCTGTTATTGTGTACAACATTCTCTTGGTTCTGCTCATTTCACTCAGCATCAGACCACACAAGTCTTTCCAGGTTTTTCTGAAGTCAGCCTGTTCATCATTTCTTACAGAACAATAATATTCCATCACATTCATATACCACAACTTGCTCAGCCATTCCCCAATTGATGGGCATCCTATCAATTTCCAATTCTTTGCAACCACAGAAAGACCTGCTATGAATATTTTTGTACATGTAGGTCCTTTTCCCATCTGTGTGATCTTTTTGGGATATAGCCCTAGAAGTGCTATTGCTGGGTCAAAGGGTATGCACATTTTGATAGCCCTTTGGGCATAGTTACAAATTGCTCTCCAAAATGGTTGGATCATTTCACAACTCCACCAGCAATGCATTAGTGTTCCAATTTTCCCACATCTTTTCCAACATTTTCCTGTTTTGTCATGTTGGCCATTCTGATGGGTGTGATGTGGTACCTCAAAGTTGTTTTGATTTGCATTTCTCTAATCAATAGTGATTTAGAGCATTTTTTCACATAACCATAGATGGCTTTAATTTCTTCATCTGAGAACTGTCTGTTCTTATCCTTAGGCCACTTAACAATTGGGTAATGGCTTGTCTTCTCATAAATTTGACTGCATTCTCTATATATTTTAGAAATTAGGCCCTTATCAGAGAGACTGGTTGTAAAAATTCTTTCCCAATTTTCTACCTTCCTTCTAATCTTAGTTGCATTGACTTTGTTTGTGCAAAAACTTTTCAATTTAATGTAATCAAAATTATCTATTTTGCTTTTTGTAATGTTCTCTATCTCCTATTTCATCATGAATTATTCTGTTCTCCATAGATCTGACAGGTAAACTATTCCTTGCTCTCTCAGTTTGCTTATAGTATCAGCCTTTATATCTAAATCATGTACCCGTTTTGACTTTATGTTGGTATATGGTGTGAGATTTTGGCCTATGCCATACTCTTTTCCAGTTTTCCCAGTAGTTTTTTTATTCCCTAGAGTGGGTTCTTATCCCAGAAGCTGGGGTCTTTGGATTTATCAAATAATAGATTACTATAGCCATTGACTACTGTGTCTTGCATACTTTACCTATTCCACTGATCCACTGCTCTATTTCTTAGCCAGGACCAAGGAGTTTTGATGATTGCTGCTTTATTATACAATTTAAGATCTGGAATGGCTAGGCCACCTTCCCCTGCATTTCTTTTCATGAGTTCTCTTGATAGTCTGGACCTTTTGTTCTTCCAAATGAATCTTGTTATTATTTTTTCTAACTCTGTAAAATAATTTGTTGGTAGTTTCATTGGTATTGCACTGAATAAGTAAATTAGCTTAGGTAGAATTGTCATTTTTACTATATTAGCTCAGCCTACCCATGAGCAAATGATGCATTCCTGGTATAAATCCTACCTGGTCATAGTGTATTATTCATATGATAAGTTGCTGTAATCTATTTGCTAATATTTTGTTTAAAATTTTTGCGTCTATATTCATTAGAGAAATTGGTCTATAATTTTATTTCTCTGTTTTGACTCTTCCTGGTTTAGGTGTCAGCACCATATTTGTGTCATAAAAAGAATTTGGTAAGATTCCTTCTTTACCTATTTTACCACATAGTTTATATAGTATTAAAATTAATTGTTCTTTACATGTTTGATTGAATTCGCATGCAAATCTATCTGGCCCTGGAGATTTTTTCCTAGGGAGTTCATCAATGATTTGTTCAGTTTTTTTTTTCTGAGATGGGGTTATTTAAGTATTTTACTTCCTCTTCTGTTAATCTGGGCAATTTATATTTTTGTAAATATTCATCTATTTCACTTAGCTTGTCCATTTTATTAGCATATACTTGGACAAAATAACTTTCTATAATTGTGTTAATTTAATTTTTGTTGGTAATGCTTCAATATTTTCATTTTTATACTGGTAAGTTGGTTTTCTTCTTTCTTTTATAAAATAAAATTAACCCATGGCTTATGTATTTTATTATATTTTCTTTCATAAAACCAGGTCCTTATTTTATTTATTAGTTCAATGATCTTTATACTTTCAATTGTATTCAACTCTCTTTTGATTTTCAGGATTTCCATTTTGGTGTTTAATTGGGAATTTTTAATCTGTTCTTCACACACACATACAAATATATATATATATATACATATATACATATATATATATACATATACATATTTACTTCTATGCCCAATTCATTGATCTTCTCTTTCTCTCTTTTATTTGGGTATACATTTAGATGCATCACACACATTTTGCTATTTTGTCTTATTGTTGTCAATCTCTTTAATGAAATTATTGAATGTATCTATCATTTATTCTGTGACCCACTTATCCTTTAGGGTTAGATTATTGAGTTTTCAATTTATTTTTAATCTATCCTTCCATAGCCCTTTATCAAATGTAATTTTTATTGCATTATGGTCTGACTTTAATATTTCTGCATTTCTTTGTGTGTGTGTGTGTGTGTGTTTTATGCCCTAATACAGTGTCAATTTTTGTGAAGGTCCAATGTTCATTTGAGAAGAGGTATAGTGTTTTCTACTGCCATTCAATTTTCTCTAGATGTCAATCACATTTAACTTTTCTAAAATTCAACTCATCTCCTTAATTTCTTTTTCATTTATTTTAGGTTTAGATTTATCTAGTTCAGAGATGGAAAATTTGAAGTCCCCCACTAGTATACGTTTATTGTCTATTTTCTTCTGTAACTCACTTAAATTTTCTTTTAAGAAATTGGATTCTATGACATATGTTTAGTATTGATATTACTTCACTGTCAATGATGCTTTTTAGCTAGATGTAGTTTCCCTGCTTACGTCTTTTAATTAGGTCTATTTTTGCTTTTGTTTTGTCTGAGATCATGATTGATACTCCTGCCATTTAAAAAATTTCAGCTAAACCATAATAGATTCTGCTCCAGCTTCTTATTTTTAACTCTGTGCATGACACTCTATTTCAAGTATGTTTCTTATAAACAGCAAAGTTTTGGATTCTTATTTCTAATCAATTTTACTATCTGCTTCTGTTTTATTAATGAATTCATTCCATTCACATTTGCAGTTGTAATTACTAATTGTATGTTTCCCTCCACCCATTTTCTTCTTTTTATGCTCCTCCCTCCCCCAAAATGTGTTTTGCTTCTGTTTACTGCCTCCCTTAATCTGCCCTCCCACTTAACCCCGCTTTCATTTATCCCCTTCCACTTCTACTCCTCTGTTGGATAAAGCAGATTTCTTTACCCAATTGAGTTTGTGTGTGTTTACACACACACACACACACACACACACACACACACACACACATGCACACATATATGGATAGAAATACATACATACATATACATTATATATGTATACATATATGTATATACACACAGAGCAGTTCAGATAAGAATGAGATTCAAGTGTTAAATTAGAAAATTTCCTTATCTTTTTCTTTCCTTATCATTTTCTCCTTTAGTGTAAAAAGGTTTTACTTGCATGCCCTTTTTATTAAATAATTTTCTTGATTCTTCCTCTCCCTGCTGCCTTCTCCCATTGCATCTCTCTTTCTTACCTATTCATTTTTTGAGATCATCGCAATATAATCAATTCCCTCCCTTTCTTTCCATCTACATAGAGTCCTTCTATCTGCCCTAATAATGATAAAACTCTTAGAAGTTATGTGTATTATCTTCCCATATGGGAATGTAAAAAAAAAAGGGTAACCTTATTGATACCCTTATGATCTCTCTTTCATGTTTAACTTTTTTATGATTCTCTTGAACCTTGTATTTGAAAGTCAAGTTTTCCATTCATCTCTGGTCTTTTCATCAGGAATGCCTGAAAGTCCTTTATTACATTAAATATAAATTATTTCCACTGAAAGATTACATTCATTTTTTCTGGTTAGGTTATTCTTGGTTGTAATCCTAGCTTTTTTGCCTTCCAAAATTTCATATTCCAAACCCTCTACTTCTTTTACATGGTAGCTGCTAAATCTTGTATGATCCTGACTGGCATTATGGTGTCTGAATGGTTTCTTTCTGGCTGCTTGAAGTATTTTTTCTTTGACCTAGGAGCTCTGGAATTTGGATGTAATATTCTTGGGAGTTTTCAATTTGGGATCTCTTTCAGGAGATGATTGGTGAATTTTTTCAATTTCTATTTTGCATTCTGATTCTGGGATATCAGGACAGTTTTCTTTTATAATTTCTTGAAATGTGATATCTAGATTCTTTTTTTGATGATAGATTTTAGGCTGTCCAATAATTCTTAAATTATGTCTTCTCCATCTATTGTAAGGTCATTTTTTTTTCCTGATGAGATATTTCCATTTTCTTTTTTTTTTGTTTTTCTTTCTTTTATTTGTTTATTTTTGGTATCTCATGGGGTCATTAGCTTTTATTTTTCTAATTCTAATTTTTAAGGAATTTTATTTTTTCAGTGAGCTTTTGTACCTCTTTTTCTATTTAAGTGACTTCTGCAATATTCTTGTGCTTCTTTTACTAAGTTGTTAATTGTCTCTTCATAATTTTCTTGCATAATTTTAATTTCTTTTACCATTTTTCTTCTCCCATTGATTTCTAATATTTTTTTTTAGCTTTTACAGGAATTATTTTTGGGCTTGTGTTTAACTTCTTTCAGGTTTTGCTTATAGCTGTTTTGACATAGGTGTTTCTTCCTGAGTTTACCTTTTGATCTTTCCTTTCACCATAGTAGCTTTCTATGGACAAGCTTTTTTTTTTTTTTTTGCTCTTTGATCATTTTTCAATCTATTTCTTAACTTTAAATTTATGTCAAAGTTGTGCTTGGTACTGTCCTGTCCTAAACTCCAGGCTTTTTTCCCTTTTTATTTTTAGTGCTAGTTCTGGGAATTTGGAAGCTTTTAGTGCTTCCAAGGTACTGTGATCTAGGCAAATGTGTGGTCACTGCTCTCCTGGTCTGGGCTCTGGTCCTTACTCAGGAAGGGCCCTCGATCCTTTGCAGTTGCAAATGATCCTGCTCCTTAGAACCCCTGCTCTTCTGGGACATAATGTAATCCTGCTCCTAAGGGTTCCTCATTCCCTGTGTCTGCAAGTTATATTGCTCCTCAGGGGCTCAAGCACTCCTCTCAACCCTGGGACTGTGACCCAAAAGTAGGTATAGGCTATGGAGTTGCCAAAAGTGCCCTATCCTTCACTCGGTGCTAGCAAATGGGTCCCCTGTCATTTCTTTCTGACCTGTTTTCAGATCTCTTTACTGTCTTTCACTTGATAGCTCCTAAATCTGTTGTTGCTGCTGCTTTTCACCACCTCCCTGGTTTATAGCTGGTGTTACCACTATGTGACATCCAGAATAGCTCCCACCCTGGTGTCACAGACCTCTCCTTCTGATTTCCTAAGTTGTCTTGGTCTGGAAAAATTGTTTTACTCCAACCTTTCATTGGCTCTACTGCTCCTGATTTCTATTCGAGATGTTACTCTTTTTGGAGAGCAATGTTAAGAGACGTTGTTTGCTTCGTACTCTGCAATCTTGGCTTCTTTCCTTGCTTTTCCACCTTCAAGACACTCTATGTCCCAATTCTCATTGTCACTGGCTGCCCTCCATATCTAGATTGTTCTTTTTCCTTGTCTCCTCCTTCTGCCTTCCCTTGCTTCCATTTTTTTTTTTTTTTTTTAGCAAAGCAATTGGGGTTAAGTGACTTGCCCAGAGTCACATAGCTAGTGATTGTTATGTGTCTGAGGCCGGTTTTGAACTCAGGTCCTCCTGACTCCAGGGCCAGTGCTCTATCCACTGCACCACCTAGCTGCCACCTTTTGCTAGAAGTGTTTTTGGTCCCTCTTAGTTCTAGTGCCTTCCCTCTGTGATTATCTCCAGTTTATTTTTTATATATCTCATTAGTATGTAAGTTATTTAAATTGTATCTCCAATATCTAATTTGGAAGCTCCTGCCATGTATGTATTATTTTTGCCTTTTTTTTTTTGTTGTTGTTGTTTCCTCAGCACTTAGCACAAGTGCCTAGAAAATAGAAGGCACTTAAAAAAAATCTTGTTAACTTGACTTCATTAATAATTAGAAACAGATGACATTCAAGTAAAGAGAAGAGGCCATGACATAGATAGGATTTTCGCAACCAGGGCAATTGCAACAAAATCCACCTGGGACAAAGGATGTAGAACCTGCTATCACACTGGACGCAATGAAACAGCTCTTGTTGAGAGAGGAGAGGAGTAGAATGGGGGAGAGGCTTTCCCTTGCCCAGTTAGTGGTAGGTTCCAGTTTTAAATAATTGCTCTTGCCTATTAGAGCCCAAATACTATTTTTTTTCCCAGTGTGCAGATATACACTAATTATTGTGAGTATCTCTAAATTCAGCATCCTGGGTCAAAGGCTGAGCTGACCTACCTTAGTTATCAAGCCAGGAAAATTCGTTTTTGGCATATATAATATAGTATGGATTATAGAATTTGAATCATTGGGCTGGATATAGTGGGGTGACTTAATCTATCCCAATACTTTCAGAAAAGACCAACTTTAAACTATCCCATTCAGGCAAGACCCGATCCTATTTTTAAATATTTTAATATTCCTTATTAGAAATAAGGAGATTCTTTAGTCATTTGAATATTTTAGAGTTTTCATTGTCAGACGACACTGTTCTTTCTCTCTAGTTAAATCCTTCATGTTGTCCCTGTGTCTGACATTTATAGACATAAATACTGTTTAAATATCAGTGAACAAGTCAGTGAAATTCTCCAACAGATAAATTTATTTTTCGGTTACTAGAAAAAATTATTGAATTCTAGTTATAGAGTAGAAAGGGACCTTTGAGGCCACCTATTCCAAAGCTGCCCAAGGCCACACAGGTCGTAGGCTTAAGATGTCCTTTTTAATAATAGTTTCTTGTGGAAGCAAAATTTTAATGTACACAGAAGCTAACTAATATTCTCAGAAAAGGTTTTTGAAGGAAATCTCCACCCAAACTGTTAGAATAAAATGAATGAAAATCCTAGCAAATGTGTCACATTATTTGGGCAAATACTAGACCAAGACTTACATTTCTGAGTGCTGTATTATTACATTAAAAGAAAATATGGCTGAAGGACTCCTCCTTTGATTAGAAATATATAATTCTTATAGATTTCACTCCTTCAGAGCCTGAAATTTTATAATCACTCCTTGACAGCTCCCCACAGCAATTCATTAGCTCATCAAAATGAAGCCTAGTGACAATATAGCAATTCCTCAAACTCTGCACTATATATCAGAGGCTGGATTTAAATTCTTGGCAACCATATTTCTGAGAGCATAGGGATCCAATTCAAACTCAATTTGATTCAACGCATCAAGTATTTATTGAGTTCCTAGCACTTTGTCAGCAATTATTTTAATGTGAGGAATAAGTAATCAATTCCTACCCTCAAGGAGCATACATTCTACTATATGCATATGCCAATTTTTGTCATCAATCAAAAAGTAATGACTGTATTAATCACTCACTATGTATCTACTATGTATCACTATTATTATTGCTTAAAGATGAATTCATATCTTACTTGCCACAAAGAGAACAGAAAATATTGAACCTCTTAAAATCAGCCACCAGATTAATCATTTTCTTTCTTTTTTTTGTCAACGATGTATATTTTCTTTCTGTAAAATAATAAAAAGAATAATGAGATCCCCTTTTAACAAATATGCATAGTCAAGAAAAATTAGTTCTTATGTTGGTCATGTCCAAATATGTGTGTCTTATTCTGTATTTCAAGTCAATTACTTCTTCATCAGAAAGTGGGTGGCGTTCACTGCATAATACTATAATCTTAATACTAATAATATTTAATACTATAATCTGAGGACAGGAACTATGTTTAGCATTCTTTTTACCCCCTGCACTTAGCACAGTGCCTGGCACATAAGCACTTAATGAATGTTTGTTGACTAACCAACTTGCATGAAATGATGAGAATGAAATAAACAGAATAATAAGGAGAATTTCTACAATAAATTCTCTTTCAACAGGTGTCATTTTTTTCCTCTTTTGACCTCAGTTTCCTCTTTCATAAAATGGAAGTGGGGGAGTATCTAGATGACTTATGAAGATACCTTCCAGTTCTAAATTTTTGATCCTATAATTTCTTTACTCAATTCAAATATTAGGATATTCTAATGAAACTGTGGTTGCTTCTTAGGTCCTTTCCTATTTAGAATCTATGGTCCCATTTTCCTGTTTATTAATTATTGTGGATATCATTCATTCAGTTGTTTCAGGTCATGCTCTGTCTATGACTACTCATTCTTTGATAATTTTCTTCATGTCCTCTATCCTGCATGTTCATCGTAAAGGAGACATTCAATATGTTGGATACTTCTTTGTTTTCCCTTCACATTTCATGGATATGATTGGGCTGTGCATGACATATAGCTGCTAATAATGGAACACTATTCTCTGCCAACTATTAAAAAATGACCATCACAAAGGGGGAAAGATAGAAGTGCATGATGGATATGAGTAGGACGCTACATGTAACAGATGAGGGATTTCAAAGGAGAAGTACAATAAATGGTGCATCTCTGAAATGTGTGAGCAATAAAATATGGGCTAGTCAAATGGTGAGACATTCTCTCAATGATAAGAAAGTTGACTTATTCTTAAATTCCAAGTCACAAGGATGAAAGGATAAGACTGGGGTGCTCCATTCTGATAACCAAATTCTTCTCTTTTTCTATTCAATCATGAAACATTAGCTTTTATTTTTTTTCTTGAATATTCACTAACTTTATGTTTTCTAAGGGTTACTATAGCCAAGCTGGTAGAACTCGAGGGGCCTTTGATCTATATTTTGCTAACCCTGGGCCTAGAGGATGTGTCATTGCCACTTAGGCAACTAGACTCCTTGCTACAGTATGGCAGTCCTTTAAATTATCCATAATAAATTCCCTCTCTCACTCCCTATAGACAGGAGCTATTCCGCACATTTTCTTCCCTCTTCAAGCCTTCCACGATTGCTGCTCACCATTCTCATAGTACATCAGTCAATAAAAAAGCATTTGTTAAACACCTATTATATGTCAGGTACTATGCTAGGCCCTGAGATCACTTTAATGAAACAATTGAGGTCATTTAATGTATAGGTGCTTGTTCTCAAATTTTCCTAATCTCAAAACCTATTGACATAATCTTCCATTCTCTGACTAAGGAGTGGCCCTTTTCCTTACCTTCTCCATTTTTGATACCATCCCTTCTGGTCTTATCTAGCTGACTGCCTGTAGAAACTTTCTCCCTCTTCCATGAATCTGCAGCTTCTCCTTATCTACTAATTACTTCCCTTTGTCTTGAACATTCTTAAGTCTCCCCATTCAAAAACAAAACAAAACAAAACAAAACCAAATGAAATAACCTTTCAATACATTCATCTTCCCCTCAAGATATCACATATCTCACCTCCCTTATTCAGTTAAACTTTTTGAATAAAGTTGTCTACACTCACTGGTACTTCCATTTCTTTTTCTGACTCTACAACTGTTTGCCATGTGACTTCCTATGTCATTACACACTCAGCTGAAATTGCTCTCTCTAGTTATCAACCATATCTTGCTAGACAAATCTGAGAGCATTTTCTTTTTTGACCTCTCCTGTATTCTTGTATTTGACATTCTTGAACATACCATCAATAGATTTACATACATACATACTACACACACACACACACACACACACATATATATATATATAAAATAGATAATGATAATTGCTAATAGCATTTATATAGTGTTTATTATGTGCCAGGCACTGAACTGAGCACTTCATGTTATTATCTCATTTGATCCTCACAACAATCTTGGAGGGTAGATGATATTATGATCCCTATTATATAGATGAGTAAACGGAGGCAAAGAGACATTAAGTGATGCCCAGGGTCACACAACTAGTAAGTGTCTGAGGACAAATTTGAACTTGGGTCTTCCTGACTCCAGACCTGACATATTATGCATTTCTTCTACCCACTGCTCCAAGATACTTATTCAACTGCCCTCTTTCCTCTGAGCTGCAGTCCTATATCACCAATGGCTTATTGGACATTTCAAACCACATATTGCAGAAACATCTAAAATTTCACACTTTCAAAACTGAATTTGTTATTTTTCCTCTCATCGCCCTTTTTTCTAGACTTTCCTATTTCAGCTGAAGGCATCACTGTCCTTCCAGTCAAACAGGTTTTTAACCTTGGCATTATCCTGTATTCTTTGCTCTCTCTCACCTCATGTATTTAAATCAATTGCAAGGCTTGTTATTTCTGTCTTCATATTCTTTCTTGCATTTGACCCTCCTACTCTGCATTCACACAGACACCATCTAGTTCATGCCCTTATCACCTTTCACTTAGATTATCACAATGGATTTCTAATTGGTCTCCTTGCCTCAAGTACCTCACCACTCCATTCTTCCTTATGCTTGGCTTTCAGACTAATTTTCCTTAAGAGCATATCCGATCATGTGACTCCCTGACTTAATTAACTCTCATGGTTTCCTATTGCCTCTGGGATAAAATATAAACTACTCTGTTTAGCTTTTAAATTCTTGCACAACTTGGCCCTTACCTCTCTTTCCAGCATCATTACATATTATCTCTCCACTCCCTCATTTTGTAATATAGCTAATCCTGTGTTCTTGTTGCCACTTACACACAACATTCCAACTTTGGTCTTAGTGTCTTTGACCATCCCACATGCTTAGAAAGCACTCCCTCCTTCCTTCTGCCTGATAGAGGGCTCTTAAGATGTTGCTCAAGCACTGTCCTCTCTGGGAATTCTTTCTTGATTCTCTGTTCCCCAACCATTCACATCTTCCTTCCCAAACTTGTATTTAACTACTTGGTAGATTTTTGTATTTATGTTGTATGTACTGGTTGTCCCAAATGTCTTTTGTGTACTTTTAAAGCTTTAATGTTTATAAAGCTTTCAAAAAGCTATTAAAGATTTAAAACTGCTTGAAGACTTTCAGGACACCCAGAATTTGTATAATTACTCACTATCTTCCCCATTAGAATTTAAAAACACTGGAAGAAGAATTTTTTCAATTGTCTTCATATCCTTAGTGCCTAGTCCAGGGTGTGGCAGACTGCTGGCATTTAATACATACTTGCTGATGAATTGATTGATGGCTAGAACCACCCCAGATAACGTAAGTGAGAGGAAGGATGTGGAACATAGCTGAAGCAAGCTCTATTGTGTGCCTCCCCTTATGTCCTCCACCCTAGAAGAGAAAAGGATAAGATCTGCCCAGCCTCACCCACAAATCTAGCCAACAATCTGCCACATGAGTATGGACAATGCACACAGTTGAGAAGGGCAGCATCCTTGCAGAGTCTAATGGCATTGTAATGGAGATTTTCTCAATTCCTTCAGTATATTGCTGACTGGGCAAATCCCTAATTGCCAACCCTGCAGGCAAACTGTACTTTTCCTTGCTTTTTACTAGATATATATGTTCATCTAGTCTGTAATTGAATGCTTCCCCCAGGATTTAAAAACAGGTTAAGGGTAAATGTCATCTAAATAACCATGGATAGAAGGGCACTCCCTGGTCCTGTCTATATTATGTGGTAGGAGAAGCCAAACTGCTTTTTCTATCCAGGGGACCCCACAGGTCACCTTTTGACATTACAAATCAAGAGTAGACCAGCAAACTTTGACACCTTTTTTTCTTTTTCTTCCTAATGAAGCATCAGAGTCTCTGGCCCTCATTTCTAAATTTGTACAGCACCAAAACCTCTTAGTGGAAAAAGATATTAGTAATAATGAGAGGGGAAAGCTCCCAGTGTTTTCTCCAGCTCAATCCATTTATGATGACATCATAAGCAGTCAAAGTTCACTTAAATTAAAGAAAAATGTATATTAGTGAGACAATAAGATTCAATTCAAATGCAAAAAATCCCAATCCTCATTTAACCAAATTGCCTTTTAGATCTACAAGTGACCATGAGCCGCTGAATTACTTGAACATTGTGTCAGGAGTGCATTAAGGCTACATTCTCTCCTCATTTCTTTTTCTCCTTATTGATTTCATTATGAAGAATGCCATCAATAGTCATGATGGAGGAATTGAGTAGCGGAATAAGTCAAAACTTTCAACTTTGCAGATAATGCAGCTTTTATTATTTGGTCATTAGATTTAGAGGCAGGAATTAACATGCCATCAACTCTGTTCTTTTCCTCTCCAGCATGAGAGATTGCCAGGGGCAGGCTGGATAAATGGAACACCCAAAACAAACCTGCTATAGGCTTCTGGTTTTCTTATGTGTTCTGACATATAGAAAGGGTTCCTAGATTTAAAGCTGAAAAAAATAAAGGTTTTCTTGTCTACTCACCCTCATTTCGCAGATGAGGAAACTGAAGCACAGAGCTGCCAAGAACACACACACACGAGATATAGCAGAGCTAAGATGTAAATCTGGGTCCTTCATTCCCAGTTCTAGCATTCTTTCCATTATATTGTTTATATTCTATTATGCAATTTTATTGTTATATTACATTTGTGTTAAATTATGTTATATTGTTTTCCTATTCCTGAAAAATTAACTCTTGAGTATTCCTCTGTTTTTATAGTGTAAGGGCCATTATCAAAGGAGGTAGCCACAACAAGCAGAGGCAGGCTACCAGCGGACTGAGCCCTGGACCTAGGGGCAATTGTTTTGAGGTAAAACTGCAACAATGCCACTTCAATCTGTGGGACTTTGGACAAATCGCTTCACATTCCTGGGTCTCAGTTTCCTCATACATAAAATGAGGAGCTTGGATTATCTAGGTTTTGTAAGATTCTTTCCATTTCTAAATCTTTGATCCAATAATTCTAGAGCTGCAGCCAAATTGGCTACTCAGTCTTTCAGAAATGCTGTTCCTGCTAGTTTCCCCACCTTTGTGCCATTCTCTTTAACCAGAATGCCCTCTTCCCTTCCCTCTATCTATATATTGTTGATTCAGTTCTTAAGGGCCAGCATAAGTCCCACTCCAAACCCAGCATCAATGTCCCAGCCTCGTCTTCTGAACTATGATAGCAAATATAGTTTGTTGGCATGTACTGTCTTTGTGATTCCACACAATCCACTTTACCAATTGAAACCTCAGTTTCTCTGACTGTAAAGTGGCAATTTTAATACCTACTCTACTTATCTTAAAAGGCAGCTATAATGATCAAATAAAATGTTAAATTTAGATCCTTTAAAATGAGATCAAAGAAAGAGGAAAAGTTCCCAGAAGTACAAACATATTTATAGCAACTATTTTTGGTGAATTGGAAACTGAGGGTATCCCATAAATCGGGAATTGAAATAACAAGTTATGGCATATGGATGTGATAGAATGCAAATGTACTGTAAAAAAACGATGAAGGGGATGATTTCAGAGAAACTGGGGAAGACTTGTATGAACTAAGGTAAAGGGCAGTAAGCAGAACCAAAAAGACAGTTTATACAATAGTAATATTGTAAAGATAATCAACTTTGAAAGGCTTAATAATTCTAATAAACAAAATGAACAATCACAATTCTGAAGGACTCATGAGGAAACAAGCATTCTACATCCAGATAGAGAGCTAATGAATTTAGAGTACAGATTAAATCATTTTTTTCTTTTCTTTTTTTTCAAACTAAAAGCTCATAAGGGCTGACCCAACCCCCAAAGTAGAGGATCAGTGTTTCTGAGCCTTGATTGTTATATTCCTGTTCATCTAAATAGAAGAGAGAGCAAAACATACATTCTTCTCTTCTTGGAAGCAAGACCCTAAGAATATAAGTTTCAAGTGGCAGGGCTAAAGTGGTATGATTGACATTTTGGAGCTTAATTACAGAAGATTTTGAATGAAAAATTAGAAGATTGTGATTTAAAAGACAATGGAGGGACAGTAGAGCTTTTTGAATAGAGGAGAGATGTGGTTACTGTAGCATATTAGGATTATTACTTGGATAGAATAGTGGAGGATGCAATGGAGGAAGTGGGTCAGGAACACGTTCAGAAACTATTATCTGAATCTAGGGAAAGGTGATGAAGGCCTGAACTAGAAGGATTGATCGTCACAACATCTCAGGCAGGCTGTAAATGTGTGATTACTCTTATTATACAGATGAGGGGGCAAGAGACTCAGGGAGATTAAGAGAACGTTGAAGGTCATATAGATAGGAAGGCAGGATTTGATTCCAGGTGTTAATGATTTTCAGTCCAATACATTAGTACACAATGGGTCTTCTAACACAAATAGAGAAGTGAGAAGAGGAGCATAGATTTGGGGGAAAGAACATTTCAATTCAAATTATGGAGAGTATATGATGTTGGCGGGCTATCCAGGTGGAAATATCAAGCAAGAACTTGAAAGTGTTTGACTTGGTTCTCAGGGAAGAGGTTAGAGACAAAAGTAAGGATTTGTACATCATCTGAATTGAAATAGTAACTGAAGACACGGAAGCAGATTTCCCTAAAGAAAGAGCAGAGGGCAACAAAGACAAGAGAGAGCTTTCAGCTACAGAGAAGAAGTAGTTAAAAGTTAGGAGGAGACCCATAAGTATGCAAAAGCCAAAAGAGAAAAGGCTAGGAAGAAGTCAGGTGAAGAAAATGAGGTTCAACATTTTTGGGACTACTCAAAGCCCATAAAGCTTATACAAGGCAGAGCCAGAATCCCATTTATTCCAAATTGTTCCTTTTTCATTTCTCGAGGGAGAGGGAAGCAGGGGAGAAGGAAAGAGAGGAAGAGAGAAAGACACAAAGAAAGAAACGGAGATAGATGCAGAGACTCAGAAAGACACAGAGAGATAAGCAGAAAACCACCACAATAGCAACAACAACACAGGGAAATAGAAAAAGTCAAAGATAGAGGAAGACAGAGACATAGATATAAAGAGGCAGGAGAGAGGGGGAGAGCGCATTACATGAAAAGAGCTTGTATTTAGATTAAGGAGACACTAGATTTTATTTCTACCCTGACATTTACCAGCTGTTGTAATTAGCATAGGCATTTCCCTTAGCTGAGCCCCAGTTACCTCATCTGCAAAATGGGGATAATTATCCGTACTGCCTACATCACAGGATTTTTGTAAGGATCAAATGAGATAAGGTATATAAACTCTTTGTAAAACCTTAAAGACTACATAAATGTAAGGTACTCTTCTGAAAGTTATTTTGATAATACAATGGCCCCATGAACAATGTGAGAATTCCCTTCATAGCTGCAAATTGCCTTCCATAATCTCCGTTCCAATGTAATCCTTTTTTTGTTCTTCTATAAATCCTCCATTATTTTCTTGTGTATCTCTTTAATGTTTCATGGATGGTAGTGTAATATATAAAAGGTAGAGTGGTATGTTGGATCAAGGTTAGACCTTGGACTTAGGAAAACCTAAATTCAAGTTCCACATTTGACACCGTTTGATTATATAATCCTAGGCAAGTCACTTAAGCTCTTGATGCCCCCAAGGAACTACATAGTATAAGTTGCAGAACAGTAAAAGACTGCATTATTACAGAATATTTCTTTTCTCAAAGTTCCCTAGACCAATGAAATCTTAGATCTAATTAAAAAAATACACTTAGTCTATCTTTGTTTTTCTCTTGATGTTGCTACATATCCTACCTTATTGTCTGCTAATACATATGTTTCATGATGTCTTACATATAACATCTTCTGAGTAAGTCATCATTATTAACATTTTTTTTTGCAGCCAAAAACAAGGTTTATTGAAGATTCGCCATATTAGCTAGACTCTTAAGGAATCTGAGCATCTATAGGCTATTGGCTAGATTCTAAGAATCAGAGCATCTTAATGGAGACAAGATGGACTTATATACAGAAAGACTGTGGGAGGGATCTAGGAGTAGCTAAGTAGTCCATGAGGTAATAGAATTCCCAAGGGTGGGAAATGGAGCCTAGGTGGGACCAAGGGTGGGAAATGGTCTGTGGCCATAAGGAGGCAAGACAATGGACTGGAGATTGGGTATAGCCACAATGAAAGACCAGTTGTTGGGATTATAGCCTCAGGGGACCGCCAGAGATTTGGCCATGTGGGAAAGTCCAGGGTTTTTCCTTTCTGGGGTCCAGATCCCAACCCCATCATTCCCCCCTCAAACAAATAGGAACCCAAATTCTTTTGGGGTAAGGGGCGAAGTTATCGGCTTCTGAAACTGCTTCCTGCTGGCAAGGGGCGTGGAGCTGTCCCTGCCTTGAGAGAGTCCCAAAGATGAGGTTGACTGGAAACTGAGCACTGGCTGCATCCAGGGAATGATGTGGGGACATTGGCAGGTACCCGTTATTTACTACCAACTATAGGTGAATGGCCTGTAGTCTGGAAGACACAAATCTGACAGCAAACCAAGTTCGGAGGCCAGCTTCTTTACCTTGAGCTGGATGTGCTGAATGTGGGTGATGCTTCCAGGCAAAGGTTGCCCTAGGGTCCACACTATAGCTGCTGCCCCTCCCCCCTTCTTTCTTTCCCAGGTGGGGGAGGGCCAAATCAGAAGTACTCAAGTGAAGGGAGTGGGAGAAAAGAGTGAGCAGGGTAGTAGGGAGGAGTTCTGAACTCTTTAATGATCAATCACAAAACCTCCAGAATATGCCAATATATTTTTAGCTGTTCTAACTTTCCCTGTAACCTCCATGAAGGAGGATTCAGAGGTGTAGAGGGAAGGGAGTAAATAAGCCTCAGGGAACCAAAAAGCAGCCGCAGTTTTCCCCAATTCCCTGGGGCTGAGGGAATTCACAGATACACTTCCGGATAGGGTGTCCATCCTTGTCCTCTATGTTGTGAAAGGTGTACCCAGGTCCATGGCCTTGAATGACCCAGTGGACCGAGAGCCTGAGAGCGTCAGGTCGAGTGCAAGACAGCTTTGTAACTGTCTGTCCGAAAAGCACCTCCAAGCCTTGGTGCTTGGAGAGCAACCCCAACTGCAGAGCAAGAAAGGGAGGGAGAGGAGGCTTACATACCTTCCAGTATTGGCTGGAGAAGAACTTGGGGTTAGGCAGTTTCCCCATACAGGCCACCAAAATGATGCGGGTTTAAGGGTCCATGGGTGCTGGGACCCCAAAATCACAACACACAGGTCCGGCCCAAAAGAATTTGACCCAAGCCTTCTTGCAGCAAAAACAAGGTTTATTGAAGATTTGCCATATTAGCTAGACTCTTAAGGAATCTGAGTATCTATGGGCTATTGGCTAGATTCTAAGAATCAGTGCCCATTATTAACATTAAACAGCTCACATACACCATAGATCCTTCCACATCCCTTTGAACTTGAATGCACTTTGTGCCTTCTGTTATTGTAGTGTTCCATATTTCACAGTGATATGCAATCACCATTAGAATATAAGTACTCTCCAAATAGGCTTTGATGTCATTAAGCAGCTTGGGATTGCTTCAGAAGAGAAAGTGGTACGTACAACTCCTCCAAAGTGATCTAACCCCTTTGCCTCCTTTATTCAATTTGGGGTCTCTCTCATTGTCTTTCTGCAGTACATTGGGGTGTGGATGCAGATGTATGACGAAGAAAGCATCGGGCACAAACACATCACACATAGAAAATGCAAAGTTCTAACAAGGGAAGAGAAAGAAAGAAAAAAAAAAACACCTTGTATCTCAGGGAATCTTATATCACACTTTCTATAGTGGTTTCACCAAATTTATTTTGAAAAAGTTAAATATTGGTGAAACAAGAGCATCTCTATAGGGATGATATAGTATCTATTTGTTTAAAAAGGTAACTGTGTTCTCCAGTGATTTAACTAAAAAAACAAACATCTCTAGATCAAGTTAAATACAAATCTTCTAAAGCCAGTGTGGAAATGATCTTCAAATTCTGATTTTTTTCCCTGTCTTTTCTATTTTTAAAATGTGTGTGTATGTGTGTGTGTGTGTGTGCATGCACACACATGGGCGCGCTTGGCTGAGCTTAAAGACTACAGTAAAATCAAGGGTTATTTGAGATGAAAGAAAAACTATTCTGGGAAATACGGTTTCTAAATGTTTAAAAAAATTAAAAAAATGATATATTTACTTGTTGCACTTTTTTGAGCCTCCTGCCTGATATGTTACACTCTGCCATCTCCACAGGGTAGATTACATAATGTACATTGGCTTTGAAAATATGTAATCCTTTCTTCTTTGCCACAGTACTTGAACACTGCGCTGACCCATTCAGTTAGAACCCTGTCTGAGATATCAAACTCTTATTTTGGCTTACTTGATGATCCAGGAAACTAGAAGGAACACTAGTGTCTCTTTTCGCTCCCTCTGAGTTTTTTTACGGTAGTCTCCATTTGATAATGTCCAAAACACTTTAGCGGATTTTCTTTTATTCTTTACTTTGATTGCTACATCAGCTGATATTCAAGTAGTAATAGAGTTATATTACTTGATCCACGATAAGATATGAGATTGGATTTTACCTGCGTAATCTCAGGAGCTCCTAATTCCTTTCTTCTCATTTATATTGGTGTCCAGAGTTCTGGAATAATTTCCTGGTGAAGTGGAAAAAAAGCATTAGATTTGGAGTCAGAGTACTGGGTTTGAATCCTGGGCATGGCATTAATACTTATGTGATAGTTGTCAAATCATTTAACATATGTAGACCTTAGTTTTCTTATCTGTAAAATAAGGGTATTAGACTAGATAACACCCATTCTTCTCACTCTTAACTATTTATTAGTCTTCACATGCTGAACCCCTTTATGGGCAATCCATGTTCAACATCAGATAGGAGATTCAAAGCAAGGGAGCATCTACCATTTCCTCCATTCACCTTTGACCCTTCATCATGTGTCAAGAGCCTATTGCAGTTCCATCATATAATTAGCCACCTGAATGCCAGGGCCTGCCCAATGTGGTCATCTTGCTTTCAGGCCTGTCACTGCCTTCCTTGCCATAATTAGAAATCTAAAAATTATAAACTGTCATCTCCAAAGAACATGCCTCCGGAACATGGGGGAGTTAATCACCTCCATCTTAAGACTAGCTTTCAGGGTGAGTTCTCCTGATTGATAGCTGGGTAGGTAAAACTTCACCTCAATCCACTATTTGTAACTGGTCTCACGTGGTGTTTCACATCTCATCCATGATACGTCAGGCTACCAAAGTCTACCTATCTCATTATCTATCCTGCTCCTCTGCGTTTGTCATTTTCTGCACTTCTTCTTTTTACATTTTTTTTGGCCCTTTCAATAAGAATCAAATTCATGATACCTTTGTTGTTAGAAATGAAGTAACACTAACAGCCTAGACCAAAGGTGGGGAACCTGTGGTCTTAAGGCCACATGTAGTCTTCTAGGTCCTTGGGTGTGGCCTTTGGACTGAGTCCAAGTTTTTTTGGAACAAATCCTTTTATCAAGGGGATTTGTTCTGTGAAGTTTGGATTCAGTCAAAGGGAAACACTTGAAGACCTAGAGGGTCACATGCGGCCTCAAGACTGGAGGTTCCCCTCCCCTGGCCTAGACCAAACTAAACCAAAATTCTATCCATTAAACTGAAAGCTCTTTGAGGTCAAGGCCTGTCTTATTTTTGTATTGGTATTCACAATGTCTAGTACTATGTCCAATATGTGGTTAATAAATGCTTGTTGATTGATTTTTGATAGACACCAAATATTTAACAAAAGTATTTGAATAACTGAATTTATGAAGTTGGATAAGAATTACAGAATTTCAGATTGATAAGGACCATCAAATCTTACCCATTCCTGAGAAAAGAATCCATATTATAGTACTAGGATAACTAGCAGAAATTTATCACTAATGAACCAATCAATAGTTACTATAATACACCTGACGAGTGTCATTAAGTCTTCTTAAGGAAGAGCCTATGATTTCCTAAATTACCTCATCTCACTTTTGAATAGCACTAATTTTATCTCCCTTCCCCCTCCCACCCCACCCTCCAAACTCCCTCCCCTTCCACCCCACCAATTACAATAAGACTAAAATTTCTTCTTTGCAATTTCAGCATCTTAGGTGTCTAGGACCAAGTATTACAAGTTTAGTACCTTTCATTATGAGATTTCTTCAAATATTTGATCCTTGTCATAGCCCATTCTTCTCTTCATCAAGATAAACACCCCTGCTTCTTTTAACCAGGCCTCATATGGTATGGACCAAATACTCTTCACTCTCATAGTTATGCTTTTTCCCAGGTTGTCAATGTCTTTCCTAAATTGCTACACCCAGAATGCACCACGATACTGCATATGTGGTCTGGCTAGGGAAGATGCAGTGGGTGGTTCTCACCTGCTTATTCTTGGAAGTCATGGTCAAATTGTTGTAGGGGTCCTTATGTCTATAATCACTTATGCTTTGTCAAGAAAAGGTAGTCTTACCTAAATATTAAGCATCTTTTCTTTCTTGGTAAGTATAACAATGAGTTGCTGAATGTGTTAGCTTGAACTTTTATCATCCATTTATATGGAAATCCCCTTTCCCAATATTATTTTTTTGGAATATGTTACACCCCATCATTATTCATTGCATGCATATATCCCGTCTCTGTAGACTTCATATTCCTTACTTTATAAGCATTAGTGCAATAAGGTCTGTTCCTTATACACTGCACCAGCCTTTTCTGGCATAGCCAAGCATAGAACAAATAACCTTATACTAGTTTCTGTAATTGCATTTTTGTATAATTCCAGACCATGGAGAGCAAATTCTATAAGAACTTTATGCAAAAGCTCAGGGAGCTCTAACTCCTTAATTCTTTCCCTGTAGAAATGGGTTTCGTCAATGTTCATTTCAGTTGGAGGTGAGAGAATGGGCACAGATGGCTGTGAAAATGGTACACTGCCACTGGGAAACCAGGTATGTGGGTATAGATGCCATTTGGTATTCCATAATAGTCTTGGAAATTAATGTTAAATCAGTCTTCAAAATCATAATAAAGAGAAGCTCATCTATTATTCATTTCTTTATTCTGAGGGCTAACATTCAGAGCATAAAACCCAATATATGCTAGAAGAATGCAAAAGAAATATGATTTACAATTAATGCATCAAGCATGCTTAAGAATCACTAACAGCACCTTGCTTCATCTGGGGGAACAATTGATGGCTTCTTGAACACCTGTAGACCTTTGGAACCTCATGGACTGGGCTTCTACCATTAAAAAAGAAGATGAGGTTAAACAGTCTAAGACAACTTTTATTTATTTTTTCATGCAGGGTCTGGTTGAATTTTGAAGGTAATTAGTTGGTCATATTCCAGAAATAGTAAATATTTTATACTGGCTCATAGCAACAGGTAGCTAGAATGTCTAATTTGTATATATCATTAAGAAAAGGAGCAATTATCTTTCATACTTACAGATAGATGGTTGCCTCCAGGGTTCACAGGTAATCAGACTTTTTTTCTGAATAGTTCAGCACATATTTTTGTTTCTACTTAAAATAACTACCACTTTTTGAATAAGATTTGGTACCGTTTGTGTGTGTGTGTGTGTGTGTGTGTGTGTGTGTGGTGGACAAGCCTGAAGTTGGCTTTATGAGTCCTTTAAGTTATGTATTCTACTCATCCTTCATAGTATTGTAGACAGGAAAACTCTACAAATTAATAAAAAGCCCCTAAGCTAAAAAGAACCCAAATCCAATTGGTTTCCAAAATGGAGGATAATTATGTAAATTAAAGAAATGATGAAAGGAGATATATCTCCATAAGCATAGATTTTGTAGACGCATGCTGTTTTTTTAAAATTCTATTGTTACCATTAATAATCGGTTTATTTAATCAGTTTATTGTATTACCCAAGTATTGTACATTATCACCCTGTTTTATTTTTGTGTGCATAAATTTATATACATACACATGTATATGTGTATATATGTGTGTGTGTGTATGTGTGTGTGTCTGTATATGTACCTATGTATGCCCTTTTAGTAGATTAATTACTTGGACTAGTGAAGAAAAGGAGGGAAGAGAATAAGCATTTATATAGTATTACTATGTGTCAGGCTTTGTGCTAAGTTCTTTAGAAATACTATCTCATTTTATACTCACAGCAACCCTGGGAGGCAGGTGACCTTATTATGCTCAGTTTACAGTTGAAGAAACTGAGGCAAAAAGTGACTAAATAACTTGCCCAATGTCACACAGCTATTAAGTGTCTGAGGCCAGATTTGAACTCAGGTTTTCCTGAATCCAGTTTTATTACACTATCCGCTGCACCACCTACCTGCCTCAAGAAGACTTAGAAGGAATCAGTATGGTATAATAGAGAGGACATTGGATTTAAAATCAGTGGAACTAGTTCTACAACTTATTATCTGTATGACCTTGCACAAGTCACAATTTCTCTGGGCCTCAGTTTTCCAATCTATAAAATGACAGAGTTGAATGCAATGGCTTCTAAGGTCCCTTTGGTGTTTACATGTATGAGCTCTTTAAATGGCTCTAATTTTGGAAAGCCGTTAGACTTGCCTTGATTGTAAAGTGAAAGTGGTGTCAGAGTTAAAAAGCAGGATAAGTAGAGACTTCAAAGATCCAAATTTGGTCTCAGTGTCTAGGGAAAAAAGGACAATTTCTAACAATTAGAGTGTCCAAAAGTGGCCCAAACTACTCCAAGAGGTCGCTCCTTATTACAGATGTTTCAGCAGAGGTTGGATGTTGCATATTTTGTGATTGGGATTCTTCGGTAGGTATGGGTTGGACTCTATGGCCATTAAGGTTCTTTGTTCTCTTACAATTCTGAGATTCCATGAGAATTTCTGAAATACCAACCTGAGCTTTAGTTCTCAAGAACTACTGTCTGGATTTGAAAAGTGTTCTGATCAAGAGAATGCCTTCCATGCCTCATCCTACAGCCTTGTAGTTAGTCATGTTCTAGGGACACTTTTTGGTGTATACTGACTCCCCAGAAATTTGAAACCAAGGAAAGATGCTCCTGAGGGAAAAAAAAGGATAAAGCTCAGAAGAGATGTTAAAGGAACTGGAATAGAGCAGGTTTTGTTTAGGGGTGTGTGATCAAAAAGATGGAAACTTTTGCCACAATGAGCCACTGTGTTGGACACAGAGCGCATAAGCCCTTTAAATGATGCCTGTTCAGGTTTCAGAGCCTATCTTAAAGATTGGTATATTCTTGAAAAAAATTGTGGTCCTTTCATATTTAGGAATAATAATGGTATTTATTCCATTCATGTCCCCTTTTCCTAACTAGGTTCGATTCTTTTTTAAAAGATATTTTATAGGCATAATACAAACCAACTCAGTCACTGTGGATTTGGGAGAACTGATTAAAAGCATTTCTGAAATCAGATATATTTCCTCTTTTTTTTCTCTTTTGTCCTGCAAAGAGGTAGGGGGTGGGGAGTAGGAGAATAAATTTGTTTCTTGGACACATGAAAAATCAGATGAAAGTCATTTTTTTCTATTTTATTTCCATGCTCAGAATGCATATTCAAACTATTGAAACTAACACAGCAGTCTAGTTCTTTAGTTAAACCACCAACTACCCATCTGTAGGGGTGAAGAAAACCTATTTTTATGCACTGTGACATTTTTAACTTGTAAAACATTACAAATGTAGGTGGGAGTTCTCACAGTCTGAAGTATTTTTAGAGTTCCATAATCATCCTATTCAGAGTTCAGGAGTGGCTTTTTTTTTCAACATCTTGGCATGTCATGGCCTTTTCTCTGTAATGGTATATGTTTAAAAAATAAATCTCTTCTTTTACTGCTTCTCCCAATCTTCCTGATGAAAATTCCTGGATTGAGACATAAAACACATATTTAGACATTCTACTCTGCTACTCCATCTCTCTGTCTCTCTGATTCTTTTTAGCTCACTGTCTCTGTCTTTTTCCTTTTATCTCTCACCATACATACATACATATACGTGTGTGTGTGTGTGTATATCTATATCTATATCTCTATCTACATATATATATATATATCCACATACCATCTTCTTACTATTATACTTCTGGAAAGGGAAAAATTAAAAAAGTATCTAAATTTCTATTAAGCATGCCCAATTCAGACTAAATTTTTCTTTACCTTCCTCTTGTTTTTTATGAGCAGTAGTTAGGCTCAAACCTACTTTTCCACTAAGCCACAGAATCATTTAGTGGAAAGAGTACTGGGTTCCAAAGTCCAGTTGAATTAAACAATCAAACAAACATTTGCTAAATACCTACTATGAGCCAAGCACTAGGGAAACAAAGACAGACATGAAGCAGTCCCTCCCCTTAAGGAGCACGCATCCTACTGGGGGTAGGAGACACATACATGGATAAATACATATAGAATATGTGTGTGTATGAAATAAATATGAGCTTATTTTGAGGTTGACAACTCTGATGGAATCATTGTAGAATCAGGAAACATCTCATGTTGGGGGTGGTACCTGAGCTGAACTATTAAAAATAGGGACTCTACAGGGCTAAGGTAAGGATGGAGAGGATTCCAGACAAGGAGGACAACTTGTACTAAAGAATGCAGATGGGAGACAGAGGATGTTTATATAAGAATAGCAATTCGGCAATTTTGGCTTGAAGCATAGAGTGTATGAAGGAATAGACTATTAGGCCTAATCCATTTATGAGTTTAGGCAAAATAATTGTCGTCTATCAGTTTCAGATTCCTCATCCAGATGGAAACTAAAGAAACTTCGACTTTTTCAGATTATAAACTCTAACAGTAGATAAATCCTTGGAAGACACCTGCATATTTACGTTAAAGGACTTGACCAGAATCACCTAGCTAGTTAAGATTAGAGGAAGTATTTGAAACTAGATTTTCCTGAACAGACCCTGAGGATTTTCACCATAAAGCCATGCTGCTTTTTCACATTTAACATATTAGATATATGATTTTTTAAAATATCAGCTCTATAATTACAGAGTTAATTTTGAACTCAATGATTACATTTTCCTAAAGAAGGTAAAATTGGTAGGATTTTAGAAATTTCAAAACATGTCTGCGACACATATAATGGATTAAAAATGAGGGAAAACTGGTGGATTAGTTTGTCATAGTGATGTGACCTTAACTAGCCAGCTTGACTTAGTTTTTTTTTTCTGATTTGACTAGTATGTTACTCAGATAGATTAAACATCTTTGCATTTTGTATAAGTAATTGAAGGGCAATTAAACATAAAATCATAGACTATAGTAATTAAAAAGAACACTGGAAATTATCTGATGCAACTTCTTATCTGATTCAGAAATCTCTACAGATTTCTTGAGAAGTAGTGTTACACATAAACTGAAGTATTTATCTAAAGGCTAATTGATCACATATTGTGTATGTCATAAAGAAGGTTTTTGTTCAGATATATAATCAATCAATTGGCCTTTGTAGTCCTTTTTCAAACTCTGAAATCCTGTGACATTCTGATTTCTGACAACTATGATTGAATTCCTCCTATGATGTACAATAAATTCTGCACAATAATTACTCACTGAAGCACTTTGCTCCAAAATCAAATATCTCTTATTCTTAGGGGGAAAAAATGTCATACATAAATGTGATAGGATATCATTGCCTCAAAGTGGAGAAGATGTGGATTCAATTCATACCTCTGTCTTAATAGTCATGTGGCCCTGGGCAAGTCAATTAATTTCTCAGCATTCTAGGCCAAGGGTGGAAAAGATTTCACCTAATCACTGGCATAGCATGAATCTTTTTGGTTAGCCCTACTCAGGGCATTTTCTTTGACAATGGTGAACACTTTAAGCGTTTACCTTGTTCCTAAACTTATGCAGTAGTATTAGAACTCAATGGCTGTTCACAGTCATTTCTGTAGTTGCATCTGTGAAAGAATTGTTTAGAACTTTAACAAAGTTTTGGTGACTTTTTTCATTTTAAAAAATAATATGGTAGAATCAATAGGATCTTAGATTCCCTGATATTCTTCATCAATAACTAAGTATAAATGCATGGTCTGCTGCAGAAAATTAACTGCCAATAGCTTCTTGTTTACTTTTAATAGTTTTCTTCAAGGATGCCTTTGATATTTATGTTTATCTTTCATAAATATTTTATAGAAAAGAAAAAGTAAGTACATAGATTGTTGGTTAGTGATTTATTATTACAAGATTGTGGGTTTAAAATTGATAAGAACCTTAGATATCATCTACTTCAAGACTCTCATTCGACAGATGAGGAAATAGATACCCAGTAAAGGGAAGTTTTCTTAGTGACACAGAATAGAATAAATGGGGGGTAGGATAGGATGAAGGGAAATATACTTGGTTTTTCACAATAGGACACAATAGGAAGTGTTTTGCAGGGCTACACATCTATAACCTATAACAACAAGCTTGCCTTTTCAATGAGGGTGGGTGGGGAGGGAGAAAGGGAGGAAATTTGTAACCCAAAGTTTTAAAAGCACACGTTAAAAAGAAAAAAAGAAAAAAAAGAAATAGCAAAATAAAAAGGTTTGTTTATTTGTTTTTAATTTGTCCATTTCTGATTTTTTCAGTTAATACTCTCATAAAACCCACCCATTGCTTTGGAACTGCAATATTCAAGCACAATTTCTTCAACTCATCTTTATTTTTCTTTTAATTTGCATTTACTTTGATCTTTGCCCTAGCGAGTCAATGATTTGACTGCACACAGACATGTGATTCTGAAATGATTGCTATGTTTATACTCAGACTTTTCCCGTCTGTTTAAGATCTATTCAATTTCATTTTTTATGATAACATTTGGTGTTCAACATATCCAGGGCCTCCTGACTTCTCTATTTTAAGTCTGTATTCATGATGTGCAGGTGTGAGGCTTCTGGGTAATCCAGAAGCCTTTGGCCTCTTTTAAGTCCTAGTACTAAAATATATTTTCTGACAGAGTTGTGAGATTTTTCCCCCTCTGTCTATGATATGACATATACACACAAATAACTATAATGAAAAATATGTGATGTATACATAAGAGAGGTAAAATGTGTCAGACAATACCAACAGTGGATGGGAGAATCTTTTAACAACTTCAGAGGTCATGGCAGGGTTCATTGAGGAACTGCTATTTGATTTAGTCATTGAAGGATAGGTAGAATTTCACAAGTGGAAGTATGAAAGACCATTTGTGGCATTGGGAATAATGTGAGCAAAAATATGGTAGGAAAGAATTAGGTATATTCAAAAAAGAGAGAGTAGTCCAGTTTGAATGGAGCACACAGTACATGGAGAATAGCATCATAACATAAAACTATAAAGGTAGGTAGACTGAAAATTACAAAAGACCTGAAATGCCATACTGGAATATCTAAACTATAAAGTGAAAACAATAGGAAGTCTTGGAATAATTTTGATCAGGGAAATGACATGGTGATATTAAGTCTAATCATAAATAAGACTAATTTAACAGAGATGTGAAAGAGAACTTGGAAGTAAAAAGAGAAAGAGGGAAGGGTTAATTTAGTTAGTCAGCTAGTCAATAAACTTTCATTAGCCTCCTAATATGTGCCAGACACAATGCTAAATTCTGGGGAGATAAAGAAAGGTAAAAGATAGTCTCTGCTTTCAAGGATCATAGTTTAATGAATCTAAAGGAGGAGGGCCAAGTCGAGATGGTGGAGTGAAAGCAGGGACTAGCCCTAGTTCGCCTCCCAATCTCTTCTTTTCTAAGCTGGGAAGAATCAAAACAGAGAAAGAAAATTATAGACCAATTTCTCTAATGAACATAGATGCAAAAAATTATTAATAAAATATTAGCAAACAGATTACAGCAACTTATCATGAGAATAATACACTATGATCAGGTAAGATTTATACCAGGAATGCAGGGCTGTTTCAATATTAGGAAAAGTATCAGCATAATTGATCATATCAACAACAAACCTAACAGAAACCACGTGATTATCTCCATAGATGCAGGAAAAGCTTTTGACAAAATACAACACCCATTCCTTTTAAAAACACGAGAGAACATAGGAATAAATGGAGCCTTCCTTAAAATGACAAGTGGCATCTACCCGAAACCTTCAGCAAGCATCATATGTAATGTGGATAAGCCAGAAGCATTTCCAATAAGATCAAGGGTGAAACAAGGATATCCATTATCACCTCTGTTGTTCAATGTGGTTCTGGAAACCTTAGCTTTAGAAATAAGAGAAGAAAAAGAAATTGAAGGTATAAGAATAGGCAAAGAAGAAACAAAGTTATCACTCTTTACAGATGATATGATGTTATACTTAGAGAATCCCAGAGAATAAAGTAAAAAACTACATGAAATAATAAATAACTTTAGCAAAGTTGCAGGCTATAAAATAAACCCACATAAATCATCGGCATTTCTATATATTACCAGCAAAGTCCAACAGCAAGAGATGGGAAGAGAAATTTCATTTAAAGTTATTATAGACATTATAAAATATTTAGGTGTCTACATGCCAAAACAAACCCTGGAACTATATGGACACAATCACAAACCACTTTTCACACAAATAAAGTCAAATTTGAATAACTGGAAAAAAAACAGTTGCTCATGGGTAGGTCAAGCTAATATAATAAAAATGACATTTCTACCTAAATTAATTTACTTATTCAGTGCCCTACCAATCAAACTACTAAAAATATTTTATAGAGCTAAAAACAAATAATAACAAGATTCACCTGAAAGAACAAAAGGTCCAGAATATCAAGGGAACTAATGAAAAGAAATGCTAAAGAAGGTGGCCTATGCCTATCAGATGTTAAATTGTATTATAAAGCAGCAATCATCAAAACTGCTTGCTACTGGCTAAGAAATAGAGTGGTATATCAGTGGAATAGGTTAGGTGTGCAAGACACAGTAGTCAATGAGTAGAGTAATCTACTATTTGACAAACGCAAAGACCCCAGCTTCTGGCATAAGAACTCACTATTTAACAAAAATTGCTGGGAAAACTGGAAAACAGTGTGGCAGAAACTAGCCATAGTCCAACATCTTACCATATACCAAAATAATGTCAAAATGGGTACACAATTTAGATATAAAGGCTGATAATATAGGCAAACTGGGAGAGCAAGGAATAGTTTTCCTGTCAGATATATGGAGAAGGGAATAAGTTATGACTAAACAAGAGATAGAGAACATTATGAAATGCAAAATGGGTAATTTGATTACACTAAATTGAAAAGGTTTTTTTTGCACAAAGCCAATGGAAAGAAGATTAGGAGAGAAGTAGAAAACTGGAAAAGATTTTTTACAAGTGGTGTCTCTGATAAGGGCCTCATTTCTAAAATATATAGAGAACTGAGTCAAATTTATAAGAATACAAGTCATTCCTCAATTGAGAAATGGTCAAAGGATATGAACAGGCAGTTTTCAGATGAAGAAATTAAACCTATCTATAGTCATAAGAAAAAAAAATACTCTGAATCACTTTTGATCAGAGAAATGCAAATCAAAACAACTCTGAGATATCACATCACAACTATCAGATTGATTAACATGACAAAACAGGAAAATGATAAATGTTGGAGAAGATGTGGGAAAATTGGAACATTAATTCATTGTTAGTGGAGTTGTGAACTGATCCAACTATTTTGGAGAGCAATTTGGAACTATGCCCAAAGAGCTATAAAAATGTATATACCCTTTGACCCAACAATAGCACTTCTAGGGCTGTATCCCAAAGAGATCATACAAATGGGAAAAGGACCCACATGTACAAAAATATTTATAGCAGCTCCTTTTGTGGTTGCAAAGAGTTAAAAATTGAGAGAATGCCAACCAATTGGGGAATAGCTGAACAAGTTGTGGTATATGAATGTAATGGAGGATTATTGTGCTATAAGAAATGATGAGCAAGTGGATTTCAGAAAAACCTGGAAAGACTTGTATGGACTGATGCTGAGTGAAGTGAGCAGAACCAAGAGACTGTTGTACATAATAACAGCCACTTTGTGTGATCACTAACTTGGATAGACTTAGCTCTTCTCAGCAATACAAGGATCAAAGACATCTTCAAGTCTCATGGAGGAAAATGCTATCCACATCCAGAGAAAGAACTATGGAGTTGGAATGCAGATTGAAGCATACTATTTGCTCTTTTTTTTTCTTCTGTTTTGTTTTGTTTCCTCTTTCTGGTGGTTCCTCCTATTCTTTCTAATTTTACTTTATAACATGACTAATGTGAACATATGTTTAATAGCAATGTATATGTGGAGTCTATATCAGACTGCATGCTGTTTTGAGGAGGGAAACAAGGAGGGAGGATAAGAAAATTTAAAACTCAAAAGCTTATGGGAGTTAATGTTGAGAACTCAAAATTAATTAATTAAAAACAAATGAATAAAATGAATCTAATGTGGGAGACAACATGCAAACAATTATGTCCAAAAAGCTATATGCAGAATAAATTGGAATTAATCAAGAGAGGAAAGATCCTAGAATTAAGAGGAATCACAAAAGTTTGGGCAGGTAAAAATTTTGACCAGCATTTTTATTGGAGAGGAGCAGAGATTTTAGAGAGGACCCAGGTCTCCTGCCTGGTAGTACAGAGCTCTTTCTATTATGCAATAATGGCATCCTCAATTGAATTATTATTATTATTATTATTATTATTATTATTATTATTATTATTAAGAACTAGATGCTTTCCAAAAAGCCCTTCACTCGAACTGAATACTGATTCCCTCTTTACCATGTTTGTTCTAGGATTTTCATTTGATAGACTGAACTATATATCACCAGAAGAAAATATTAGCTAAGTAGTTCTGCCTTCTTTCCATAACCTAGAAATACTGCTTTCTACAACCAGTAAATCAACTCCTTTTATCCATCCCCTCACCTATTTCCAAATATCTCTAAACAAGCCCCTTTAATAGCCCAAACCATGATTGCTATTTTGTTTGTTTGGAGTCAGGGTTTGTTTGTTTGTTTGTTTAGGGGAAGACACGAGGAAATATAGAATATGATCAGATTAATTGTTGGCCATCTTATGTTACACAGACTCTCAAATTTGGAAAGGACCTCATTGGCATCTAGAACTAATCAAGCCTAAATAGGAAATGCTCCTACGATATTTCTGACATATGGCCATCTACCCTTCATTTGAAAACCTGCATCAATTGGAAGAATATTACTTATAAATGAGTCTGTTTCATCTCTTACAGCTTTTTTTTTTCTTTCATGGAGCCTAAACCAGCCTCTCTTTAGATTTTTCTAACCAATTCTTTGGCTCTGCCCTCTGAGGACAAATAGAATGAATCTAAGCCATCTCTTACATGGAAAACCTTTAAATACTTGACTGCTTTATAGATTCACTTCCCCCATTCTGAGATTGTCTTTCATCCAATCTAAATGCATTTGGTACCAACCAGTCATCATATGGAATGGTATTGAGGCCCTTCACTATCCTGGGCACCCTCCTCTACCTATATCCTTTCTAAAATACTCTGAACTTAATATTCTAGAAGTGCTTAGGCAAGATGCAGGCTTTTCTGATTTGCTTTTTAATCAGGTAAGTCTCTGCCTCAACACTATTTTCATCATTTAAAAATCCTATCTATCTTATTTTTATTTTTTCTAAATAAACCAAAGCAATGTTTATTGAATTTGTAAATGAGGGTAGCTCTTCTACTCAAGTAGAGTCACAGGATTCAGGAAGGAAACAGTGCTTTTTTGTTTATTTTTGAACATTTTTTTCTTTTTAAATGTTGAGCTTTAGAATTTCTACCTCCTTCCCAGACCTCACCCACCTGCAGAGAAAGCAAACAGTATGATATCAATTATACATGTGAAATCATGGAAACTATATCTTGATATTAGCCATATTACCAAAAAAGCAAAAAAAAAAATAAATAAAGTGAGAAAATAATACTTCAATTTCCATTGAGTTAATCAATTATCTCTCTGGAGATGGGTAGTATTTTTTCACGATGAGTCTTTTGGAATTGTCTTGGATCATTTTGTTGATCAGAGTAGCCAAGTTTTTCAGAGTTGATCACCATTACAATATTATTGTTACTGTACACAAGGATATCCAAATTGTTCTCACCTCACTTTGCTTCAGTTCACATAGGTCTTGCCATGTTTTTCTAAAATCACCCCCTTTGTCATTTGTTACAATACAAAAATACTCAATCAAAATCATATGACACAACTTATTTAGTCATGCCCTCAATTTCCAATTTGTTGCCACCACAAAAAGAGTTACTATAAATATTTTTGTACATATAGGTCCTTTGTCTTTTTCTTTGATCTCTTTGGGGCACAGATGTAGTAATAGTATTGCTAGATCAAAGCATTGACAGTTTTATAGCCCTTTGGCAATAGTTCCAAATTGTTCTCCAGAATGTTTTGACCAGATAACTACTCAAACAACAATTCATTAATGGACTTATTTTCCTTCATTTCCTCCTGTATGCCATTTCTGATACATGTGAGGTGGTACCTCAGGGTTGTTTTCATTTGCCTTTTTCTAATCAATAGTGATTCAGAGCATTTTTTTCTTGATGACTATAGAGAGATTTTTATAGATAGAAATATAGGTCTACAGATAGATATTTATAGATCTATATAGATATATCTAGATGGATATAGATATAGACACAGGTATAGATATAGATATGTATCTATCTAGATATATCTATATTGATGTCTATAGACAGATAGATTTCTTCTTCTGAAAACTGTTCCTATTATATATATATATATATATATATATATATATATACACACACACACACACGCACACACATCTTCATTGCCTATGGTACTTTTTAGCAAAATGTAGTTTCCTTGATTATCTCTTTTAATTAAGTCTTTTTTGGTTTTTGCTTTGTCTGAGATCATGGCTGATAACTCTGTTTTTGTTTTTTAATTCAGCTAAAACATAAACTCCTTTAATTCTGTGTGTGTGTTTTTCTGTTTCAAACATGTCTCTTGAAAGCAACATATTTTTGGATTCTGGTTTCTAATCCATTCTGCTATCCACTTCTGTTTTATGGGTTAGCTCATCCCATTTACATTTAGAGTATGATTACTATGTATTTCCTTCCATCCTATTTTCTTTTGTTTATCCTACTCTTGTGATTTTTATCCTGTCACTCCTCAAAAGTCTATTTTGCTTCTGATCACTGTCTCTCTTATCACCCTCCTTTTTATCA
This sequence comes from Vombatus ursinus, assembly GCF_900497805.2. Taxonomy (NCBI): domain Eukaryota; kingdom Metazoa; phylum Chordata; class Mammalia; order Diprotodontia; family Vombatidae; genus Vombatus; species Vombatus ursinus. The sequence continues at coordinate 6,791,538 of NW_020954581.1, forward strand.
CCCTCCAATATCTCTTGTCCCCTTCTCCCTCTAATTTCCTTTTGGGTAAGATAGATTCCAATACCTGTGTGTATATATATTATTCCCTCTTTGAACCAATGCTGATATGAGTGAAGTTCAAGCATTGCCTGCTATACTCTCATTTTCCTCTCCACTATAAAAAACTCTTCCTTGTGTGACTTTTTATGAGAGAAAAATTCCTCATTCTACCTCTCACTTTCCCCTTCTCCCAGTGAATTCCTCTTTCTCATCACTACATTATTTGAGATAATCTCAAGATATTCATCTTACACTCATGCCTGCTGTCCATGTAGACTCCTTCTGAGTTGCTTACAATTACTCTTTCATGTTTACCTTGTTATGCTTCATTTGAATGTTATACATGAATGTCCAATTTTCTATTTAGCTCTGGTCTTTTCATCAGGAATGTTTGAAAGCCATCTATTTCATTAATAAAGAAATGCAAAGGCAGGTTAACTAGTGATACCATATCTCAAACTATATTATAAAGTGGCAATCATCAAAACTATCTGGCACTGGAGAAGTAATAGTGTGGCAGATCAGTAAGTACACAAAGCATAGTCGTAAATGGCAATAGTAATCTAGTCATTGATAAACCCAAAGACATTAACTTCTGGCATAAGAACTCACTAACTGACAAAAACTACCAGAAAATCTAGGAAGCAGGATGGCAGAAACTAGGTATAGATCAAAATCTTCTACCACATACTAACATAAGGCCAAAATGAGTAAATGGTTTAGACATAAAGGGTGAGGCCATAAGCAAATTAGAAGATCACAGAATAGTTTTCCTGTCAGATCTATGGAGAAGGGAAGAATTTATGATCTAATAATAGAAAGCATTATAACATGTAAAATGGATAATTTTGATTACATTAAATTAAAAAAAGTTTTGCACAAACAAAACCAATACAACCAAGATTAGAAGGAAAGCAGAAAGCTGGGAAACAATTTTTATAGTAAGCGTCTCTGATAAAAGACTCATTTCTCAAATATATAGAGAATTGAGTCAAATTTATAACAAAATAATTCCTTCCCCAATTGACAAATGGTCAAAGAATATCATCAGGAAGTTTTCAGGTGAAGAAATAAAAGCTATGTATAGTCATATGCAAAAATGCTCTAAATCACTATTGATTAGAGAAATGAAAATTAAAACAATTCTGAGGTACCACCTCATACCTATCAGATTGGCTACTATGACCAAAAAGGAAAATGATAAATGTTGGAGTAGATGTGGGAAAATTGGAGCACTAATGCATTGTTGCTGGAGTTGAGAATTGATCTAACCATTCTGGAGAGTAATTTGGAATTATGCCCAAAGAACAATCAAACTGTGCGTACTCTTTCATCTATCAATTTACCACTGGTCTGTATGCCAAAGAGATCATGGAAAAGGGGAAAAGATCTACATGTACAAACATACATATCGCAGCTCTTTTTGTGGTGGCAAATAATTGGAAATTGAGGGGATGCCCATCAAATGGGGAATGCCTGAACAAGTTTTAGTATATGAATATAATGGAATAGTATTGTGCTATAAAAAAGATAAGCAGGTGAATTTAAGAAAAACCTGAAAAGATTTACATAAAGTAATGCAAAGTGAAGTAAGTAGAGCCAGAACATTGTATACACTTTCAGCAATGTTGTGTGATGATCAGCTACGAATGACATAGTTCTTCTCAGCAATACAGTGATTTAAGACAATTCCACAGGACTCACATGGAAAATGCTATTAACATCAGAGAAAGAATTGATGGAGTTGGAATACAAATTAAAGCATATATTTTGACAACTTTTTTGCTTTTTTAAAAAATTTTTATTAATGTATTTTGATTTATCAATAATCACTTACATATGCTTTTGAGTTTAAAATTTTTCTCCCCCTTCCACCCTACCACCCTCCCCAAGATGGCACACAATCTGATATAGGCTACACATTTACATTCATATTAAACATATTTTCACATTAGTGATGTTTTAAGTAGAAATTAAAACCAATAGGAGGAACCATCAGAAAGAGGAAACAAAACTCAACAGAAGAGAAAAAAAAAAAGCAATTCAGCTTCCATAGTTCTTTGTTTGAGTGTGTATAGCATTTTCCATCACAAGGCCTCTGGAGATGTCTTAGATCCTTGTATTGCCAGGAAGGGTTAAGTTTATCAATATTAGTCCTCACACAGCATGGCTGTTATTGTGTACAATGTTCTCTTGGTTCTGCTCACTTCATTCAGCATCAGACCATACAAGTCTTTCCAGGTTTTTCTGAAGTCAGCCTGTTCATCATTTCTTACAGAACAATAGTATTCCATCACATTCATATACCACAACTTGCTCAGCCATTCCCCAATTGATGGGCATCCTATCAATTTCCAGTTCTTTGCAACCACAGAAAGACCTGCTATGAATATTTTTGTACATGTAGGTCCTTTTCCCATTTGTGTGATCTCCTTGGGATATAGCCCTTGAAGTGCTATTGCTGGGTCAAAGGGTATGCACATTTTGATAGCCCTTTGGGCATAGTTACAAATTGCTCTCCAAAATGGTTGGATCATTTCACAACTCCACCAGCAATGCATTAGTGTTCCAATTTTACCACATCCTCTCCAACATTTATCATTTTCCTGTTTTCTCATGTTGGCGATTCTGAAAGGTGTGATATGGTACCTCAGAGTTGTTTTGATTTGCATTTCTCTAATCAACAGTGATTTAGAGCATTTTTTCACATGACTATAGATGGCTTTAATTTCTTCATCTGAGAACTGTCTGTTCATATCCTTTGACCACTTATCAATTGGGGAATGGCTTGTATTCTTATAAATTTGACTTAATTCTCTATATATTATAGAAATGAGGCCCTTATCAGAGAAACTGGTTGTAAAAATTCTTTCTCAATTTTCTACCTTCCTTCTAATCTTAGTTGCATTGGCTTTGTTTGTGCAAAAACTTTTCAATTTAATGTAATCAAAATTATCTATTTTGCTTTTCATAATGTTCTCTATCTCTATGAGCATAATGTTTGGTCATGAATTCTTCTGTTCTCCACAGATCTGACAGGTAAACTATTCCTTGCTCTCTCAGTCTGCTTATAGTATCAGCATTTATATCTAAATCATGTACCCATTTTGACTTTATTTTGGTATATGGTGTGAGATTTTGGTCTATGCATAGTTTCTGCCATAATCTTTTCCAGTTTTTCCAGCAGTTTTTTTCAAAGAGTGGGTTCTTATTCCAGAAGCTGGGGTCTTTGGATTTATTAAATAATAGATTATTATAGTCATTGACTACTGTGTCTTGCATACTTAACCTATTCCACTGATCCACCACTCTATTTCTTAGCCAGTACCAAGCAGTTTTGATGATTGCTGCTTTATAATACAATTTAAGATCTGGAATGGCTAGGCCACCTTCCCTTGCATTTCTTTTCATTAGTTCTCTTGATAGTCTGGATCTTTTGTTCTTCCAAATGAATCTTCTCATTATTTTTTCTAAATCTATAAAATAAATTTTTGGTAGTTTCATTGGTATGGCACTGAATAAGTAAATTAGCTTAGGTAGAATTGTCATTTTTATTATATTAACTTGGCCTACCCATGAGCAAATGATGTTTTTCCAAGTATTTAGATCTGATTTTATTTGCGTGAAAAGTGTTTTGTAATTGTGTTCATAGAGTTCCTGGATTTGTTTCAGGAGGTAGACTTCTAAATATTTTGTAATGTCTGCAGTAAATTTAAATGGAATTTCTCTTTCTATCTCTTGCTGTTGGGCTTTGTTGGTAATATATAGAAATGCCAATTATTTATTTGGGTTTATTTTATAGCCTGCCACTTCGCTAAAATTGTTTATTATTTCAAGTAGTTTTTACTTGATTCTCTGGGATTCTCTAAGTATAACATCATGTCATCTTCAAAGAGTGATAGCTTTGTTTCTTCTTTGCCTATTCTAATGCCTTCAGTGTCTTTTTCTTCTCTTGTTGCTAAAGCTAACCTTTCCAGTACGATGTTGAATAACAGTGGTGATAATGGACATCCTTGTTTCACCCCCAATCTTATTGGAAATGCTTTTAGCTTGTTCCCATTACATATTATGCTTGCTGAAGGTTTTAGATAGATGCTATTTATTATTTTAAGGAAGACTCCATTCATGCTCTCTAGTGTTTTTAATAGGAATGGGTGTTGTATTTTGTCAAAAGCTTTTTCTGCATCTATTGAGATGAGCACGTGGTTTCTGTTAGTTTTGGTGTTGGTATGATGGATTATGCTGATAGTTTTCCTTATATTGAACAAGCCCTGCATTCCTGGTATAAATCCTACCTGGTCATAGTGTATTATTCAAGTGATAAGTTGCTGTAATCTATTAGCTAGTATTTTGTTTAAATTTTTTGCATCTATATTCATTAGGGAAATTGGTCTATAATTTTATTTCTCTGTTTTGACTTTTCCTGGTTTAGGTATCAGCACCGTATTTGTATTATAAAAAGAATTTCGTAAGATTCCTTCTTTACCTATTTTACCAAATAGTTTATATAGTATTGGAATTAACTCTTCTTTAAATGTTTGATAGAATTCACAGGTAAATCTATCTGGCCCTGGAGACTTTTTCCTAGGGAGTTCATCAATGACTTGTTCAATTTCTTTTTCTGAGGTGGGGTTATTTAAGTATTTTACTTCCTCTTCTGTTAATCTGGACAATTTATATTTTTGTAAATATATATCCATTTCACTAAGATTGTCAAATTTGTTGGCATATAGTGGGCAAAATAATTCCTAATTGTTGTTTTAATTTCCTCTTCCTTGGAGGTAGTTTCACCCTTTTCATTCTTGATACTAGTAATTTGGTTTTCTTTCATTTTTTTAATTAGATCAACCAAAGGTTTATCTATTTTCTTGGTTTTTTCATAAAACCAGCTCTTAGTTTTATTTATTAGTTCAATAGTTTTCTTAATTTCAATTTTATAAATTTTTCCTTTGGTTTTCAATATTTCTAATTTGGTGTTTAATTGAGGATTTTTAATTTGTTCTTTTTCTAGTTTTTTTTAGTTGTATGCCCAATTCATTGATCTCCTCTTTTTCTATTTTATTTTTGTAAGCATTTAGAGATATAAAACTTCCCCTAACAACTGCTTTTGCTGCATCCCATAAGTTTTGGTATGTTGTCTCATTATTGTCATTCTCTTGAATGAAATTATTGATTGTTTCTATGATTTGTTGTTTGACCCAATCATTTTTTAGGATTAGATTGTTTAGATTCCAATTATTTTTTAGTCTATCTTTCCATGGCCCTTTGTTACATACAATTTTTATTGCATGATAGTCCAAAAAGGATGCATTTACTATTGCTGCCTTTCTGCATTGGATTGTGAGGTTTTTATGCCCTAGTACATGGTCAATTTTTGTGTATGTGCCATGTATCACCAAGAAAAAAGTATATTCCTTTCTATCCTCATTCAGTTTTCTCCACAGGTCTATCATACCTAACTTTTCTAATGTTCTATTCACATTCTTAACCTCTTTCTTGTTTATTTTGTGGTTAGATTCATCTAGTTCAGAGAGGGGGAGGTTGAGGTCCCCCACTAGTATAGTTTTGCCTCCATGAACTTCTCTAAGAATCTGGATACTATACCATTTGGTGCATATATGTTTAGTAATGATATTACTTCATTGTCCATGGTGTCTTTTAGCAGGATGTAGTTTCCTTCCTTATCTCTTTTGATAAGATCTATTTTTGCTTTTGCTTTGTCTGAGATCAGGATTGCTACCCCTGCTTTTTTTTACTTCAGGTGAAGCATAATATATTTTGCTCCAGCCTTTTACCTTTTTCCTGTATGTGTCACTCTTTTTGAAATGTGTTTCCTGTAAACAACATATTGTAGGATTATGGTTTTTAACCTAATCTGCTAAATGCTTCTATTTTATGGGAGAGTTCATCCCATTTACATTTATAGTTATGATTACTATCTGTGTCTTTTTCTCCATCCTTTTATCCCCGTTCATGCTTTTCTTTCTCCTTTCTTCTTCTCCCCCCACCAGTGTTTTGCTTTTGAGCAAAGCCTCCTTGGGTCCCACTTCCCTTCTATTATCCCTTTCCCTTTTCTTCCCCTTTACCCTTATTGCTTCTTCCCTCCCTTCTATCCGCCCTTTTAGTTCCCCTTTCCCCTCCTACTACCTATAGTACAAGTTAGATTTCTATACCTAACTGACTATGTTATTCCCTTCTTGAGCCAAATCTGTTGAGAGTAAGGTTCAAACAATGTTCATCCCCCTCCCTTCTTTACCTCTGCTCTAATAGGTTTTTGTGTCTTTTCCTGTAATGTAATTTACTCTTGTCTGCCTCCTCCTTTCTCAGTACATTTTCTTAGCTCAGATTGGATCCATTTAACCCACTTGACTAAATTTTTTTTTTATCATTACATCAAAGTCAACTTATATCCACCCCCTTTATGTATACTTCTTTAACGTGGTATAATAACAATACAGTTCTCAAGAGTTGCAAGTGTCATCTTTCCTTGTTGGGATGTAAACATTTTGCCCTTATTAACAACATATTGTATCTTTCTGTCCCATTTACCTTCATATGTCTCTCTTGAATCTTGTACTTGAAGATCAAATTTTTTGTTGAGCTCTGGTCTTTTTATCAGGAAGGTTTGGAAGTCCCCTATTTCATTGAATATCCATGTCTTCCCTGAAAAATCATGCTCATTTTCACTGGGTAGTTAATCCTTGGCTGCATTCCAAGCTCCTTTGCCTTACAGCATATCATGTTCCATGCCCTATGGTCTTTTAATGTAGAGGCTGCAAGGTCCTGTGTAATCCTGACTGTGATTCCATGATATTTAAATTGTTTCTTTCTGGCTCCTTGCAGTAATTTCTCTTTAATCTGGTAATTTTGGAATTTAGCTATTATATTCCTTGGCGTTTTCAATTTGGGATCTCTTTCAGACAGGGAGTGATGGAATCTTTCTATAGTTATTTCACCTTCAGGTTCTAGGACTTCAGGGCAGTTTTCCTTTATGATTTCCTGAAGGATATTGTCCAGGCTCTTCTTTTCATTGTGACTTTCAGGTAGGCCTATAATTTTTAAATTGTCTCTCCTGGATCAATTTTCCAGGTTAGCTGTTTTACCCATGAGGTATTTTACATTTTCATCTATTTTTTCATTTTTTTGTTTCTGTTTGATTCTTACCCTCTCATAGAGTCATTAGTTTCCATTTGTTCAATTCTAATTTTTAACATATTGTTTTTTTCTGTTAGATTTTGTACTTTCTTCTCCAATTGGTCAATTGTATTTTTAAGGGATTTATTTTCTTCATTGTACTTTTTTCCCAATTGGCCAATTGTGTGTTTTACGGACTTGTTTTCTTCATTGCACTTTTTTTCCAATAGGCCAATTGTACTTTTAAAGGACTCCTCTCCCTCTCTCATTTGACTTTTAAAATCCTTCTTGAGTTCTTCTAAGAAGGATTTTTGGGCTTCAGACCAGTTCATATTCCCTTTTGATGTTGCAGATGTGGGTTTGATGACAGTGTTGTTCTCTTCAGAATTTCTATCTTGATCTTCACCCTTCTCATAATAAGAATTTATCGTACATTTTTTTTTTTTTACTCATGGTGTTTCTTTATTCCCTGGTCTTTAAAGAGATTAAGCTCTCCTGCTGGGGAGCAGAGGGCACTGACCCAAGCTTCTTGTGTTGGGAGCCTAGATCTTGGTCACTGGCTTTGTGTGCTGGGGCCTCTTACGTTGGCAATTGGAGGCTGTAGGTTTCTGGTAGCTTATCTGGTTTTGGGCTGGAATCAGCAAGGCTGGGAGTTTCAGGTAAATCTTGGCTGCTGCTTATCCTTTCCTTTAGCTTTGTTTAGCTCCTTTTAGATAAGTGCTGCCAGGTTTATCTGCCTGGGGCACTTTGCAGTCCTGCCTCCCTTATTTCTGTTGAGGTACTGGGAGACTTCACCAAGGCACCTGGTGGTTTTCTGAGCTGGTTACCCCACCCTCACTGAGGCACTCGGAGGTACAGCTGTTGGTGTTTGCCTGCTGGACCACCTGGCTTAGGGATCTCCTCCTGGTTGGCAGTTGGAGGCTGTAGGGTTCTGACAGCTTACCTGGTGTTGGGCTGGAATCAACAAGGCTGGAACTTTTTGGCACCTCTTGGTTCCTTTCTTCAGCTCATTTCAGATGAATGCTGCAGGGTGCTTATCCACCTGGGGCCCTTTGTATTGCTGCTTTCCTTATTTTTGCTGAGGCATTGGGAGACTAGTTTGCTGTAGAATGCCAAGGCACCAGAATATCCTCCTGGTGTGCTAAAGTGGGTCTTTCCACTAGCTGGCTGGGCAACTCCTGTTTTGTACTGCTCCCCTTCCCCCAGGGTAAGAGGGGCCTTTCCCATTAATCCTACTAGCTACCTGGGCTACTGCACTGCTGCACCCCATCTTTCTTCTGGTTCAGCTGTTCTAGGTTTTTTTTTTTCTGGGGTGATATTTTCTGGGTTTTCAGAGGTTGATAGGGGAGGGTGAGAGTGACTACCTTTTTATTCCGCCATCTTGGCTCCCAGAAGCGGAAGTCTTTTTTTGCTTTTTTATACTGCTTTTGGTCTGTTTCTTCTTTTACAATAGGACTAATATGGAAATGTTTTACACATTCTACATTAATGAAATTAATGTGGATCCAATTAAATTGATTACCATCTTAGGGAAAAGAAAGGGGAAAAAATAGAACTCAGATTTTTAAATGAATGTTAAAAATTTTCTTTACATGTGATTGGAAAAAATAAAATATAATTAAAAATCATTGACTTCATTAAATATCCATTTTTATCCTGAAGGATTATTCTCAGATTTTTTTGGGGCAGGGTAGGTTATTCGTGATCATAATCCTATCTCCTTTGCCTTCTGGAATATCATATTCCCTTTGTTCCATTAAAATGGACATGGTTAAATCTTGTGTAACCTAATGGTGGCTCCTCAATATTTAAACTGTTTCTTTTTGTCTGTTTGCAATATTTTCTCTTTAACCTGGAAGTCAGGGAATTTGGCTGTAATATTCCTGGGAGTTTTCATGTTGGGATTTCTTTCAGAAAGTGATTGGTGGATTCTTTCAATTTCTATTTTACTCTCCGGATATAAGATTTCAGATTATTTTTCCTTGATAAGTTATTATAATTATGATGTTTAGGCTCTTTTTTTTTGATCATGGCTTTCAGGTAGTCCAATAATTCTTAAATTATCTCTCCTCAATATATTTTCTATGTCAACTGTTTTTCCCAAAAAATATTTCATATTTTCTTCTTTTTTTTTTTCATTTTGGGAGGTTTTATTCCATTGTTTCATGGAGTCATTAGTTTCCACTTGACCAATTCTAAATGTAAGGAATTATTTTCGTCAGTGAGCTTTTGTAACTCTTTTTTTTTTTTTCATTTGGCCAATTCTGCTTTAAAAAAAAAATCTTCTCAGTGAATTTTTATGCCTTTTGTCAATAAACTAATTCTGTTTTTAAAGTATTTTTAAGGGTTTGTGTGTGTGTGTGTGTGTGTGTCTCCTTTACCAAGCTCTTAATTATCTTTTGATAGTTTTCTTGCCTCACCGTCATTTCTTTTCCCAATTTTTTCTCTACCGCTCATAGCAGTTTCTTTAATCAACTTTTCTAGGAATTCTTGCTTGCCATGGGTCCAAATTGTTTTGCTATGAGGCTTTGCTTGTAACTATCTTTACATTGCTTTCTACTTTTATAACTTGGTCTTCCTTGCCACTTTAGTAGCTTTTTAGGGTGAAATTCTTTTTTGGTAGTTTGCTCATTTTCCTAGTATATTTCTTCACTTTGGACTTTATATTAAAGTTGGGCTCTACTCACCTGGAAGTGGGGATGCACTATGCCAAGCTATTTTTTGTGCTACTATTTTCAGAGCTAGTTCTGGCAAATTGCAAGTTTTCAATCTTTCCATCATAGTATGATCTGAGGAAAGGTATGATTACTGCTCTCCTGGTCTGTGCTCTGGTCTTTACCCAGGAATGCCCTTGCTTCCCTGCAGCCACATGTGATAGCACTCCTCTTGGCCCTGGAACTATGACCAGGTCTTCTCCTCCTTTGTGACTGATCTCAAGTTCTCCTCTCTGCATTGGAAATGTGATCCAGAACAGCTTATTGGCAATGGAGTTGACAGTCACTGCCAAATGCACTGGGTGCTTAACGAGGGTCCCCTGTAATCTCTTTCTGACAAGTTTTCCAACCACCTTAATATATCTGGGCTGACAGTTCTGAAGCTGCTACTGCTGTTGCTGCTGCTGTTATATGGCATCTCTCAGGCCTATAGCTAGTGGTTCTGCTATGTCCCTATCCTGGTGTTATGGACCTCTCCTACAGAACTCCCAAGTTATCTCAGGCTGGAAAAATGTCTCCCTATAACCTTTTGCTTGATCTGCTGCTCCAAAATTTTATTTGAGGCATTATTTTAAAGTTGTTCGGAGGGGAATGTTGGGAGAATTCAGCTGGATCATGGGCCTGTTTGCCACCATCTTGTCTTTACTCTACTGCTATCTATCTTTAAGTAATCTAATTATGATTTTTTTTTTCTTATTTGTTGTAATTGTATCTCCAGCAAAGTGAATGGAACATAGTAGTTGTTTCATGTTATTGTTGTTTGTTCTTTATCTTCAGAGAGGACCAATGACATCAAAAGGGTGATGTCTTAACTTCTGTGTGAATTGGATATGAGTAGTGCAAAGCTGTGCAAAGTCATTAGCCTCACTGTCTTCTCAGAGTCCTGCTGCCTAATAAAAACTTTCTGATTGACTGATATTTATGACATCATAATTTTTTTTTCAAAAACTGAAAGAAAAATGAGGGACATATTCCTAATAGATAAGTGGTAAAAACAATATAAAGAAATAATTCTCAAAACAAATTCATATTATTAGCAACCATATAAAACATTGCTTCAAATCACTAAATATAAGAGAAATGCAATTGAAAACACTAAGATTTCACATCATAATCAGCAAATTGGCAAAATATCAAAAGATGGATATTATCGATATTGGAAATGCTAAGGAAAGTTGGGCACATTAATACGCTCTGTAGGCCATGATCAATTGGTCTAACCATTCCGGGAAGCAATTTAGAATTGTGCTAAAAATGAATAAAATGAATAAAAAAATCAATATTTTACCCTCCAAATTAATTATTCATTTATGTTTAACCTTTTTTAAAATTGAGTTTCAAATTATTTCCCTTCCTCCAGCCCCTCTACCACCAATTGAGAAAAAAGTGACATTATATCAAATATATATATATATATATGTGTGTGTGCGTGTTTGTATAATGAAGTCATTCAAAACATACTTCTGTTTTAACCATGCATGTTACAAAAAAATAAGAATAATACAGAAAATAATACACACATACACACATACATACATATGCTTATATTTACACTCACAGTTCATCAGTTCTTTCTCTGAAGTTATAGCATTTTTCATCATGAGTCCTTCCGAACTGTCTTCATCTGAGTAGCTAAATTTTTCATAGTTGATCATGTAACAAAATTTCAATGTCCTTTAAACCAGAGAATTCATTGCTAAATATCTATCCCAGGGATGTCAGAGATTGAAAGAACAGTTCCATAGTCTCTGAAGTATGATTAGAAACAAAGTCTACACCCATTGATAGGGAATAGCTAAGGAAGTTGTGAGAAATTAGTGTAAAAGAACACTAATGTGTCATAAGAAATAACGAATATGATTAGAGAAGTATGAGAAGCATATGAACTGAGGCAGAATGACATAATCAGAACCAAGAAGACAATGGTAACAATTTTAAAAGCAATAGAAATGGAAAGAATAACAACGAAAGAAAATGTGTACTTTACAGTTATAATATAACTATAAAGACAAAGCTGGCTGCAGAAATGGAAAATTTTGCTTCCCTTTTTTAGCAAAGGTAAGGAATTATGAATGTGGAAAAATGCATTTATGGTCTGATTTGGCCAGGTTTCTGGGTAGTTTTTTTTTTCTAAACATTTTTCCTCATTCATTTTTTATTCTTTATTATAAGGGATAGATTGCTAGAAGAGGCACAACTAAAATATATTTGAAAAAGGTGATATGAAAATGAAAGATATCAATATATTTTTAAATTAAGAATGTCTTTAGAGAAGTTTATTTTTCCATTTGAAGACTATTTTTCTAAGTTGAGAGAAAAATGGCTTGTATTCATTTCTAAGATCTCTTCAAAATCAAAGTGTGCTTCCAAAATAGAGCAGTGGGAGAGTGGCCATGCAGTTTGTGGAAGCTTCCCTTATGGCTGACATTTCCCACAACAGTGCTCTTGAGTCTGGAATGTCTCAGAGAACACGAATTTTTATAAGGGCCCTCAATCAAATATCTGGTCAGGAGGAAAGGGGGACATTGGTGGTGATGGTGGGGAGGGATTTTTATTTCCATAATTGAGTTTGAGTGTTTCAAAGTGCAGTTGGTTTGATTTTCTTCTTGTGTTCCAGACTACAGGTGTTTCCCATTAAGCCTTGTGAACTGACTTTGGCAGCATCCAGCTGATCAGTGGGCACAGAATGCCTTCTGTGATCTGCCAATAACTCTTTGTCCTGGCTTTGTTTCTGGAGATTCCACTTGAATCGGTTCAAAAGCTGATAATCTGCTTCATCCATGAAGATTAACCCCTTTTTAAAAAAAAAAGTGAGTGTACTTCCACATAATTGGACAGAATAAAAGAGCTCTCTTAATATCATTGTTAAATTAGAGAATGATTTTTAAAGTGTGATAAAAGGAGGCTTTTGGAAGAGCACTCAATATGTGGTACTGCTAGTAAAATGACTTTATCAACTCGCTCAGTCTAGGTGGAGAACAAGGCAATGAGTAATAAATCTAAATGAGATAGTGCTTAAATACTTATATTATAAAATATGCTGATGACTGTGTCTGCTCTGGAATATGAAATGAAATATAAGGCATCATTTATCAACACACACACATCCTAATTTGTATTCCCATGGTGTACAAGGATGTATTACCTACATTTTCTTATCAGTAGCTTAATGATTGGAGCTTTCTATTTTCAAGAATGTTATATTGTTTTCAAATAATGGAGAATTCAATTTTGAATGCAAAGACACAGGTTCAAATCTTGCCTCTTCCACTTATTTTGTGATCTTGGGTAAGTCAATAAACTTCTCTCTGTGCCAGTTTCATTGTCTGAAAAATGACGGGGTTGGAATGTATCATTAAGGTCCATTCCAATTCTCAGTGATTTTATCATGCTTTTAGAATTCCTAGTTTCCTTAACTTGAGGGGCTTGAGGGGCAGCTAGGTGGCACAATGGATAGAGCACCGGCCCTGAAGTCAGGAGGACCTGAGTTCAAATCCGCCCTCAGACCAAATACTTGACACGTACTAGCTGTGTGACCACGGACAAGTCCCTTAACCCCAGTTGCCTCACAAAAAAAACCAAAAAAAACAAAAAAAAAAACCCTCAGCTTGAGTACCACCCTTAAAATAAAGCCTTTCCAGATTCCCCTAGCTGCTTTTACTTTCTTCTCAAATTACCTTATCTTCATATTTTAGATGTTATGTATATACTTACATATGTATAGTTATATCTACGGATAAATGAATGTGATGAATATATATATATATATAATATGTACATTTGTACATGCATGCATCTCTGTGTGTATATGTATATATGTATGTGTATATATACACATGTATATATGTATGTGTGTATGTATGTGTATATATATACATGCTTGCATACATACATATGTACATACATACATACATACATACATACATACATACATACATACATACATA
>NW_020954581.1:6805381-6837344 GCF_900497805.2 Vombatus ursinus
ATACATACATACATACATACATACATACATACATACATACATACATATTCTGTAATGTTGTTTCCCCTGATATAAATTCCTTCAGGGCGGGAACTAATTCATTTTTCTCTTTTTTATCCCCAGCAGGTAAGACAGTGCTTGACACACAGTAGTCACTTAACAAATGTTTGGTTAGATGACTGATCAGTAAGATGGATCTCGTTTTGAATCAACTGCAGACTCATAATGAACATGCAGTGTGATGTGCTGTGGGAACCAACAATACAAACGTGATTTTGGCTAAATTAAGAGGGGAATGGCTTCAGGAATAGAGAGATTACAATTCCACTCTATTCCAGGCTAACAAATCTTAATCTGGAGTATTATATTCTATTGGCAACAATATAGTTTAAGAAAAACATTTACAAGTTATAGAGTGTCCAACTTATCAATGTGCCTGGACTTTGTGTCATATGAGGACTAGTTGAAGAAAATGGGGATGGCTAATGTGGAGAAGAAAATACTCTACAGAGCTATGATAACTATTTTTGAAGGTCTAAAAGGCTATAATATGGTAGAAGAATAGACTTGTTTTGTTTAATTGTGGTACACAGAACCAAAAGCAATTGGTAGAAGGAGCAAAAGAGAAAATTTAGGCTTGATGTCAAGAAAAAAAATAATTCTTAATAATTTAAGCAATTGAAAAGTGAAATGGGCTGCTTCTAGAAGTGTTGTCTTTCCTCTCCTTGAGGGATTTCAAACAGCAGCTTCATAATCACTTGTCAGAGATGTCAGAGTGAGACTCCTTTCATATCTCTCTTAAATTCTATGGGGTTTCTGTTCTGGCCAGGACAAAAGGTAAAAGAGTCTTTTTTTCCCCTCATATCTTACCTAGCCTTAGTCACTGAATGGGTGTTGCCTCAGACAAATTGATATCTGGGAAAGACTTTAGCTAAAAAAGGTCAGGTCTCCCACTGCATCCGAGGCCCTCTCCAGTCATGTTGATCTATTGCCACTGAACCTGGATGGCTCTGGAGGAAAGAATGAGGCTGGTGACTTTGCACAATCTTGCCTCACTTAAATCCAATTCACTTGCAAGTCAAGACATCACATCCCTGATGGCATTGGTCCTCTTCCAGAATGAAGAACAAACAACAAGAACCTGATTTTGATGGCCATTAAGGTCTCTAACTGTGTCTGAATTCCATGTTTCTATGCTTGTGAGTTTTCATGTTCTAAGCCCTTTCTGTGGATTTGGCAATGAACTGCAGTGGGAGAGCATTTAAAAGATTATATTAAGTAGAATCATTTTATATATTGTTTATCAATAGAAATCATTTGCATTTGGGAGGGAGGCATTGATATTATATATAGTCCCATTCTTTCTCCACAGGAATTCAAAGGAGAAGGGCTACATATGCTCAAGAAAATGCTTTTCTTTCTTATAAATAACAAGGAAGTGAAAACGAAATGAATTTAGAACCTAATTAAAAATGAAGGCTTGTCATTTTGAAACCAGCTGTTAGCTACTGTATTGTTGTTTAATTTGGCAAATAAAACATGGTTAACAAACATGGTTAAGAGGGAATTAAAACTCAACGCAGGTGAGGAGATAATAAGGAAGCACTGAACTGCTTTCAATGAGTTAAGGTCTCCCCACAGGGAAGAATCATATCCCAGGGTATGGGTAGAGCTTGCAGATGTAACTGTAGAACCCCTGGCAATGACCTGTGAGAAATCACAGGGATCCAGAGGGATGATAGAAAATTAGAGACAATGTTGTCACTCTTTTTTTTCCCCTTCTTTTTTTTTGATTCATTAATTTATTTATTTTTAGTTTTCAACATTCACATCCACAAGATTTCGAGTTCCAAATTTTCTCCCCATCTCTTTCCTCCCCAAACCCCAAGACAGCATGCATTCTCAATACCCCTTCCCCTAATCTGCCCTTCCTTCTATCTCGACCCCTTCTCTTATCCCCTTCTCTTCTATTTTCCTGTAGGGTATGATAGATTTCTATACCCCATTGCCTGTATATCTTATTTCCAAGTTGCATGTGAAAAGAATTTTTTAACATTTGCCTTTAATACTTTGGGTTCCAAATTTTCTCCCTTCCTCCCTCCCCACCCACCTGGTTGAGAAGGCAAGCAACTTGATACAATGTATACTTGTGTAGTCATGCAAAACACTTCCATAGTAGTCATGCTGTGGAAAACTAGCTATATTTCCCTTCATCCTATCCCCCCCCCATTTATTCTATTCTCTCTTTTGACCATGTCCCTTCTCAGAAGTGTTTGCTTCTGATTGCCCCCTCTCCCAATCTACCCTTCCCTCTATCATTCCTCCTCTCTCTTATCCCCTTCCCCCCTATTTTCCTGTAGGGTAAGATAACTTTCCATACCAAATTTAGTGTGAATGTTATTCCCTCCTTAAGCCAAATCTGATGAGAATAAGATTCACTCATTCCCTCTCACCTTCTCCCACTTCCCCTCCACTGTAAAAGCCTTTCCTAGTCTGCTTTATGTGAGATAATTTACCCCATTCTACCTCTCCCTTTCTCCTTCTCCCAGTATAATCCTCTCTCACCTCTTAATTTTATTCTTCAGTTATCACCCATTAATCTTCAATTCACCCTGTGCCCTCTATCTATACATATACATATACATATATATATATATATTTTTTTTCCCTCAAACTACCCTAACACTGACAAAGGTCTCATGAGTTACAAATATCATCTTTACTAGTGAATTGTAAACAGTTCAACCTTAATAAGTCCCTTATAATTTATCTTTCCTGTTTACATCTTTATTCTTCTCTTGAGTCTTATATTTGAAAGTCGAATTTTCTATTCAGCTCTGGTCTTTTCATCAAGAATGCTTGAAAGTGGGGGCAGCTAGGTGGCACAATGGATAGAACACTGGCCCTGAAGTCAGGAGGACCTGAGTTTCAATCTGGCCTCAGACCAAACACTTGACACATACTAGCTGTGTGACCCTGGACAAATCACTTAACCTCAATTGCCTAAGGAAAAAAAAAATTCTTGAAAGTCCTCTATTTCACTAAGTATCCATGTTTTCCCCTAAAGGATTATACTCAGTTTTGCTGGGTAGGTGATTCTTGGATGTAATCCTATCTCCTTTGCCCTCCAGAATATCATCTTCTAAGCCCTATGGTCCCTTAGTGTAGAAGCTGCCAAATCTTATGTTATCCTGACAATATTTGAATTGTTTCTTTCTGGCTGCTTGCAATGTTTTCTCCTTGACCTGGGAACTCTGGAATTTGGCTACAATATTCCTAGGAGTTTTCCTTTGGGATCTCTTTCAGGAGGTGATTGGTGGATTCTTTCAATTTCTATTTTGCCCTCTAGTTCTAGAATATCAGGGCAGTTTTCAATTTCTTGAAAGATGATGTCTAGGCTCTTTTTTGATCATGAGTTTCAGATAGTCCAATAATTTTAAAATTCTCTCTCCTGGATCTATTTTCCAGGTGAGTTGTTTTTCCAACGAGATATTTCACATTGGCTTCTATTTTTTCATTCTTTTGGTTTTGTTTTACAATGTCTTGATATCTCATAACGTCACTAGCTTCCAATTGCTCCATTCTATTTTTAAGGAAGTTATTTTCTTCAGTGAACTTTTGAACTTCCTTTTCCATTTGGCTAATTCTGCTTTTTAAGGCCTTCTTCTCCTCATTGGCTTTTTGGACCTCTTTGGGGGTTAGGTTATTTTTTAAGGTCTTATTTTCTTCAGTATTTTTTGGGTCTCCTTTAGCTAGCTGTTGACTAGTTTTTCATGATTTTCTTGCATCATTCTCATTTCTCTTCCCAGTTTTTCCTCTACTTCTCTCACTTGCTTCTCAAAATCCTTTTTGAGTTCTTCCATGGTCTGGAACTGATTAGCATTTTTTCTTGGAGGCTTTAGATGTAGGATCTTTGACTTTGTTGTCCTCTTCTGGTTGTATGTTTTGATCTTCTTCGTCACTAAAGATAGATTCTATGGTCTGACTTTTTTGCACAGTTTGCCCATGATCCAAACCAATTCCTTGAGTTTTAAACTCTTTGTTAAGGTAGGGGTCTGCTTCCAGGGTGGAGAATGTATTGTCCCCAACTTCAGGGATTTTGTGCAACTGTTTTCAGAGATACTTCTAGGTACTTGTAAGTTTTCAGTTCTTCCAAGGTGATTTGATCAAGAGCGAAGCATTTACTCATTTCCTGGCCTGTGCTCTGGTGTGTGAGTGACCATAAGCACTCTTTTCTGCCTTGGAACTGTGAGGAGGATTCCTTCTCCACTGCCACCACAAACTCCACCACGCCATTGAGCCTCCTTGCCCCAGGATTGCCACCCAGAACTGTGACCCGGATCCAAGCACAGGTGAAGCAACAGAATTCTCTCTCAGCAGCAGCAAAGAGATCCCTACAACCCCTCTCTGAGCAGCCACTCGATTCCCCCTCAGTCTGTGGGCCGAGAGATCAAGAAGAACCTGCTGCCCCAGGGCTGCACCATGTCTGGGGCTGGGACCAAGCTTCTCTCTCACCTCAGTCACAGAGTTTTCCTACTGACCTTTTAAGTTGTCTGGCATTTGTGGGTTGAGAAGTCTGGAAACCAGCGCAGCTGCCTGTGATTCAGTCCTCTGAGGACTGCTCCAGGTTCACCCACACTGAACTGCATTTCTCTCCCAACAAGGTGCAATAGACCTTTCTAATCAACCATCCAGGTTGTCTTGGGCTGGAAATGTGTTTCACAGTGTCTTTTCGAGGGTTCTGCTGATCTAGAATTTGTTTAGAGCCACTTTTTACAGGGTTTGGAGGAGAGCTCAAGCAAGTCACTTCTTTTACTCCGCCATCTTGGCTCCACCCCCTCAACAATGTTGCCACTTTCAAAAAAAAAAAAAAGGAAGGAAAAGAAGAAATGAGAAACAACAGACTAACACATTTTTAAAAAATCTACTTCACAAGCACATGAATGGAGAGAGTTAAGAAATAAATTTTAAATTAAGAAGTATTTATTAAGTTTCTACTATGTACATGTTTCTCCAGTTTCACTCAACTCTCCCAGACTTTCTCTACAATGTTTAAATCACCTCTTTAGAATGGAAGATAGCATCGTTTCTGACCTTCACACATTGCAAGTACACAGACACAGACACAGACACAGACACATACAAACTGAGGCCTCCTCCTCTGATTATCTGGTTCCTGCAAGAACCTCCATTTTAAGAAGGGCATGTAAGCCAATCATATCTTCATTCCTCTCTATTGGCTTTTTTTTTTTTAGGCAATTGAGGTTAAGTGACTTGCCCAGGGTCACACAGCTAGTAAGTGTCAAGTGCTTGGTTTGAGGCCAGATTTGAACTCAGGTCCTCCTGACTTCAGGGCCAGTGCTCTTTCCACTGTGCCACCTAGCTGCCCCTTCATTCCTCTCTAGACAGAACTCTTCATTCACCTTGACTATTTCTGAAAAGCTTCTGCCCTCCTCCCCCTATCCCCTTTCAGCTTCTCTTTATGTAATATTTTCCCTCAAGAAAATATGAGCTCCTTGAGGTCTTATGAGACCTGGAACGTGATAATCACTTAAAAATACCTGGCTTGATTTGGTTTGGTTTGCAATGTACTGACATATGTTCTATGGCTATCATGAGAAAAATCATCATAAAAACAATGATAGTCACTTCCCTCAAAGAGCTTATGTTCTACTGATGACTACCTCCAGGTAATCAGAGAAGTAAATAAAAAGTAATTTCTTGGTGTAGAGGAAGACCCTTGACAACTAAGGGATCAGGAGAAACCTCATCTAGGAAATGGTACTTTTTGAGGACAGCCTTGAAGCAAGATAGAATCTCTGAGTGTTAGAGTTGAAGACTCCAAGACTCTAAAAGCATGAAGGCAGGAGAGGAAATGTTTTGTATTAGGAAAAACAAATTCATATAGAATTTAGCATTCATGAGTGAAAGTAATGTGAAACAAGTCCATAAAGATAGTCTGGAGTCAGACTATTGCATTTTTTTAACACCAGCCTGGGAGTGGAAAGTCACTAATAGGCTTCATCCCCAAAATGACCAGGGCTGCAGTTTGGACTTGCTCCATTTTTGACATAGGCTAGTTGAATCCTCCTTAAGCAGCTAAATGATCCTCTGCTCCTAGGGCTCACTACATTGATGGAGAAATTAGTGTGGATACTCACTCAGCTTTAGCTCACTGGAGTTCCGAACTCCCTTATTCAAGCTATCCACTGATAGCCTTGCAAATAGCAAAGATTGCAAGTATGTGCCACCATACCTGACCTGAAGTTGAATTATAATGGAAGAGGAGCCCATAATTTATTCAAGTAGTAATAAAGAGCCTTTAAGCTACTTGAACATGATTTAAGAGTCACACGGCCAAACCTGTACTTTAGAAATATTGATTTGGAAACTGTACATTGGAAAAAGGGGAGACCGGAAGCAGGCAGTCGAAACAATAGGTGAACAATGAGGGACTAAATTAATGTGGTGGCCTTGTGAAAAGAAAGAACAGAATGGTAGCTAACTAGGTTACAAAGGTAGAAATTAAGAAGCCTTGGCAACTGCTTGATTATAGGGAATGAGGGCAAGTGAAGAATAAAAGATTCTTCCCAGGATGCAAAGGTGGCTGAAAAGAAGTATGGCATGACCTTAACCCCGAGAGATTTAAATTTGAAATAAAGCAGTTCACATAAGCAAACAAACACAATCTAATATAAGATAAAAGTAAGTAACCAGTCTGACACAGATACTAAATATGTTCATGGAAATTTAGACTGCAATAAAAAAAAAGTATAGAAACAACAACAATACTGGCTGAACCATATTTTGAGTATTGTGTTTAGTTTGGGGTATCTCATTTCAAAAGAGACTTTTACAAACTAGAATGCATTCAGAAACAGGTAGGTTGGATGATCTAGTTTCTGGAAACTGATATATGAGGAATTATTGATGGAATTGGGGCTATTTAGCCTGGAGATGATAAAATAAAATGAAGGTGAGGGGAATAACAGCTGTTCTTAAAATATTAAATATATATATATTCAATTGAGGTTAAGTGACTTGCCCAGGGTCACATAGCTAGTAAGTGTAAAGTGTTTGGTCTGAGGCCAGATTTGAAGTCAGGTCCTCCTGACTTTGGGGCCAGTACTCAATCCACTGTGCCACCTAGCTGCCCCAATATGTGTTCTTTTGAGACAGTTAGGTAGTACAATATATAGAATGCTGGGCCTGGAGTTAGGGAAGACCCAGGTAAGTCACTTAACCATCTGCCAGAATTTCCTCAACCAAAAAATATTGAGCCAAGTAGGGGAAAAAGATTTATGTTGACACTAAGGGCAGTCTTACCTTGCATACAGTAATGGTGGGAGAGGGGTAAATCTGGTCATTGTTGTAGAAGGGGAAGGGGAAAGGAAAGGTGAAAGGGAGGGGAGGGAAAGAGCATCTATTATGCACCTACAATGTGGTAGCACTGTGCTAAGGCTTAGCAGATATTAAGAATAGTGGAGGAAAAAACTTTTAATTTAATCAAACATAAATTGCTGGAGAAAGATTCTGAAATTTTGGACCAACCACCTAGTAGTTGCTGTTCGTGCAACCTTAAAATAACCAATTCCATCTCTATTAGAATACTTGGTATATATCCATTAACCTAATTAACTCCCAAACCTAGAAATTAACTGACCCATGAAGGCACAGGCCATTGAATAAATGAACTTTTCGAGATAAAAATCTCATTGATTTATCCTCAGCAATTCCATCATTTTGAAGTGCACCCATATCTTGAATTTTGCATGAAGTTATGAGAATTATACAATTAGGCAATACGCATTTAGCTGCAAGTCATCAGACTGCAGATTGGGCTGCCAATTAGGGCCGCCTGTTGACTACCACTTAAGTGAAATATGATGTGGAGGGGAAAGGATGATCTCATCAAGTCTGCCTCAGCCTTTGGGCTAACAGGTTCAAGTCCATATCCAGTGGGCAATTAAACTACAGAAAACTAGACAGGGCGTACCTGGGTCGCTGACCCCTGTGGCAAGCAAGCAGTGCGTATATTCACTTCTCAACTGACAGGAACCACAGTGATTTACAAAGCTTTGGGAGGTGTGTGTGTGTGTATGCACGCTGTTTCATGATTCTCAGAAAAGAATGTCTAGGAGAAGTTGTAAGCATCTCTAGATTAGATCTCCTCTCCAAAAAAAAAAAGAAAAAGATGCATATATTTGTTGGAGTAGCATGTGAAGATAAAGAAGGTTAAAGAGGTTGAGTCACATTTCAAATAATGGTCTGAAAATGCAAGAGTCTCTGGAGGGTCGAAAATATTTTGTCATTCTTTAATAGAAAGAATATAAAAATCACTCAGAAAAAGGAACTGACTAATTTCTCTTAAATATGACCCCTCTAGTCCCTCTTTTTACATTATTTTTTAAAGGAAAGTTTGGACCTGATAACAAACTGGCAAAGGCTTAATTAAGGTCCATTGGCTTATATCAACAGAGGCCTGGGTAGCATAGCAGTTAGAAGGTTGAACTTGTCATGGAGAAGATCTGGATTTGAACCCTGTCTCTGGCATTTTCTAGTTGGGTGACCTTGGGCAAGTTGGTGCTATATTATACTGGGGAGAGCACTTCCTCTTGAGTCAAAGAATAGGGATTTAAATCCTATCTTTATTGCTTATTACCTGGGAAACCTTGGCTTAATCAACAGAAACTTCATTTTCCTTATCTGTAAAATAGCAGAAGGGACTCTAGATGTCCACCAAGGTCCCTTCCAATTCTAGATCTTCAAGCCCATGTTTACTTAAGTTTTTTCATAAACCTGAGTAAGTTGGTCAACTGCTTCAAGGCTCAGTGTTCTCTCTTGTAAAATGGTTAAATAATATCACCCATCTAACAGAGGTTGCTCTAAGGAATAAGGGAGCTAATCGATAATATAGTATTATATAATTATATATTATATAATTATAAATTATATCATTTTATATTATATAATTATATATTATAATATAATATTATATTATATATTGAAATATACTTAAAATGAATATATTGTATAATATATTATTATGTTATATGTATTATGCATTATATAATATGTTATATTATAATATAATATTATATGTATATCACTCTACAAACCTTAAATCACTATGTCATGTGAAATATTATTATAGGAAGAACTTCTGTTCATTTATCTGTTAAATGAGAATAATAAAACTATCTACCTCAAAGGATGAGCACGAGACCCTGTCAGAATATAAGCAATTCACTTATCTACCTTTTAAGTACTATCTAAATATTCCTTATTAGCATAGTGATGCAATCAAGTAAACTGCTACCCTTGGATTATCCCATTCAAAACCAGTTTAGGTATTTTGTTATTGTTGTTCAGGGGTTTCAGTCATGTCTGACTCTTCATAACCCCATTTGGGGGATTTCTTGACAAAGACACTAACGTGCTTTGCCATTTCCTTCTCCAGCTCATTTTCCAGATAAAGAGCTGAGGCAGACAAGATTAAGTGACTTGCCCAGGGTCACACCACTAGTAAGTATCTGAGACCAGATTTGAACTCAGGAAGATGAGTCTTCCTGACTCCAGATGCAACACTCTATCCACTGTGCTGCTTAGCTGCCCTTTAGAAATTCAGTTACATGCTAATTCAGGGCTCCAAATTGACAGGGTACAATCCATTGGGAAGATATTTGCTCCCAATGTCATCCTCTTTGTGGCATAGACAAAAGAGGGATTTCATTTACTGAGGCCAGGATGGTGCTTAAAGTTGTATTTGCCCTCCAACTGGAATTTTAACTCAGCAGCTGGGTGATTAAATGGAAAGAGTGCATAAATTGGAAAAGTCATGAAAACCTGAGTTGGAATGCTACCTTCAACACTTAGTAGCTGAGTGACCTTGGACAAGTATTTTAACTTCTTTCAGCCTTAATATCTGCATCTGTAAAATGAATATGATAATAGCACTTATCTCACAGGGTTCCTATGAGGATCAAATGTGATGATTTGAAGGATTTTGCAAGCCCTAAAGTGTTAGATAAATATTAACTATTATTTTTACCATCTTAACATCTTACAGCAAGTGATACATGAAGGATTGACTGTTTGGTTAAGAAAAAAAGAACAATTTTAATGGGAGAGACCTCTTGACTCCACCAGCATAGGATTCCAAATGGCTAGTTTGGAGACGACATGGTAAGTTATCTTAGCACCAATTTTAAAGATTAGAGATCAATGCCTAAATATTTATCATTTTCCCTAATAACTTAGTGTGCAACTGTCATTCAGAAATTTATCTAGTTGTCTTTTAAGCTATATTACTGAGGATTTTGACCCCTTATCTCTTAAGTTTACTATCTGGAGGCAGAGAAGGAATGGTGTTATTAGAGTCTAAAGAAACCTGGGCTTAAATGCTCTGAACTTTACCATCACAAATTTAGAAGTAGAGAACTGAGGGTACATCTAATCCAATACCTTTGATGCACAAATGATGAATGTAAGACCTCTTGAGTGGAAATGTCTCACCCAGGGATAGGAAACCTGCGGCCTCAAGGCCACATGTGGCCTTCTAGATCCTTGGGTGCAGCCTTTTGATTGAGTCCAAGTTATGCAGAACAAATCCTTTTATTAAGGGGATTTGTTCTGTGAAGTGTGGATTTAGTCAAAGGGCCACATCTGAGGACCTAGAGGGCCACATGTGACCTCGAGGCCACAGGGTCCCCACCCCTGGTCTAGCCCAAAGACATCACAGGTAATCAATTAAGGAGTTGGGATTCAAACCCAAGTCTTCTGACTAAATCTAGGTTCTTCTTATTTAAAATATAGTGTTTCTTCTTTCCTCCTTACCATCTCTATGACCACAGGGTAGTCACTTTACATCTCCGAGCATCAGTTTACACATCTGAAAAATGGGAATAATAATAATATCAACAATATCTGAACAAACTGAGAATACTTTGTTTATAAGGATCAATGTCATAATTAATCCAGTACCTGGCACATTGCCTGGTACATAGTAAGCACTTAATAATTGGTGTAGTGAATAGAGTCCTAAGCCCAGAGTCAAGAAAATCTGAGTATACATTTAGCTTTAGAGACTTATTAGCTGTATGACCCTGGGCCATTCACTTTACCTTTGTCTGAATCTGTTTTCTCAACTTTAAAATGGGGATAATAATAGCACTGACCTAACAGGTTGACTTCGAGAATCAAATGAGATCATGTTTATAAAGTGCTGAACACAGAGTCTGGCACATAATAGGTGCTTAATAAATGTTTGTTCCCAACCCCTCCCTCTTCTTTTCCTTTCATTTATGATGTATATGTTATGAACTTGAAGATTTAATATAAAGGTCAACTATTGGACATGGAAAATGGTATATCAATCAATCAAAGTGATCAACACATTTATTAAATACCCTAAGCTAAGCACTGGCAGAGGAAAGACAAGAAAAATAGAGAGCATTTCCTGCCTTTAGTGAGATTGCAATATTGAAGGAAATGATATGAACAGAAACAAGTAAAGCTAAAGCTTCTATAAATAAAGAAAAGATAAAGTTTGGGTTTGGGGGTGAGGAGGGGAGCACTAATAGCTAGGGTGATGCTGGAATAGTCTCACATAAGAAGTGGTGATTTGGCTGAAATTTGATTAGGAATTCCAAAACAGGGGGGCAAGGAGGGAGTGCATTGGAGGCAGGGGAAATCATGCAAAGTCAGGAGTTGGGAGACAGAATGGTTTGTGTGAGGAACAGTGAGGTCAGTTGAGCTTTAATAAGGAGTATTTGAAGGAGAGTTATGTGTATAGGACTGGAAAGGCAAGTCCGAGTTAGTTTTTTTTTTTCAAGGGCTTTAAATGCCACACTGAAAGATATGTATTAAGATCTCTAGACAATAGGAGATTTTTGAATAGCAGAATAAAATGGGCATAACTGAGCTTTAGCTAGATCACTTTGGCACCTATAGGGTGCATGAGATAGAGAGGAGAGAACCTTGAGGCAAGGTGACCTATTGGGAAGGTATTGCAATTGTCTAGCTAAGAGACACTGATGTCTTGAACTAAGATGGCAGTTATATGAGTGGAGAGAAGGGGAGAGATGGGAGATATTGTGGAGGAGAAATCATAAAAATTTGGTAAATGTTTGGATATGCGGCATTAGGAACATTTAGGGTAATACAAAGATTATAAATTTGATTCAACAGTTATAGGGAAATTTGAAAGAGGGGTGGGTTAGAAGGGATGAAAAATGAGTTTGCTTTCAAACATATGATGTTTCAGATACTTATAGTTCATCTAACTGGAAATGTCCAATAAACCATTGTTGATATGGGACCAGGAGGAGCTTTTGGATAGATAGAGAGATCTGAAAGATATCTGCATAAAGACTATAATTAAATCCTTGAGAGCTGAAAAGAGAACCAAGGAAGAGAGGAGGAAGAGGAAAAAAAGAGGGCATCAAGGTAGCCTACTTGATAGAGTACTCAAACTGAAATTAGAATGAGGAGTTCATATCCTCTCTCCAACATTTACTAGCCGTATAACCCTGAGCAAGTTATCTAACTTTTATTAGCCTCAGTTTCCTCATCTGTAAAATGGGGGTAATACTAGCACCTTTCTCACAGAGTTGTTTCAAGGATAAAATGGAATAATATTTTAAAGTGCTTTGCAAACTTTAAAGTGCTACATAAATGTTGCATGTTATTATTCTTGGACACAGAACAGAAAAAGATCCATCAAAGGATGCTATTAGGAGGAGAACCATGAGACAATAGGGCCAAGAAACCTTTCTTTATTTCTCTTTATTATTCCTAAACTTAAATCTTCTCAAGCTTCCCAAGAACCTCTATCCTGGGATCTGGTAAAAACCCTGTGTTCCCCCAGTCTTTTTATTTGTGGCTTTATAAATGCTGACCCTGCCCTCTGAGACATTTCCTTTCCTGGCTAAAGTGTTCTAATTTTTACAGGCAGATTAGCCTGTGTGTCACAAGGCAGTGAACAAAGGAAAAACACGAATCCATAATGATTCTTGTTCCCTAAGAGGGGACTGAAATTAACTACTCATTTCACTACACAGTAGGGACTCAATAAATGCTCGTTAAATAAATGAAGGAATGTTTAGTCAACCCTGTGTTTAAAAGAATGGAAAGTGAGGAGTGCTGGATTTGTAGTCAGAAGACTTAGGTTTGATTCCTGGCTCTGGCCTTACTATCCATGGGAGCATGGGCAAGTCATTTAGCTTCTTGAGGACTCAGTTTCCTTATCTGTAAAATAAAGAAATTGACCAATATGATCTCTCAGGCCTCTTCTATTTCTGATTCTCTATTGCCGTCTTTGACCTCTGCTGTGTTAGACTCACTATAGAGTTTAGATTTGGAACTTACCTTCCCCCATCCGTGTTACAGCTGAGAATTTATTGATATCTGTATTTAGTTTGGTACAGCTGCATGGGGTAGTAGATAAGAGTGCCAGGTCTGAAGTTAGGAAGGTGAGTCTTCCTGAATTCAAATGTGACTTAAGATACTTACTAGTTATGTGACCCTGGGAAGTCACTTAATACTGTTTGCCTCAATTTCTTCATTTGTAATATGAGCTGGAGACGGAAATGGCAAACCACTCCAATATCTTTACCAAAAGAACCCCAAATGGGGTCATGTAGAGTCAGACATAACTGAAAAATGAATGAATAATAACAAAAGATTCAATTTGTTTATATTTTGCATATGTTTTTTGCACATATGTGTGTATGCTATCTCCCCAATAGAATCTAATCACGTTGAAGGCAGAGAACGTTTCATTTTTCATCCTTTTAAAATCAGAGTCTTCCAAAGTACCAGGCCTGAAGTTTATATTGACTCCGATTTTCCCATGGCTGGAATGCACTTCCTCATTACCTGTGCCCCTCAGATCCCTAATTCAAGGACAATCTTGCATACAAATCTTTTCATGACCCCCCCAGCAGCCAGTGTCTGTCTACAATTCCAATTGCCTTTTATTTATTATGTGTCTACATGTACAAGAGAAAGCGTGGTGTTGGGAATGAAGAGCTGATGTATAAGGCAGGAAGATGGGAGAAAAATCTCTGCCCTTGACACACAATATCTGAAAAGACATTTAACCACTCTGGGAAAGTCATTTAAATTCACATGGTTCTCAGTAACTCAGTAAGACTATAAGTTGAAAAGTAAATGCCAACCATCATTTAGGAGATGAATTTTCCTTGCCTCCAAATTCCCTAAACCAATGAAATTACAGGTCCTATCCCTATATCCCCCTCCACCTACGGTCATTTTGTTCCCCCATGTAAAGTACACTGTCTTTTTTAAGTGCCTTTGCAGCTAGAAAAAAGAATTTAATTTTTTGAAGACATGGACTGGTTGCACTTTTGCTTTAGTAACCCCAACATCTAGCACAGGATATGAAACATAAATGGCATTTAATAAATTATTGTTAATTGATATATAAGTACTTAACAAATACTTACTGATTTATAGAAAATAAATGCTTATTGGTAATAATGTTGTTGGAGATGTTTGGTAGTTTCAGTCATGTCTGACTCTTCATGATCCAATTTTAGAGTTTTCTTGGCAAAGATACTGGAATGGTTTATTATTTCCTTCTCCAGCTCATTTTTACAGATGAGGAACTGAGACAAACAGGGTTAAGTGACTTGTCCATGGTCACACAGCTGGTAAGTGTCTGAGACCAGATTTGAAATCATGAAGATGAGTCTTCCTGATTCCAAGCTCAGAGTTCTATCCACTGAACCACCTAGCTGATGATAATAGTTGCCAATGTTTATTTAACATTTTAAAGTTTACAAATTTCTTTACATATATTATCTCATTTTTGTCAACACAACAACCCTCGGAGGTAGGTGCCATTACTATCCCCATTTTATAAATGAGGAAAGTGAAGCGAATAATGTTAAGTGACTTGTCCAGGGTAGCTCCTACTGACTCCACTTCTAGTGCTCGCCTACCTCTTAGATGTTTCTTTGGTTTGATTGATGTGATGGTTAATAATATTTCAATTCTTGTCCTAGTAGTTGAAATAAACTTCAACTAATAAACCAGACAGACCATTATTCCCAAATTGTTGGCCGTACTATTCAAAATAAGACTCATTCAAGAGTCTCTAATTTACTGTTCTTGGTCTTGCACCAAGCAGAGACTTTTCCATCCCAAGGTCACCGACTTCGACTCTTCCTTTCCTATTAGACAAGTTCAGGGATATAGATGTTTTTGCCTTCTGCTCACTTGGAGGAATGCTTCTTTTTTCATCCATTTGCTTATTCATCACCAGAAGATGAATGCTAAAGTGACAATTGCTTGTGCTCCTTTAGATCAAATTCTTTCCACAGCTGTTACTTAAATTTCCTCTACAGATTTTATTAAAATACAGGAAAATGGAATCTGGGTTAAATGGGACCTAAGAGTGACCTTACGCAGAATGGAAATCAAAACCATTTCCCTGTTTTTTGTGACTGGCTTTTCAAGCACTGCTTAACTAGTTATATCAAGATAGGCTTTTCCTGCTCCCTGCAGAACCTCTTGGTGTCAAAAATGATGAAAATAGTATAAGGGTAAAAAAATACAGAAGCTCACTTGCAGTATTTATTTATGGCTCAACACATGTTTCTCTTACTTTTGTTTTGTAAATCTTATAGATTTAAAATAAACTCCTAGATGGGGATGAGAGGTTGCAGCACTATGTCTATAAATAATGCAGCTTACAAAATGCAAATGTTTTCTGTAGTCCAGTGTTTCAAGATGTATTTTCCTTTTTGCAGTTCTGTTGGGAAAAAGTGGTTTTGTACATTTCCTTTGTGATTTTTTTTATCTCAATGATTTAAGTTCTAAAGAAAATATTTATAAATTGAAACTCATATGCCTGATTTACAAAAGAAATATACTAAATACTATGTTACAAAAGGATTGTGCAAAAAAATAAGGAAACTGCTTACAAGCTTACATTTTACTTTAGACTTGAAACTCTTAAAATATAACGAGGGTGGTAATTTAGTCACTCTTCAACAATATTCTGATGACTAAAAGTTGGATTTAAACTGTTGTAATAAAATCAAATCCACATATCCATACAGCAACTTTAGCATAAGATCTTGGACAGTTCTCCAAGAAATGCTTACTCCAGAGCTTGGATACATTAAATACTTTATTGTTCACCTAGTGTTAAGGCATGCTCAAACCCACAGCGTTATAAATACTCAAAGCAACTGATCTCATCAATATGAGGTATTCTCTTACTTTGCAGATTTCTCTCCCTTTATGAAATAGCAGAGAAATTATAGAGAAATGCCCAAGGATCACAGAGGCAAAATAGATTTCCCAGAGTCTTATAGCTTTAGTCGCTAGGTGGTGCAATGGGTAGAGCACTGGGCTTGGAATCAGGAAGACTCATCTTCATGAGTTTAAATCTGGCCTCAGACATTTATTAGCTCTGTGACCCTGGGCAAGTTGCTTAACCCT
The DNA here is from genome assembly GCF_900497805.2 of Vombatus ursinus. Lineage (NCBI taxonomy): Eukaryota > Metazoa > Chordata > Mammalia > Diprotodontia > Vombatidae > Vombatus > Vombatus ursinus. The sequence goes on from NW_020954581.1 coordinate 6,821,855, forward strand.
GCTTGCCTCAGTTCCTCATCTGTAAAATGAGGTGGAGAAGGAAATGGCAACCCACTCCACTATCTTTGCCAAGAAAACCCCAAATGGGGTCACAAAGAGTTGGACACTTTGTAGCTAAGGAGAATTAGGGATAAATTTGAATCCAAGCCTTCCTTATGCCAAACCAGGTGCTCTACCAAATATGCCAAGCTGCCAATGAACTTTCAATAATTTCCCCCAAACAGCCTGATTTGTCAGGGAATCACATAAATAAGTATGGGTATGAAGGCACTTCTGTCTGTGTTTATAAATGTCCACAAGAAAGGCATGGGAAAGAGAGAGGATGAGAGGGAGCAAGAGGAAAGGAGAGAGAAGGGGAGGAAAAGGGAAGTGAGAGAGAAAGGGAGAAGAAGGGAGGAGAGGAGAGGAGAGGAGAGGAGAAGGGAGAGGAAGGGAAGGAAGAAAGCTGGGCTTGGATGGACAATTATGGTAGGGTTACTCACAAGAGCCACAAGATATCCCAGAGCTGGATTAGAACAAACTTACTGTAAACAATGACACTTCTTATGTGAATGAAATTTGATGGAGATTTCATGTAAATTAGACAATTCATATCAAAGGTTTTTTTTTTTCTGATCTGCCTGACTGTTGATGAGAAAGTCAGCAGCAGAATTCTGCAGAATTTAAAGTTTTTGCTTTGGCCCAGAGGGGAGACCAGTAAAGAAAGAATTGAAATAAGTTAAGTGAGAAAGGGAAAGGAGGGAAAATAACAACAACAACAAAAAAAAAAACTTTCAAGATGAGATGCTTCCTGCTCTGGGTCTTCTAAGTTCATTGAAAATGCTTTCTTTGTGCATATCACTAATAATACAGTCCTAGAAATCAGCTTTTGGATGCTTGATAATGATAATTATTCTGAGAAAGAACAATATATACATGTTATCACATTGGACTTTATTGAGTTGGAACAACTAAAATGGGGAAAGTTAAAAATGTGGACTTGATTCACAAATTGAAAATCAAAAGGAATGAATAGTGTGGCTTTCAGTAGAATGCTACTTACATTCATATAATATAGTATACAGGCAGTAGAAATATATGGTGCATTTTAGAGGCTGCAAATTGATAAAGGGTTGTATTTCTGTAATAAGTGCCAATTATGAAACAGTAGTGATATAGGTTGTAAAAGCAGGTGGCTGGGAGGCAGAAAACATCTGGATAAAAGGGGGGAAATTCCATCACTCATGGATGTTTCCAAATATTCTGGTGTTTGATTTTATGTAGATAAGACAGCCAGATGAGTGATGGGCTTTCTGAGATTCCATCTGGTTGTTTGACAAGGCATAGACAGCTAAGATACATCAATCCCTTTGTTTTAACTTTGCATAATTCTTTCTTAGAGATTTAATTTGCACATTCTTTCAATACATGGGTTTAATATTTTTGGTATATTTTCACCCTGTCTCTTGAGGGTAGATACCACATCTATAAAACAGATTTGCAGTACCAACTACTGAAAGTTCTATTCAAATTAATTCATTCACTCACTTGTTCTATCATGTCAGAATTAAGTTCCTACTATGTATAAGACATAATTATATGTACATGATAAATACATGACGTCTTTAAATTAAATACTCCTCTCATTATTACAGATTATAACTTCTCGTCTTGTCTAATTTTTGTCTCTCTTTGCCAATAGATAGACTTCCAGGCTTTTGTACATTCTATGTTTCAGGACAGGACTTGGGCTGTCCTCCACAAATTCCTAATGTGTTATCTCATCTTAGTGTGGAAGTTACCCCGAACTCTCAAAGGCTATGCCAGTAGAGTGACAACTCTGGCAGATTTTACACATCTGGAAAGCTTTTCATAAATTATGGAGTAGAGGACAGGAAGCTCTCTTCCCTATCAGTCAAGACAGTTATAGGATTAACAGAAGAACTCAAAAATGTGGGTGATTAGTCATAGGCATGTTTGAGAAAGGCAGCGTAACAGAAGAAAGATAGCAATTCTTAAGGAAGAAAGTACAAGAGGTAATGACAGGTCCCGCAGATGTAGGTAGTTCAGTGGAAGGGAATCCCAGCATGAGAAGATATCATCATCTCTGGGGAGAAGTAGCAAATTTAGCATCAGAGGTGTAGAGCAATGACAGCTGGGGAGGAAAAGTGGAATTATGGTGGATCGTAGCCTGTTGCTCAGAGATTGAGTTAGGAATAGTATTCTGCTGGAATTTAAGGTAAATTGTCTGGAAGTTGGGTCCATCTCATACTGGGCAGCATGGAGATAGGTGGAAGGTTGTGCCCTTTACCTGTGGGAGGTATTCTATTGTGATTAACTTTGTTGTCCTCCTCTAATTTAAAGCTTTACTGTTTGATTTCTGGTTCTCAGTAGAAAATGTAATGGTATGTGGGAGAGGGGAAAAGAACCACACTTACATCACAATAATTACCAAGTGTACTAGCACACACTTTTATTGCTCTTTTTTTCTCTTTAGACCTTGCATTTCAAAACTGCAATCTATCTCCAATTTTATTGATGTGGTATTCCCTTCCATAGTACAGATCATAATGCACATACACCTTTTAATTATCTGTGAGTCTTGTCTATCTAAAAATATACCACAAGGGATTCATACAACAAACTAGGGGTTTTACTCTAGCTATTGTAATAGTATTTACATACTAGTGGAAGGAAGAAAGGAAACAAACATATATTAAGTGCCTGCTACATTCCAGGCACTGTGCTAAGCACTTTACAAATAATATCTCATTTGATCCTGACAACAACCTTGAGACATAGGTGCTATTATTATCCCCATTTTACATTTGACAAAACTGAGGTGAACAAGTCAATTTACTTGCTCTGGGTCACCCAACTCAGACACCCAAGTGTCTGAGAACCAATTTGAACCGAGATCTTTCTGACTGCAAATGCATTGGAGTCAGGAGCTTCATTGTACTGTCTTAGCCATCACGTGTTAGCTAGGTTGTCTATCTATCATTCCTTTCTCTTACTACATGATCAGCTCATCTTCTTTTCCACCCATGTATTTCCTGAATAGCATCTTTTATCAATCATCAAGCATTTAAAAAATGTCCACCATGTTTCAGATATTCTGCTGGCAATACAAAGATAAACATTTCCTGCTTCAAAGAGCTAACATTTTAATATGTAATCAGTTACTTATATGGACATACACAAAGTCTAGATGAAGTCCAAGGTGACCTTACACAGGAAGGCCCTAGCTCCTAGAAATTAGTGGAAGGAGGGGGAATGAAGGACAGGAAAGACCTTGTGCAGATGATGATGCTAAAGCTGAGTCTAGAAGGGAATGCAGGGTTTTTAAGAGACAAAGGCAAAAAGGAAGATTCTTCATTGGAAACATCTTGCATCCTACCATTACGCATCTTCCCATAGCCTTTTTAGTAACATGAAATTTTCATTTTCCAGTAATTATGGGTTCCATAATCTATAGTCACATAGCATTAGCAGAAGAATAATGTCTTTCAAAAATGGGAGGAAGATGGAGGTCATTAAAAGAACGACACATTTTTAGCATCTCTTTTTGGGGTGATGAAAAGCTGGAAACTAAGCAGGTGCCCAACAAATGGAGACTATTTGCATCAGTATGCAATATAAATATGATAGAATACTATTGTGCTATAAGAAAGGATGAAGAGTGATTTCAAGGAAAACTGAAAAAATTTCCATGAACTGTTGCATAATGAACAAAAGCAAAAGAACAATTTATACAACAATAATAACAACATCATAAAGAAAACCAGCTTTGAAAGATTTAAGAACTACAGTCAATGCAAGGATCTGTCATGATTCTAGAGCACTGATGAGGAAGAATAGTATCCATGACCTTTTTGAGAATGCTGATAAGCTAAAAGGACAAACCAAGACATTGATTTTTTTTTTTGAGATGGCCAGTAATGGGGATTGTTTTACTTGTCTAGATAAATTTATTATATGCATCTTATATTTCTTTTTATACTGCAAGGAAAAAGCAGGGAGGTAAAATGTATTTTGTTTGGGACCTCATTCATTGTCAAATCATATTGTCTTTATAAGACATATGCTTTAATGGACCATTTTGATGGAGTGTCCATCCAACAGTATGTCATCTTTTGGACAACTGGCAGTTGTTGTCCAATTTTTCCTTTGTGGATTATTTGGCCAATCTCTTCAAAGCATTTGATTCAGTAGAGAAAAATGCAGTTTAAAATCTCTACTCCAAGAAGATGTCTCCCATGCCTATGTTAAAATTATTTTAAATTGCTTAAAAAGCACACTAGCATAAATAACTGACAAGCCTCTGATTATTATATCATGATTCATAAAACATATTATATTGTAAGCCCCTTTAGGGCAGATGCTGCCTTTTGCCTCTTTTTTATATTCCCAGTGCTTACCACAGTGCCTGGAACATGGTAGGTGATTAATAAATGTTTATTGACTGAATGAATAAAACAATGAGAAGTATGCTTGCTGAAAGAGGTTGTCATTGTTGTTATAGAGATTTTGCAATACAATCATAGGAAGAGAGGAAATGATAGAGAAGAAAAGAAGATTTCAGAGGAATGTCAGTTAAAACCTATTTCAGCTTTTGTTTTTTACCCCCCCAACTTTAGGTATATGCCCATGCTTTATTTTCTCATTGTTTCAGAGATAACCACAAGCATTCCATTTGGGCTGCATTGCATCCTTGTGATGTCAGATTTCAGGGTCAGTTAGTATTCCCATTGAAGACTTCATATTTCAAGATTTTGTTACAATTTAGTTATAACTCACATCATATTTGCCAAGTGCTAAAAACATATGCTTCAAAAATGCCTTAAATCCATTTGGCTTACTAAGACATGAGGCAGTCAAATAACTGAGGTTCATGGTTTTTGCTATGTGTATTGTGGAGGGGAAGAAAGGGGATTCTACTTCTTTTTCATTTAATTATATACTAATTCTAACAGCTTGATCTTAAATGCTGACACTGAACAGGCTTTTGGTAGGCTGTCATATTCTAGTCTGAACAAAAATTTAGACCAAGAAGAGGCATTTGTCTTTGAAAAGTTGTTCTTACCATTGGGCTACATTCTCATTCTGTTGCTCTCCAGGAGTTCTCAATAAATGTAAGACGTTATAACAGGAACTAAGCAACGCATTTTCTTTTTTTTTTTTAAGGCATTTGGGGTTAAGTGACTTGCCCAGAGTCACACAGCTAGTAAGTGTCAAGTGTTTGGTCTGAAGCTGAATTTGAACTCAGGTCCTCCTGACCTCGTTGCCGGTGGTCTATCCACTGTGCCACCTAGCTGCCCCTAAACAGCACATTTTCAAGAAACAGAATTAATTACCCAAAGAAGATCACCGGGAGCAGAAATGGAGATCTCTGGGAGATCTCTTGATGAGGCACATTGCTAAGAAATGTGCTTCCTGTCAAGGAACTGGTCACTATTATACTTTATCTAAATATGAGTAGGCAGAACACTAAAACAGGATTGCTTCATTACCCTTGAAAACAGTGAGCCAAAATTGTGTGTGTGTGTGTGTGTGTGTGTGTGTGTGTGTGTGTGTGTGCTCTCCTATGTTTTACTTGTTCCCAATTAAGCATCAATCATTTGGCCAAGTAAAGAAGGAAAAATAGGTGATATGTGTATTTATCCTTAGTTTTCTCTTTTGGGGTGATGGCTGAAGAACTGTCCTTTTTTTCACTAAAAATGATCAGGGAAAGAAACATTTTCCCCAAAACAGTGACTGTGAAATGTCTTTCATGAGAAAATGTTGGCTTGCAACTGGCATTCCTCAGCATAGATGACTGCAGGCAGAAGGATGGAAAGTAACACTCTCCATACAGATGTTCAATGTAATATTGGAATTCAGGTTGAGATTGATATAGACAATGAATAGCTTAGATTCCACTTCCCCCCGATTTCACTGAAAGCCTTAGCTTCTGAGTCAGGGAGCATTCTGGATTAAGCAGCATTACAGATGGAAAGCAGTTTTGGCTATTCAGATACAAGAGTACGTTGCGCCTGCTTATCAATGTTAGTATTTTTGTATTTAGGAAGGCCAGTTGCACAAGTAGGAAATAATGAATTATCGAATTATTTTGACAGTTCATGTACATGGAGAAGACCTTGTACAAAGCAGGAATGTGATATCCTCCTTGTTGACTTAAGAGCTCTTTAGCGAAAGGCTTGACCCCATATCATTAAACAGAATTCGACCCTGACTGGTCAGGGGAGGGTGTTCTGTGATATGTGATGCATTGCCTTTTAAAAGGGTTGTCAGAGGGTAGTGTGGCTTAATGGAGAAAACACAGGAATTAGATGGGGGGAAGAAGATACGAATTATTACCTGACGTACTGTGTGACCCTGGGCAAGTTACTTAACCTCTCTGTTTCAATCACTCTATCTGCAAGTTTAAATAATTCCTTTTACAGAGACATACAAACATCTACTTCCCACTACTTTACAAAAGTGGATTGGGGATTAATGAGATAATGTATGTAATGTAATTTGAGCTCCTGTGTGAAAGACAGAATAACATAGCACAGCACATAAAAATAGCATGTTCTCAATAATGTTTCCTCTGACCTACATGTAAGAACTACAGAGATGTTTCATCTTTCTTAGAATATAACTTCTAAGTGGAAAGGACTTCTTTCTCATATTCTAATCCCAAAAAGGTACACGATAATTATTTTTCTAACAAAGACTAGTTTTTGATTTGACATGGTAAAAAGTTCACTCATGTGACTCACATACTTGCATTAAAATGATTATTATCTTATTCTTTGGGGTGTGAGGTCAACTTGATAAATAATCAAAACTAACCTTCATGGAATGAATCACTTTGTAATGCACAGGATGAATGTTAGAAAGAAAACACTCACCTCAATTTGAAATACCGGTGCTGGCTGCTGGAAGAATAATTAGCAAATTAATTAATTATGACTTTATGTGTCTTTTTTTCAAAAGTATTTCTTTACTTAATTTACCTTTTACTTTTATCAGAACTCTTACTGTGTGAAAATTTTGGATGAGCTTGATTTCTTAGCATGCATTGCAAAGCATACAGCTGGTCCCAAAAGTCTCAGTACAGTTTTAAGCTTGACTACTCAATTTTATTTTTAAAAATACCTTTCCTGATCCAAGAAATAAGGATATAAACAGAAATATAATGAATGAATTTGCTAATTCTTCTTTTCTACCAGAAACATTAATGAGCATTTTTTGTTTAGCAGAAGTTTGTCATTGTAGATATAATCCTTCCCCCACCCCACATCCCCACCCCTGACACGACACACGCTGTTGCACTCTATTACCAGAAATGATAAATAGGTGATTGGATGTTTAGGGTGGCAATCTTTGAGAAGTAGGCCATAGGTCATGCAGCTGTTTTTTCTCTGGTTAATAACGCAATCATTTTTAAACGTTCCTTCTTAACTTAAGCTTTATAATATGTGTTTTCTGGCAAGTATCATTTAGTGACTCATAGTTCGGAGGCACTAGGCAAGTCTTAACCCTCATGATTTTCAGTTTTATCATTTTTTAAAAAAGCATAATATTGTTTGTACTGTTTACCTCTGAGGATTGTTGAGAGGCAAGCATTTTGAAAACTTAAAAAGGAATATAGGAATGTGAGGAATTATTATTATAAAATATATTTTATATCTTTATGTAGGATTATTAGTAACTTCAATGAACAAAACAGTAAAATATAGGAGAGGGGGAAAAGGGGCTTGAAGAAAGATTGTCATGAGAACCAACTGAGGCCTATCATCACTGCACTTAGCACAGTGCTTGGCAAACATAGTAGGCATTTAATAAATGTTAACTGAATGAGTGTATCTTGAGGGAATTTAGAGATGAAATTGGAAAAAGGGAAAAATCATTTTGAAATAGAACAGAATTACTAGTATTGCTATAGTGATGAGTTCTCATCATGGATGCTAATGGGACTAGTACATATGGACTCTAGTGTCTCAGTAACTGATGTCGTTTAGAGAAGGGGAAGTGGAAAGGATATGTAAAAGGATGAAACTATGTAGAATGCCTGTGACCTGACCCAACATCTCAGAGGAAATCTGCACTGAAAGTAATGCAGTTTTAAAAGCCCTTGAGGACGAATAGCCAAGATATCCGAGAGAAGGGACAATTTTAACTAAACACAAGAAGAACAGAGCTGACACTACCACTCCTTTTGTCCCGCCACAAGTTTTTGAGAGACAAAACCAAACACTGACTGTACTTTCTCATTTCTAGAAAATCTTTTTAAAGAATGATCTACACGCTTATTAAGGGCATCCTTGATGAAAATAGAAGAAATGAAGAAAAAAATTTATGAAGGCACTTTTCTGTTGCCAACCAAGTCTCTTTGGAAAAGTCATCTATACTTGGTGCCTTCACTTATTCTCTTCTATCTCTCTCTTCTAAAGCCTCTGTGATCAGACTTTTGGTCTCATAATCTGTCTGAAACTGCCTTCTCTAAAGTCACCAATGATCTCTAAGATGTAAAAGGGAGTGGCCATTTTCAATCTTCATCCTTCATGACCTCTTTGCAATATTTGATATTGTCAATTATCTTCTTTTCCTGGATACTTTCTTAAAAAGTAAAGGAGTTTATATTTTATCCTAAAACAAATAGAGAGTAACAAGTTTATTGAGTAGGGCACTTGGGGAAGGAATTACAAAGTGAGACCTTTGCTTAAAAAACCACATTGATTATGCAGAGCATGTATTAAAATGGAGAGAAACTTAATACAGTGTGACTATTTCAGAGGGGTTGGAAATAACCCTGAAAAGATATGACGAAGGCTTGAACTGGGAAAGAGGCTAGGTTTTCATGAAGCTACGCTCTCCAAGTAGGTTCTCTGCCCACTTTTCTGAAAGTTCTTTGCTAGTCTATTTTGTTGAATTTTCATCTAGGTCATACACCTTCGTTTACTCAATTTATGCTTTCTTGACCTCCCCCTACATTAAATATTTTATTCACTAACCCTGGCTATTAGCTCTTTCATGCACTAGATGCTCCATCTCTGAATTCTGTAATTCAGTGGCCATCCTGCATGCCTGATACACTCTCCCTGCATCCCACCTCATGGCTTTCCTCACTTCCTTCAAGTCCCACCTTAAGCCCTACCTTCTGCAAGAAGCCGTACCTTGTCACTCTTAATTCTAGTGCCTTCCATCTGAGATTATCTCTAATATACATAAATATGCATATATGTATGTCTATGTATATAACGTATATTACACATGTATATAACTTAAAATATGATGTATTATGTAATATGATATATTATGTAATATATTGTGTATTATATACTATATGTATTATATAGTATATAATATATTATATGTTATATATGTACATATGTATCCTGTAATTTGTAAAAAGGCATTTACACATTGTCTTCCATTAGCCTATGAGTTCCTTGAGAGCAGGGACTGCTTTTGCATGTCTTTGTATCCCCAACACTTAATGCAGTGCCTGGCAAATAGTAAGCATTTGATGAATATTTGATTGATTGTCAACTGTGGGTGTTCCTTAAGGTTTTGTCAGCCCCTCTTCTCTTCCTTCTCCACTGTGCTGCTTGATGATTTCATCAGCATCTATGAGTTCAATTTTTATTGCTAGACACATGTTTCCCAGGTCTATGAATCTAGCTCTAATATTTCTGTTGAGCGATAGTCGCACATCAAAAACTGTTTATTACATGTTTCAAACCCAGATGCCCAATAGGCATCTCAAACTCAACATATCCAAAACAGAATCTATTAACTTTTCCCCCAAAACCCAGACCTCTTCTGAATCTCCCTACTGTTGTCAAGGGCACCTACCTATCCCAATCAACCAGGTTTGCAACCTAAATGTCATTCTCAACTCCTCATTTTGTCATCCCAAATATGCAGTCTCTTGCCCAACCTTGTCTTTTCTAGCTTCACAACATCTTTTGTATATTTCCCTTTCTGTCTACTCATATAGCTGCAACCATGTAGCTCAGACTTTCATCATGCCTTGCTTGGACTATTTTCAATAGCCTCCTAATTGGATTCCCTGCCTCAAGGCTCCCCACTTCAATACATCCTCCACACAATCAAATTGATTCATTTTTATTTAAAAAATGGTCTGATCATGAATGTCTGATTCTGACTCAGTAACTTCTAGTGGCTCCCTGTTACCTCCAGGATCAAATACAAAGTCTTTTGTCTGTCATTTTAAAGTCTGGCCCCTTCCCATGTGGACAGCTAGGTGGCACCATAGTACATAGAGTGCTAGGCCTCGAGTCAAGAAGACCCACCTTCCTGAGTTCAAATCTGGTCTCACACACTTACTAGCTATATCACCCTGGGCAAGTCTCTTAACCCTGTTTGCCTCAGTTTCCTCATCTACAAACTTCAAAGGTTTTTCTACATTTTAAATAGCACAGATTATTTTGCTTTGAAAAATTGAGGCATGCTGCAAGAGAGCATGGAGACTTATCTAACTGCATACAATTGCAATTCTGGGTATACCTAGATGAAATTTTCTGAACAGCAGGGAAACCTTTTAAGGACCATTATTCTATTTGTTACTCTTCACCAGGGTTAGCTTCTCTTAGTTTCTGAAGTTCCCTTTCAGTTATGTTTGATCATGGCTATCCTTATGCAAATTGTTTCTAGACTCAGCCCTTAGCACACTGCCTGGCACATAGTGCTTATTGATTGACTCATAGGAACATTTAGAAGTGGAAGAGACCTTAGAGGTCATTGAGCCCAACTCTCTTGGTTAATAGATGGAGAGATTGAGAACCAAAGAGATCAAGTCAGTCAATCAGTCACCAGTAAACTAATGATTTTCTTTTTAAGCAGTACTATATTCTAGGGACTGTACTAAGCACTGAGAATACAAATACAAAGTAGAAAGCAAGACAATTCTTGGCCTCAAGGATATTGCAGTCTAATAAGGAAAGAAAAGATAAAGAAAGCCGAAAAGGGGAGGGAAGAACGGGAGGGATAAAGGTGTAAACCATTGTCAAATGGTACAGGAAATGCAGAATGTAGCCTGGAGAGGAACAAGGTATGGCTGGCCTGAGTGCATTCCTTGAATGGAGATTCTGGTAGCAGCTATTCAATCAGAGGGAGACACCACAGGAACAGAAGGTACATTAAATGTACAAATTTCAGGGCTGGAGTGAAGCTCCAGTATGAAGAGGTTTCTGAGGATGCTAGAGAAAGTCTAGAGTAGAGTAATTTACTGAGAGTCATTCAATTAGTAATAAGCTAAGTCAGGACTTGCATCCAAATCTTCCTGACTTCAAATCCAGTTCTTTATCCAATATACTAAGCTGAGTGAGTGGTCACAATTTCTCCTTGATATACCTTGAACTAGGTTGTCCTAGGAAGTATTATAAAGGCACTGCCAGTGTTTTGTGTCTAGCCCTCCTTAGGTATATAAAACCTTATCTGGCCCAAGGGTCATTAAGTCATCAACATGTGGAGTATTAGTCCCTACCGCCTCCTGTGTATTTTCCTGGTGGTTTTATTGGTGAGTCTTACTACACTCCAAGGAATCAGGAATCTGGGGGTCTGGGGTGACACATGGTGGATTCAGCTGCCAATTCATTACATACTGTGGCTACTTCCATTAACAGAAAGCAAGAGGCCGCCATATGGCATTTTTTCCTGTGAACACTTCTAATCCATCTCATTTCACTCAATAATAGTAAGTCTTTCATGTAGACACTTCCTGAAACTCTTAATTTGAACCAGAACAATGATAGACTTGTCTATCCCTTGATGCATATACACAATCCAAACAGGAAAAAGAAAAACAAGTGGATGAAGGAAGAATATTGCTTCAATTATACATGAAGTTGGATAGGGAGCACCTTCCCAATATCTTTAACCAGCCAGTCCTTCTCTCCACTCAAATAGCCATCACCCTGATGCCAACTCTCATCAGCTCACTGCTGGACTATTGCAAAGTCTGCTGGTTGGTCCCCTGGCCTCAAGTCCCTCACCACCCCAACCCATTCTCCACTTAGCTACCAAAGTGATTTTCCTCACACACAGATCTGACTGTTATACTGCCACCTACACAGTAAAATCTAGTGGCTCTCTATTATTTCCAGGATCAAATGAAAAATAACCTGTTAGACATTTAAATCACCACACATTTCTAGCCCCTTATACCTTTCCAATTTTCTTACATATACTCTCCTCCTATTTAAGATACAGTGATACTTGCCTACTTGTTATTCCTCAAACATAAAGCTCCCCTTCTCTGTTCAGTGCATTTTCAGGGGCTTTCTCCATTCTTGTACTGCTCTTTATTCTCCTCTCTGCCTTCTCAATTCCCTTTTCGTCAAAACTCAGCTCAAGTCCCATCTTTTGCAGGATGTCTATTCTGCCCCCACTCTCCCGTGTTGCCTTCTCTCTGAAATCACCTCCTATTTTGTCTGTATATATCTTGTATGTACACGGTTTTTATTCAGTTGTTTAGTCATATTCAACTGTTCACAACCCCATGAACCATGATGTCCTTGAGATTTTCTTGCCAATGATGCTGGAGTCCTTTGCTACTTCCTCTTCCAGTGGATTAAGGCAAACAGAGGTTAAGTGACTTGCCCTAGGTCAGAAAGCTAGTAAGTGTCTGAGTCCAGATTTGAACTCAGGTCTTCCTGACTCCAGGCCTGCACTTTATCCACTGAGCCACCTAGCTGCCTTGTATTTAGTTGATTGTATTTTCTGTGCTTCATTGGAATGTGAGTTATTTGAGGGAAGGATTGCATCCCCAGCACTTAGCACCATGTCTGACACATAGTAGGCTGTAACCTGAAAATAATACTGTAAAGTACTGCAAGTATCCTCATTTCACATAAGAAGAAGCTGTAACTCAGATAAGAATCTTCTTTAAGATCACAGAGCAAAGAAGAAGCAAGAGCCAAAACATGAACCCAAGCCTTCTGGCTCTCAGTTCAGTGCTCTTTCTACTACAGCATGCTGCTTCACTAAATATAAAGGCAAGGGAGACATAGCCAAGGCAGGTTTTACATATTTTGTGGATAGGGATAAAGGAGATAAATGTAGAAGTCAAACAGGCTCCAAGACTATTCAAGATAGCATCCATGAAAAAATACAGAAAGTCTTTCAGATCATGAATGAATTAAACAAAGAAAAGAATCTGATTATTCCCTAACTGAATTAACTTTAATGATATTCTGCATCCAAATCCACTATGGGGTCAGGTAGGGGTGCATTGTGTGGGTGAGAGGGGTATGATATACCTTAATAGGACACTTAAGCAAAATAAACAGTCTTATTCTTAGTTGTGAAGGGCAAGCCAGGCTTGGAGTCAGAAATATCCATGTTTAAGTCCTGGTTTTAATACATACTAGCTCTGTGACTGAGAGATTCACAATGCTTTGGTGCCCAAGGCAAACTTCTAATACCCCAAGTGGCAGAGAACAACCTTGTACTGGTAGAGGGGGGTATCCTCTTTTCTACAGGTTGCATTTTTGTTTGTTTGTTTTTTGTAGCAGCTGAATCACAATATCACCAGATATGTGGTTATCACCAGATATCACCAGTGCCACAGAATCACCAATATGAATCATATACAATCCCTATAATGATATTCACTAGCCTAGTATAGTGCTTTATGGTTTACAAAACAGGGTAACTATGTTATGTCATTTGATCCTCACAACAACCTGGGAGGGAAACAGGCTGAGAATGATGAGATCATTTGCCCAGAGTCCTATAGCTAGTGACTGAGGCAAGATTTCCACTCAGGTGTTTGTGATACCACATGCAGTGTTATACACATAAACACACACACACTCATACATGCATACACACTTGCTCATATGCACACAGTATGTACAAGACATTCCAAACGTCTCAATGAATTTTAAGCTATTAAAACCTAAAGTCTTAAGTCTTAAATATTTCTTTGTTTTAAAGCTATTAAAGCTTAGAACTTCACTTAGTTTTTTGGTATACTCTGTGCATAGTATATGTATATAAACATGTATATGTTATAGTTATATTGGATAAGCTATTTAAGACAACAGAGTTTGAATATTGATCATTTTTGCATATTTCACTTACTCACTAGCTTCTAGATGCAACTTAATGTTATCACCTTTGTGGATACAAGAAATGGACAATGAAAGCAAATAGAATATTTGTATGGTCTCTAAACAAAATTCTGAAGGAAAATGACTCTTTCCATTGTTGTGATTCTTGCTTTAGTATTATCTCATTCAATTAAAAAAAAACTGAAGGCTGAAGAAAACACATACACACATACACAAAATCCTTAACTTCGAATCTCTGACTGACTGCTCAACAAAACTCAGAGATCAAGGTGTGTACTATATTGGAAGTGGGTTCAAATATGGAATGAAAATGAATGAAAATCATCTGGTGTCAGAATCATGCCCAGAGGCCATAAAAGTAGGATAAATGAAAGGAGGATGGGGCTTTAGAGTGAGCATTATAAGGCCTCAAGGACAAACTTTGCTGACTTCATGATTTTATCTGAGACTGGCCCTGCTTCATAGACTTTAAAACAGCTGGCGCAAGTGGGAAACTCTAATTCTGGGACATCAGTAATCACATAGTTTGTGCCCGTCCTCTTTTATCCTGGAATTATTTTCAGTCATTGCAGTGAGTTAGAAAGAACGGTGGCATGAAAACCAAAATACCAAGATTCTAATTCCACCTATTTCCTGTTACCTATGTGACCTTAAACAAATCAGCTCTGCATCTCAATCTCCACACCTACATGAGGTGATTGAGACACCTGATTTCTAAAGCTATCTTATATTTATATGATACTCCTAGATTCTCAGTGTTAAAATATGTTCATAAACATCCTGATCTATTCCTAAAATTTACTATAAATTCGGTTATCATCCCTGCCTATCTCAAGCTATCACAACATGTTCCTGCTTAGTTCCTGAGCATTGTTCACCACTTTGTCTTGATAATCAATGTCTCCAGAAGACCAATAACAATTCTATTGAGAGGTAAAGCCCAGATGTCAGAGTATGGTCAGCAACCCAGCTGAATTCTCTCAACATTCCCCTCCAAACAACTTAAAAATAATTCCTCAGAGCACAGAGATGGTAAGGGTGTCAGAGAATAGGTCAAAAAGAGATTGCAGAGGACCTGTAATAACAGACAATGGGTACAATTGGAACTAATTGGCATCTCTATTGCTTATACTTAGCTCTGAGTTACATTTCCAGAATGGAGAGGAGCACTTGTAGTTATTCACAAGGGAGCAGGAGCCCTGTTCTCAATTCCAAAGCTGAGAGGAACATTCATGCTTATGGCTACAGGAGAGTAGGAGACCTAGAAAGAAGGAAGGGAAGGAGAGAGAAACAGAATAAGAAGGGAAAGAATGAAAGAAGGGAGGGAGGAAGGGTGTAAGAGAGAAAGGATGAAAAAGTGGAAAAGAGAAAGAAAGAAAGAAAGAAAGAAAGAAAGAAAGAAAGAAAGAAAGAAAGAA
>NW_020954581.1:6837354-6898569 GCF_900497805.2 Vombatus ursinus
GAAAGAAAGAAAGAAAGAAAGAAAGAAAGAAAGAAAGAAAGAAAGAAGAAGAGAGAGGAAGGAAAGGAGGAAGGAAGGAAAAAAAGAAAGGAAGAGAGAAAAAGGGAGGAAGGAGGAAAAATAAAAAGAGCAAAGAACAAAGAAAGAAAATTTCCCCTGTTTTATAGATGAGAAGACTGAGGCCAATGGAGATTAAATGACTTGATCAGAGTCATACCACTATTAAATGTCTGAGCCCATATTTGAACTCAAATCTTTTTGATTCTAAGTTTAGCCCTCTGTGGGTATGCCATCTACTTGCTAGGAAGGAAGGAGGAGAAGGACTGAAGGAGGGAAAAGGTAAGAATAGGAGGGGAAGGAAGAGGATGGATTAAAGAAAGACATCTAAAGTTAAGGAACATCAAAGGAAAAGTCTTTGTTTCCAATCTCCATGTCCATCTCAAACAGGAGTACTTCCTAAAAATCTGAATAGCCAAGAAGTTATCAGAGTGATTTAGTACACAAAATATTAATTCACAATTTAAATTAGGTAGGTTGCCCTTAAAATTATACGTTTCATTAGACATACATTAAGTATCAGGTAGGTATGATTCTTTCAATTCTTTCTTATGTATTTAAATGGTCTTAATGTTTCAGAACAATGAAATCTAACTTATGTAGAAGGACTCCTGAAAACAAAGAGCTAGAAAAAAAAATGAATCCAAAAAGAAAGAGAAACAACTGGAGTATAAAGATGGGTTGGAATCCTGCCTCTGATTTCTACTACCTCTGTGATCTTGGGCAAGTTGATTTGCCTAACTGTGCATCAGTTTCCTCATCTGTAAAATCAGGGGGTAGGACTAAATGTCATCTGAGGTCTTTTCCATCTCTGGATCTGTGACCCCAAGTCCTATAAACATTCTGCTTTGTACATTTTTTTCTTTATATGAGTTTTTGTTTGCTATTTTACTATATTATAAAGGACATGTACATGCAATTCTATGTATAATACTTAAAATAAGGAATTTCAAGTTTTGCCATTCTACCATCAAACATTTCCACTAACACTGGATTCTTTACTATATTTGACCTTTAACAGTTAATTGAAAGCCTTACCCTTTCCTTACCTTCTCTCTCTGTTCTATACTAATCTCTTTTCCTGTTTCTATCCCTCAATCTCTAGTTTGTGGAGCTCAAGAGGATTTCAATCACTATTTAACGAAAGTGCCTGTCTTCTCATTTGAAAAGTTTGTACACCTAAAGCCTTCAAGTACAACCCTGATATAATAGTAGTGCCCAACTCATCTGGGATCAAAATATACAAAAGTCATTTGCATTAAACTATCAGAAAACCGTAAAAAAGTATTCTCCAAAGAGAGTGTGCATACTCCAGGTAGGAAGATATATAATCCATTGGAGAATGAGAAGAAAATATAAGGAGCATGGTGTAGTAGATATAGCAAGCCCTGAAATCAGGAAGTTGTTGATTCAAGTTCTACTTCAGAATTACACTGGCTTTGTGACCCTGGACAAATCACTGAATATCTCATAAATTTGAACAACTCTCTATCAGCTTAAGTTACAAATTAGGTGGCAATTTTTTTTTGGTAGTTCCCATTTGGGAATTATCTATATTAATGAAATTATAGGTCTAGACTCTTTCCCTATTAATATTTATTTTATCTAAAAATATCTCATTATTAATTAGTACAGGTGTTGACACTGATATCCTTACTAAGTCTGCATGTTAGACAGTTATGTTGTTTGTAAGACATAAGGTGTGAGGGAAGAGTGAGAGTTTTTGCAATAACAAGGGTCTGATAGTCATACTCTCACTCATAAATTCACTTTCAGCATATTATGAGGGTGTGCTCAGCTAGATAGATATATGGATCATCCTAACAAATTTTGGCTATAATAATCCTCAAATATGGATATCTCATGAAAAGATTACTGCTAAGATCGAAGATAACACTAATGATGAGAGCACAACTGAACAATGAGAAAATGGTTGAGTTTACATTTCTCCTATGAGGTCTTCCTCATCCACATTATAGTACAGAAATGATCTATTCATATTTTAATGAATGAATGAAAAAAATATTAGGAGTTTACTGTGTGTTAAGCACTGGGGACAGAAATAGACAAGAGCCTGTTGTCTCAAGGAATTCATGTTCTAAAAAGGAGAGACAACACATAGAGGAGGTTTCACCTCCAAGTCAAATGGAAATACCCAGTGATCCTTAGAATGCAGTAGAAAAGCAGATGATGATGTCTTATTTTTTTTCTTAATGTCACTTCCATTGATAAAATTGCATCTGACAAGTTGACTTAAAATGGAAATTATCCAAGATTTCTTGAAATGTGATTTTGAATACAGGATCTTTCATGATGAACCTCACTTTTAATGTATATTTCACCTTAAAGTTATGGGTAATACAAAGTCATCATGATTAGAAAGACATTTAAAAAATTGTTGCCAAAATTATGCATCCTCTATTAAACTCTATAAAACCATAAAACTCTATAAAATTTTTTGTAACCTGTTTAAAAATCTCTCAAATGAAAAATTAAAGACATTTTCAACTTTTTTGCTAAAAATAAAGAAAATACTTTCTTGTAAATTTGTGAAAACAACTGATTAACATCAGGAAAAAAGGTAATTTTTAACTTGTTAAAAAAACTTTACACAATTGGTGGAATTTTAAAAAAAATGACTATCCTGATTTAGGAAGTGCAGTCAAAGATGAATTTCTTCCATTTGGACATATGCAATCTTTGAGATACTTTGTCCAGCTAATAAAGCCATGAAAACTATTGAAATAAACATGAACTTAGAGGTAGACCTTTGTATAGCCATATCAAAAATGTTAAATCATTGTTTTAAAAATAATGAAGCACATTTAATTACATAATTATTCTGTATATCTTATTTATATGTAGTTATTCACGTTATATCCTCCATTAGACTGTGAACTCCCTGAGAACAGAGACATTTGCCTTTCTAGTATATTCAGTACTTAGCACAATCCCTAGCAAAAATGTACCTGATCAACGCTCATTGACTGACTGAGCAAAATAGTATTATTAATAAGATGTTGAGTGATGGCAGAAAGTTCTTATACTGCTAATAATTTTTTTCTAAAATATTATTTATTACATATTTATCACATCTTTTTAATATTTCTATTTTGCGAATGTTTTATATCAATACACAGTAAGCATATGAACATATTTTACATACAGCTATACGTTGAGCGATGTTTGTTTTCAGTTGATAGGTGTATACAAACAAAAAAGTGTGGAGACCATTGCATAAGAATATAGGAAAGATCTGGGGAGATGAGTGGTTTTCAAATCAGTGAAAAATGATCAGTGAAATCATATATAGGAAGAAAACATTCACTAGATCTGATTTTTGTTTTAAATCTGAAACACTGAAAAGGACTTTGTTTAGAGGGAGTTAACCAAAACAGACAGACAAGATAGTCAAAGTTTCTGGACAACAATGAGGGAATAATTATAGTTGAACGTGATGATCAGGGTAGTGGAGTGAATGTTTGGTGTGCCTCTGGCTTGTACAAGTAGCTTTTTAGTTCCTTTAGTTCCTTTAGTCCCTTTTTAGTTCTTGTTTTTACCAAGATATTTAATTCATTTTCTCCTTTCCCCCCCAATGAGTTAAGTAGTAAAATAGGATGTTTTGCTTCTTATTTTCAAAATATCATTTTCTTCACTTTTTTTAATAAATAATTTCTTTCCTTCATTCTTTTCATTATTTATCTCACCTTTCTGCCTATTCTAGACTTTCTCTTTTGATTAATGGTCCTTTTACTTATTTAATCCTTTATTCTTAGTATCCATTATGAAAATAAAACTTTTAAGGTACCTATTTAGGGTTTCTTCTTTTATTATTGTCTTATAAATCTTTCCCTCTTGATAAATTTTTCCTGTCTGCCTTGAAATATCTTCCCTAGGTCCATGCAACAAATTGTGGTACATGAATGTAATGGAATAATGCTCTACTATAAGAAATAATTAATGTGAAGAATACAGAAAATCATGGAAAGAGCAATCACAAACAAACACACACACACACACATAATCAAAAGCATATGTTGCAAAATTATAGAGAATAAGCATGACGAAAAATAGAGGTAAGAGAAGATATTCCCACACTACCCCATAGTAGAAGAGGATGGGTGGCATATTGTGTTTCATTGTTTGAGGAATGGATGCATAAGTTATGGTATATAAATATAAAGGAATACAATTGTGCTTAGTTCTTAACACCGTAATGACAATCTACGACTCTAGAGATTGAATGATGAAATCCATCGCCTAATGATACCACTCACCTCCTGAGAGAGAGGTGAAAAACTCAGAATTCACAAGGAGACAAATACATGTTTTTTAGACATGGCCAATATGGAAAGTTGTTTTAATTTACTATACATGTTTTAAATGGGTTTTGTTTTTTCTTGTGTTCTTAATTTCTTATAGGGTGAGCTGGGAGGGGGAAAACACAGTTTGTGGCTTATTAAAACAAATAAAATATTTGAAAAAATACAATATTTGAGTGAATTAAAAAGAGTGATTAAAGGATCATAGATTTAGAGCTAGAGGGGAAGTATTATATTTGATTTAGCAGTTACTACTCACAGCGAAGCTTTGCCCAGGCTCCAAGTACTTAACAAAGTATTGAGGGCAATGAATCATATGAATATTAACACATGTTCATTATTATGGAAAAATATGGTAGTTTCAGTTAAAATGGAGTGATGTCTCATCTTAACATCTCCTACAAGAATCAAATGAAGAAATTGGTAGAATTATTTTCATCCTATTCCCAAAGGCACCAAAAAATTAAAATTTCATTGGACACACAGACATCTCTCCTTTCTGTGCTTATGATGATTATTAACTAGAGTACCACTATAAAGATGATTAGAACTGGTAGAACAGAGAAATGCGTAGATGCAACTCATCTAGGTAGCCTTTCCCCCCAGAAACTGAAGGCTCCAGGGCTGCAATTACTTGTAACTCCAGGATTCAACCATCCCCTCTATTAAATTGTGTGTTGGATCATTTTCGGTCATTTTGTCCCTTGAAGATGTGTAAAAGTATTGGACTTCTCGTGTAACAACAACACCTTCAATATCACATTTAACTTTCAAAACATGTTCTAAAATTCAAAAATCCTGATAGTACAAGTCACAGCTAATATTTTTCTTTCATTTTTTTTTTTACTGGAAGGAACTATTTAATGATTCATAATCTGTTATTTCCTTTTAGAGGAAGAACTAAGGCTCATCTGTTTGAGGTTCTTGTTTTCACTATCCCTCTTAGAATTTGTTCTTTTTCTTTCCAATCTTGCTCTATTGGAATTACTTAAGTGCCCCAGCTGTAAGTGTTTATTAGATATTTAGGACCTGTTTTAATAATTGGCTTTTCATACCCATTCTGGAAAGAGAGGCCAATTGTTTTCTCCAGTCTACATGGTTAAATTTAAACTCTTTATATAACATTGCTGATTTACTGCTTCCTCCTTCTCCACCTGACTTTTTGGTTCAATCAGTGGGCTTTTAAACCGGGTGAAAGGCTAATTAATTTACCCTGCTTTAAAAAAAAAAATTCTACTACTTAAGGAAGTCTGGATTTCCATCATATATGTTAGTCTCTGAACATGACTGTATTGTCTATTCTCATCAACTTTCCTTTCTAATGCACTTTTTTTGATGAAGATTTCTGTGATCTGAAAAACTGAGAGTGAGAAGACCTCAGTACCCCTTTTACATTGCCACTTTCTAGCCAAGGGGCCATGGGTAAGGCTTCTAAGAATTGTTTCTTCACCTGTAAAATGAAATTAATGACATTTTCACAGAACTATTATGATAAAAGTGCTTTGGGAATTGTAAAGTGCCATATAAATTCAGGTTAATAACATTATTATGCTCAGACTTCTCATTTTTTTGGCATAGGGAATATTCAGAAAAGAAACTCTTTCATCAAATACAGATCACTACCTATTCTCAAATCAAAGTAGAATTGCCTGGACACTAAGAGGTTGAGTATTCTTTGCTAGAGTCACAACTCAAACTTTTTTTGCTGAATGTTTTACTTGTTTCTCATTGAAATCGCTTTATTTTCACAGCCCACTCTCATGAAAACCTGTGTGGAATGCATTAAGGCAGCTGTCACCTCTCAGAAGACTTGCATTCTAACCTAATCTAGTTCATAAGGGAGATTTTTTTAAAGGGGTCATCCTTTGTGTTTAAAACACTACCAGATGTTCCAAACATTGGGAAATAACACCTACCAGAAAACAAAATCATAATCCAGACAGAAGTCGAGTAGAGAAAATGAGATAGAGTATTAATCAATGGATTATTTGTTGACCTTGACTGCAATACAAGGGAGTCTGAATTTTAGGGAAAAAAGCTTGAATAATGATTTATAGATAGCTATTGTTTCCCTTGCATTTTGATTGGAACCTGTGCCATATATTCTTCCATATACAATAACTGTCAAGGGGCTTGTGTGTGCAGTCCAAACATTACAAGTGATATAATCTGTTTATTGCCATGTGTGAGTTGTAAATTCAAGATTTTTGGAAATTGTGATCCTTCTTTTTCAGTGTGTCTTGTTGTTCAGTCATTTCATTTATGTCAGACTGTCAGTGACCCCATTTGGGGTATTCTTGACAAAGCCCCTGGAGTGGTTTGTCATTTCCTTCTCTAGCTCATTTTACAGATGAGGAAACTGAGGCAAACAGGGTTAAGTGACTTGCACAGGGTCACATGGCTAGTTAAGTGTCTGAGGACAAATCTGAACTCAGGTCTTCCTGACTCCAGGCCCAACATTCTATCAATTGCACTATCTAGTTTTTCTAGTGTGTCTTGAGTAGGACTAAATAGCATACATCTAAAGCTGGAACGCACCTCAAAAAAAATGTAGTCTAATCCCTTTATTTACAGATGAGGAAACTAAAGGCAAGAGATATTATGTTACTTGCCCAAAATCACACAAATAATAATCCTGTAAATGATTTGAAATATATTGGGCACTTTCATGCCTATTCTACATGTCTCATCCTTCTAAGAATGATCCTTCAAATAGCTCCCCATGCCAGGCACACAATGCCTTCAGACTGATCTCTGTTTTCCAAAGACCTTTCACTGAATCAATCTCCTTGGGTCTGCCCTCAATGGTACCCATTCCTTGAACCTTTTCTTCAGTACTACACCCAATAAAAATGTTTCCTATATTGTTCTTCCTCTGGCTCAAGCTCACCTGATAACTAATCTAACAAATTAATTCAGGCTAAATGACAAATGGCTTAAAAGGACAGATTTTGTCCTCCCATATAGTATTTTAAAAAGAAATTCAAAGATTTAATCCAAAGACATATTTGATAGAGGGATTTCAGAAACTGAGGCAAGACCAATGTATGGAATATTTGCAGATGAAGAGGCTTAACTGCTTCTAAAATAGCTATTCAAGCAGTTAGGAGATTAGGATAGAATTGATTCAGTTGTATCTAGGCAGTGTGATATTTAAACACCTTTCCAACCTGACCTTTCTATTCTTCTTATACTTTAATCCCTTCCATTTAATCTGCAAGCCAGTTTCCCTGGCCCCCTGGATGTTCCTCACAGGGACATTCAATCTTCCTACTCAATACCTTTGCAATGGCTTTCATGACTGGAATTCCCTCCCTTCTCATTTCTACCTCCTGGCTTATATGGTTTCCTTCATATCTTAGCTCACACCCTACCTTCTCTAGGGCATCTTTCCTGGTTGGAACGTTTTCCCTCTGAGATTCTTTCTCATTTTACAGTGTATATATCTTGTATGTACATAGTTATTTGCTTATTGAATGGCTCATAAGAATGTGAGCTTCTTGAAGTTAAGGGAACATTTTTTTGGCTGTTTCTTGTATCTCTAGAGATTGGCACAGTGCTGACACATAATAGGTGCTCGATTAACACTTCTTGTCTGATGACTGAATGACTGGCTGACTTACTGACTTATATAGTGAGAAAGAATACTGAAACAGGAATCAAGAAGATGGGATAATTGTTCTACCTTTTCCTTTCTGTGTAACCTTGGGCATGTCATTTAATTAGTGGTGGAAGGATGCTTCAGTTTCCTCATCTGTAAGATGAAAAAAAAAATGCTACCCACCTAGTCCCTTCCCACAGTTTTGTTAAAGAATCACAGAAACTCAAATTGGAATGGACTAAAGAGGCAATCCAATCAGACCTGTATCTGGGCAAGAATTCTCTCTGTATCATCCCTGAGGAAGGATCATTCATTCTTTACTTAAAGACCAATAGTGAAAGGGAGCCAACTACTTCCTCCTTTCTTTCTCTTAGAACATTTAACGTCTTGCAAAATGCACCTCCAGTGTCAAGCCTACACGAGGCCATTCCTAGGTACTCCCCCCAATTGTTAATATTCTTTCCCTAATGAAATTATTTTTCAAGATATTTTGCAATTATATAATGGATAGAGCATTGGACTTGAGGACTGGGTTTGAATCCTTCCTGAAACATCAGCTGTGTGACCACTGACAAGTAAATTAGGATGTTTCAAACTCAGTCTCCTCAGCAGCAAAAGGGGATTAATAAAACCACCTACCTCACATGCTTCTGAGAATCAAATGAGATGATATGTATACAGACTTCACAAAAAGCATTTTACAAATATTAACTAATATTTCATTTGCATATCTATTGTTTTCCTGAAATTGAACGTGAATTCCTTAAAATCAGAGACTGTTTCATTTGTTGTCTTTCTATTCTAATTGATGCATAATATGTACATAAGATATATTTAATATATGTTTGTTGAATCACTCAATCAGCAAGCATTTGTTCAGTAGCTACTATGTATCAAGCACTCTCCTTGGTGCTGGGGATTGAAAGACAGAAATGGATTCATCCCTACCCATTAAGAGTTTAGATTCTATTGAATTGGATTCTGGAGGCAAGCCATTCCTCTTTCAGATAACTGATATTATTACTAAAAATTTTCTGTTCCTTTTATCAGTCAAAATTTACCTCTTTGCAATGTTTTTTTCTCCTTATCAACTGCACTTCTTAGAATCCCTATCTTACATCAAAGTTCAACTCAAATGTATCTTCATATGTGAAAGATTTTCCAATACCTCCTCCTGTTCCAGTCCACTTCCAGTTGATAATGCCTCCCCATAACACATGCCCCTGGATTTATTATGTGTATTTATGTATTTATATATGGAATAATTAGTAAAGTTCTGGAAGTAGAGTCAGGATAGCATGAGTTCTAGTAATTGCTTCTAGTTCTTTCCTTGGGGATCAAACAGAATAAGTCTTACCCAGCTTCCATAGGAAAGCTTTTCAAATACCTGAAAGACAGCTATCATATCCCCTTCAATATTTTTGTTCTATAACTTAAACTTTTCTATTTCTCCTAAAGTTCCCTATATGGCATTATTTCAAGGTCCTCTATCATCCTAGTCTCTCTCATCTAGACTGACTCCAATTTAACAATGCCCATCTTAAAAAAAAAAGTGGTGCCCAGTAATTATCATAAGAAGCAACTGAGGCGTAGAAAAGTGCTATGAAAAATGCACTATAACTACAAGGTATCATTATATAGTCAAGGAAAATATTTCTATCTGACATGAATGTGAAAATACTTAAGTCAAAGATTATGAAAGTGTTTGCATACATATGAGACCCTCTTACCTAACTCGTACGCTGTTGATAAAAATCTACAGAGAGTGCTCCCTGTGCTAATTGAATCATTTCATGACTATTTTAAAGGCTGCTATCAAGCATCAGCCTCCAGCAATGCTGTGTATGTTTTTAAAGACTAATAAGGATGAACTGGAAGAAGTGTGCCTGAACACTGAGGTTGCCATTCTCATACTGATCTGTCATTGGCTTACACTGGGTTCTGCTTGCATTTCATCTTATTCAATTATCTAAAATGTGTTTATCTAAGTGTAAATGCACCTGCATGGCACAATTTGATTATTGAACATACGATAATGTTGCAAATGTATAATTGCAAACATGCATATGCACAATTAAGAAATTAGCAAAAGTAAATATGAGCTCATTCCTGCTAATTCACAGTGATATCCAGCAGCACAACAGGCTAATTTGGGGGGAAGTTAATGATTCTTATGGCCTCCCACAATGCCCATCCATAAGCATTTGTGTTTTGATTTAATTACCAAAAACCAGACATGGCACTGTGGTGAGCCAGTGGGGAAACAATTCTCTGTGGAAATTAACTGTTGGCCAATTAACTCTTTCTAAGTTTGAGGATGCAGAGAGCCCACCCCACTCTGGGTTCCTTTTATTAAATACTACCTATTTACTTCAATTTCTCCTGCTTTGGCAGTAAGTAAATTTAAAGTATTCCCTAATCCAGCTCCAAGCTACCTTTTCAGACTTATACATTACCACCCCTCATGCACTCTACATTTTAGCCAATCAGCCCTACTCACTATTCCTGGTAAATCAAATTCCATCTCTAGTCTCTATGCCTTAGCATACATGTAATAATGTACTTCCTCCTCAGCTCCATCTTTTAGAATCACTAGTTTCTTTCAATATTCAGCTCAAATACAGCCTTCTGTGTGAAGGAATTCCCAATTCCCTCTGTCCAGTTGCTGGTGCTTCCTGGCAAAAGTCTCAATTTATTTCCTATATAGGTGACATAGTAAATAGAACTTTAGATTTGGGGTAAAAAAAATGCAAATTCAAATCTTGACTGGGTGTTGTATTAGTTGTGTGACTCTGGGCAAATAGCTTAAGCTTCTTGTGGCCTCGGTATCTTCGTCTGTAAAATGAGAGTAATAATAATAGTATAAGGTTGCCATGAGGATGAAATGAGATAATACATGTATAGTGCTTTGCAAACCTGTAAGCTTTATTTAAATGCATATTATTATTACTAATATTTATGTTTACCTTTACTTACATGTGCACATATTGTTTCCATAGACACAATGAAAATTTGGAATATTTTTTTCTTCTCACCTCTCTTTAAATCTTGGATACTTCACCACAGGGATACTCTCAAGTGCTACCTCTTTCAAGAGGTTTTCTTGATTCCTTGATTCCCCTTGGAAATCCACTCCCTCAACACTAAAATTACTTTTTTTGTTACTTTGTACTTAGTTTATATCTACTTATATATGCATAGCCTCTATATCTCCAGTAGAATATAAGCTCCAAGAGGGCAGAGACTATTTCCATTTTTTTTTGGTCTTTGTATCCATAATAACTTGCACCACATATATATTAGACACTGATTGATTGAATTGAACAGAATTCAATTCTGAGAGTTCCCTTTATGGTCTAAAAGGTAGGAACAAACTCAGTAACATCCTACGATTGAGAGGAGATTTGAGAGACACTTTGTGAAAGTGTTTTTAAACAGCCTATGCCAGTGACTAGATAATATTCTTTTGACTTCCCGATGCAGTAGGCAATATTTTCAGAAGGGTCAATAATCCCCAAGTAAATAGAAGGCAGTTATTTGAGACAATTTTGTAAGGTCAATACAATAACTGTCAACAGTCTGTGTTGCTTGTCAGATGCCCATTGCAAGACATTCTTCTCTAGGGATGGGGAAATCATGAATATAGTCAGTTGGTCCACTTGTAATAGGTATCTGCAGGCTGGATCTGAAGCCAGTCCTCAGTCATTAATACTCCAATATTGGAGCAAGTTTTGTGTAGGTTCTGAAGGCACTTGAGGTCCCTCCATGAACTGACATGGAAACTGTAGATAACATCCCACTTAAAAGATCAAGGAAGGAGACCTAGAACCCAACCTTTCAATTGTACTGCTTCCCATGTCATGAGACAAACTTTCCCCAAGCTGAGTTCTTTCAGTTCAATGAGCACTGATTAAGTACATGCTGGTAAAAGACCTACAATCCACTCACTTTTGCCTAAGGTTCTTATTTACTAGCATTTAGTCACCAGTTTGATTGCAAATATGGCAGAATTTGTTCTATTTTCTAGGTATCCTAAAAATCTGAGTAGAAGCACAATAAAAAAAATCATAAGATCAAAAATCTAGTACTAGGAAAGACAAGCCACTCATTTTACAGATGAGGAAACTGAAGTTGAGGAATGTTAAATAACATTTCTAAGATCAGACTAGGCATTATGAATTGTAATTTAAACCCACACCTGCTAAAAGCTCTTCCCACAATACCACAGACAGATGTCGTTCACCTCATCTGTTCATTCCAGCCCGAGTAAGAAAACAATTCTCAAAGAAAATCACTCATATAGAGTGGAAGGTACTACCTGTGCCCAATCTACCTCCATCATCATCATCATCATCATCATCATCATCATCATCGTCAGCATTTATATAGCATGTTGCTATTTACAAATAAAGTTTTTTGCAAATGTTCTCATCGGATCCTCACAATACTCTCCTGTGGTAGGTGCTATTATTACCCCCATTTTACAGATAAGGACAACGAGCCCAGGAGAGTGATTTTGCCAGGATCACACAACTAGTAAGTATCCAGAGCAGGATTCAAACTCATGCCTTCCTGACTTCATATATATAATTGAATCCACTCTAACAACTCCAACTAGCTGTCTCCATGCCACTACAGTGGGCATCCATTCTTACCATGATATTGACAATATGGTAGCTATGTATAGATGTGTTGGGATTTTCATGTATTGGAAAGAATGATGGATTGTGATGAAAGAGACCATATTATGAGCCCCAGGTCTGGATGTGATTGGCTATGTTATCTTGGCACATAATTTAAACTCACTAGGCTTTACATTTCTCATTGGTCAAAATAGAGAAAATAGGAATTATGATTCTGACTTCACAGGGTTTTAGGGAAAATTTTGTAGATTGTTCGCTATGTAAAAATAAGCCATTATTATGAATATTAATAACTTTGCTTGGATAAAAAGAAGGAATCACCTCAAACTTCCATGGGAAGCTTTTCTCATAAGAGCCAGTGCCTTAGCATTCTAGGACAATAAGACTCAAATGAAATTAAATAAGCCTGAAAGCCATAACACTATATAATCAACTCAGGGAGCCACTTTCAAACAAGGAATGACAAAGAAAGTACTAGAGTACATTTGTACAGGAAATGAGAAAACAGTATAGTTATTTAGGAACTGCTGCCTCCAGTAGAGGAATAAAAAACACACATGGAGACCCTTCTAATGCTGATGATCTAAACAAGAGGCTTGTCTCAGTTTATTTGAAATAGGTGACTGATACAGGGCAATACTATGGCAAGATTTTGCTAATGGATTACTGAGAGATTGTATGATTTGTGAGTATCAGTGCCTCCTGGGAAGCTTGGAGTATTTATGATTTACCGTGGGTCAGTCTAATCAAATTTAGCACATAAGAAATGCTCCTGCTCTTTGTGTTGCAAAGAAATAAGACATTCACACATGAGAATACCACTAGGTTGTTCCTCTTGGTGGATATTGGAAAGGAACTAGGGAACTAATCAAAGGCAGTAAAACAATAAGCAGCTTAAGCTAATTTGGCTCACAGTTTTCTTCCATAGTGGAGACAAATAGACTCACTGATAATCATAGTGGATTTGCAGATTGAATAATTGTTCAATAATCAACTCAAAAGTGTAGTCATTAATGATTCAACATGAACTTAAAGGTATTGGTGACGTGCCTCTGAGATCTATGTATTTAATATTTGTGAGAGTTTTAATTAAGTTTAGTTTTTGTGGGGGCAGCGAGGTGGCAGTGGATAGAGCACCAGCCCTGGATTCAGGAGGAGCTGAGTTCAAAGGCAGGCCTCAGACACATAACACTTACAAGCTGTGTGACTCTGGGCAAGTCACTTAACTCCATTGACTAGCCAAAAAAAAAAAGTTTAGTTTTTGTTTTTATCCATGACAATCAAAGTTATTGATATCAAGTTGTCTCATGACAAAGATATTGGAGTGATAGCCAACATATTAGATGAAAAGGTCAAGATCCAAATTGGTCTCAATACTTGAGAAACTGGGGCCAAATCTATCAAGATAAAAATTCAATTAAGATGATTATAAAGTCCTACACGTGTATATAAGTAAACAAAATAATAAAGCCAAAAAAAAAGACATTACAAGATCATGGAGTCACAGCTAAATAGTTTATAGTTTTTTTTTTAATCTGAGGAGCTTAGTTGATTACAAACTCAAATGAGACAGTAACATGACAGTAGCACATACAATAGCTAAATCTAAATTTGGGCTGTTTTAAGAGAAATATAATATTCAGGACTAGGGAAGTGGTAATAGGGCTCCACTCTGGCCTGGTTGGACCATGTCTTCAATATTTTAATCAATTATAATTGCTATGTTTTTGGAAGTATATTAATAAGCTAGAGATTATTCAGAGGAAGACAACCAAGATAGTAGAGGGTTTGGAATTTGAATCACATGAGAATGGGTCAAAGGCACTAAGCATAGTTAGCTTAGAGAAAAGGAGACTTAGGGAGGTAGAAGAATGATAGCTGTCTTCAAATATTTGAAGGGCTTTTATAAGAAAATACAGATTAAACTCACTCAGTTTTGTCCCAGAGGAACAATACGTGCAACCTGTAGGGAGAAATTCTGGTTCACCATAGGGAGGGAAACAATTTCTAATAGGTAGGTGGCATTATGGGTAGACTATAGGACTTAAGCTCATTAAGACTCAAGTTCAAATACTGCCTCACGTACTTAGTGGCTGTGTGATCCTTACAAGTTACTTAATCATTCTGTGCCTCAGTTTACTCATCTATAAAATGGGGTAAAATGCACTGACCTCGCAGGGTTCTTGTGAGGATGAAATAAGTTAATATATATAAAGCACTTTTTAAAACCTTAAAGTGTTATACAAATCCTAGCTATTAATGATCATTATGATGATGATGAAAATAGATGGATGATAGATAGATAGATAGATAGACAGACAGATAGGAAAAAGTAAAATAGAATACCTTTGAGGATAATGGTTCCCCCTCTGCTGGAGCTATTTTAGTAAAAGCTGTATTTGTATTTGTCATAGAGGAGATTAACTTTCAGGAATCACCTAGACCAGGGGCTCTTCAATATTTTCTG
This sequence comes from Vombatus ursinus, assembly GCF_900497805.2. Classification (NCBI taxonomy): domain Eukaryota; kingdom Metazoa; phylum Chordata; class Mammalia; order Diprotodontia; family Vombatidae; genus Vombatus; species Vombatus ursinus. The sequence goes on from NW_020954581.1 coordinate 6,852,445, forward strand.
TCATGGACCTTTCTGGGACTCTGGTGAAGCCTCACAATCTCTTCCCTGAATATTGTTTAAATAATTGAAGGAAATGAAAAATGTAAGCTAGAGCTTAATGAAAATAAAGATATAATATTTCTCCATTCAATTTAATAAATCCCTAAAATGCACTGCTAGGGGTTCCAAGGATCCCACATTAAAAGCCCTAGGGATAGATGGTCTCAGAGGTCCCTTTCAATTCTGACATTCTAGAATTCTGCCCTTCTTTGTTAGAACACTGAATCCCTTCATTCCTGCTGACAATTCATGATATCCTTGGAAAAAAACACTATAATCCAATGTCAACCTCCTAAAATCATTTTAAAGAAACCAATAGAGGAAGCAAAATTATGATAAACACTTAATGGATATTTATTATAGCTAGCATATCCTTGAAGCTCAAATTTATGATACAGTAATTTTTAAACATGTTGTATTTAGACTTTATGGCACATTGGGGCCACTTGTATAATCAGTGTGTACAGAATCTTTATGCCCATTTTGTAAGAACATAATTTTACTATTTGAAATAATTATAGAGGTTTATAATTGCTGCATCTTTATTTTCATGACAAAGCGTTGGTCATTGCCATGATTCACTGGCAGCTGAGTCCTTCCAGAGGAATGTTACAGTAGCATACAATTAGAACAAAGTTCCTCAGGGAAAAGGCAATCTGTTTGCTGATGATCCCATTTAAAAGGTTGCTTCTAAAAGACAATTGTGGCAAAACCCAGGAGCGGCTTGGGCTATCCAGGCTCAATCTACGGGAAATATAATCCAGCCAATTCCATGAGAACGTTAGGTAGCATTGGGTATTTGGGCATCCCCAGGACACAGGACTGTATCTCTAAGGCAGCAATTCCACACAAGCTGCCTTCTCTGGTTGGAGAGTTAATGGAAGACAGCTGCCTTTCAGGAAATTAATTGGTTTGACCCCTCCCCCCAAGGTCATGTTAAAATCATGATTGCAATGTCATCAACCTGAAAGGCTCAAGTAACATGATCGGAAAGAACAAGAAAAAGACAAAAAAAAAAAAACCAGACTCCCACTAAGCAAATGTAGAGGAAACATTACTAAACTTGGAATCAAAAGACCTAGCTTTGAGGGAGAGCTTCACTGCTTAATTATAATAAAGTTGTGATCACATGCAAACACTTACTCACTTAAAGTCGCAGTATCCTTATAACCAAAATGAGGGGAAAAAATATTTGTAAGACCTAACTCAGTATGACCTGAAAATTCCAGAATTTTAAGGTCGGAAGGTGCCTCAGCAACCATGTAGTTAAACCCATATGCCAAAAGAAATTTCTTCAACGACCTGCCTCACAAGTGGTCAATCAGCCTTTGTTCAGAATCCTCCAATGAAGGAAAACAACTACCTTCCTTTTCTGCTTCTGCATAGCTGATTAGGAAAAGTTTCCTCAGATCAAACCTAAAGTGATTCTTCCAAACTCTAAATTATTGCTCTTAATTCTCTCTACAGGAGCCAATTCAAACAAGCCTAAACCCTTCCCATGTAACAGTTAAATGTGGCTATCATGGTCCCCTCCAAAAATCTTCTATTTTGTAAGCTAAACAGTGTGTGTGTTTAGAAAAAAAAGCAAAATGAATTCAATGAAGAACTCTACGGACATGTTATTGCCCTTGGATGAATATCAACACCAAATCAGTTCTTTGGTGGTGTATGCAAGAACTAAGTCAGTGGCCTTGTTCTGTTCAACATTTTTCTCAATGATTTGGATAGAGGCAGAGATGGCTCATTTATCAAAATTGCCCATGACACAAAGTTAAAAGCAATAATTGTCGTGTTTTATGACAGAATCAGGTTCCAAAAAGGTTTTGGCAGGTTAGAAAAATGGGATCAATCCAATGAGATGAAATTTAATAGGGACACTGTAAGGTTTCATATCTATATATTTTTTTTTAAAATCAAAGGTACAATTATATAATGGAAGGGATATGCCCAGACAGAAGGTCATATGAAAAATGAATTGGAGGATTTTAATGGATTGCAAGTTTAAGAAGAGTCAATTATCTATATATCAACCCAAAAAGTTTATTTATTTTTTGAGGAAAGAGCATAGGAGATAAAGTCTAGATCTGTGATTATATTGCTATAGGATACTATTGATGTAGAAACTCCATTAACCTAGCAACCCACCACTTACTAATAGTCTCAGAATCGCCTGGTCAAGTGGATAGTAAAGTGGCATGGTCATGGTCACATAGCAATTATGTGTCAGAGAAAGAACTGCAATCCAGATCTTCCTGTCTCCAAGTTTTCCACACTATTTCTCTGAAACCTGAGGTGACATTCTTAGAGGCACTGTGCTTAACTGTGACCTCTAGGATAACTTATAAATTTATGTTTGGCATTGAAAACCATATTCACTTTGCCTACAGCTTACTTTTCCAGACTTATTTCACACTATTTCACATAATATATATAATGTTCTAGCACAACTACAACTTTACTCATCTCAGCACAATATTCTGTCTCCTATCTTCATACCACTGTAAAAGGTTGTTCTCCATTTATCAAATGCTTCGCTCCCAATCTCTTTCTCACATCATCCCTCACTTCCTTCAAAGGACAGGTACCATTTCCTACATGGAGTCTTCCCTAACCTCTCCAGTTGTCATTATTCTTTCTGTCTCCTAAAATTGCTTTTTAAAACTTTTTCATGTGCGGACCTGTGTATATGTTGTTTTCTCTTAGTAGTATGTTAAGTTATTTGAGGTCAAGGAATATTTCACTTTTTATGTAACCCTATCTTTTATTGTAGTGTTTGACTCATAGTACAGTCTTAACAAATAAACAATTCTTAAGTAAATAAATGAATATTTATTGCTTATATATATATATATATATATATATATATGTATATGCCCAGAATGAGCATGGTGATAGTCCATCTGATATAATGGGACTCTTTTCTTAGCGTATTTCCTGTATCACCAATTGCTCCTGTTAAGCATCCTATTGAATATGTACAAGTGTTCCAGGGACATCTTAATCTCAATATGTACCAAAATGAACTCATTATCTTTCTTCCTAAATCCACCAATTTCCGCATTTATGGTAGCGATAAGTCTCAAGTTGTTACCCCAAACTCCTCATTTAAATAAGCAAATCTACAACTTAACCACTTGTACATTGTTTGTTGACATAATACTGATGGAGTCCATGTCACTGTTGCCCATGAAGATCCTTTAGGTTCTTTTACTTATCTGTCTTAGCTATTCCATAAGCTCTGTAACCAATATTGCATACATTTGATGAGTACAAGGATGTACACATATTGTCAGACTGCAATTATAAGATAGTTGCTCTTTCATCCAGAAATATTGACCAGTTTTCAACCTGATATTATTCAATTTAAGAATTATCATCATTATCATTATTACTATTGTTAATACTACTGTTCTAGAGAAAGACAAAGACAGAGACAAAGATAGAGAATTCAGTCCTACAGCATGTCGCAAATAGCTGAATAGAATACCTCATAAAACAGTGAGCTAAACTATATACAAATGCTTGTGATCATGTGGATTATGAGCATCTCTCTCAGAAAAGATTTGTAGAGAGAAAGGCAGAGGTATGCTAATAAATGTTTAACAGTTGATCCTCCAGGAACAGCAACAACAAAAAGCACATTCCCCATTTGCTCCATCACTTTTTTAAAAGTCTAAACAATCAACAAAATGATAAATCAAGTCCTGATTTGTCACATTTGACAATTTTCAAAGAAAAAGTGTTCACACTGAAAATTTAACAATCACTAGATTTGTAACTCAAAGAGATTAAAAAAGAAAAGAAAAGGATCTATTTGTATATATAGTGGCACTTTTGTGGTGGTGAAGAATTGGAAATTGAAGGGATGCCCATCAATTAGGTAATGACTGAACCAGTTGGAGTATATGATTGTGATGAAATACTATTGTTCTATAAGAAACAGACAAAGGGGCTGGTTTCAGAAAAGCCTGGAAATACCTATTTGAACTGATACAATACAAAGTGAGCAGAACCAGGATAACAAGGTACATATTAACAGCAATATTGTAATGATAATCAACTGTGAAGGACTTAGCTGTTCTCAGCAACACAAGGATCTACAACAATTCTGAAAGGCTCATTATGAAAAATGCTATCCTCCTCCAGAGAGAGAACATTTAACGGAGGCTGAAAGCAGATCAAAGCACACATTTTTAAACTTTATTTTTCTTGAATGTTTTTCACAATGTGACTAATATAGAAATGTTTTGCATAACTGTACATGTCTAACCTACATAAAATTGATTGCCCTCTCAAAGAGGGGACAGAGGGAGGGACGCCATTTAAACTTGACACTTTAAAAATGAATGTTAATTTTTTTACATATAATTGGAAAAAAATAATTTAAAAAAAAATTAATAATCAGCTTTTGTTCCAGTACAAACCTATTCCAGCACACATCTGGAGAAAGTTGGCACTTCCTTATATGTCCCTAACAAGTAACCCTAATACATAATTTCTTCTGAACACTTTGAATGAAACCTGAGTCAGCCAGTCAACAAAATTTATTTAAGCATTTACTATGTGTCCCGCACTGTACTAAGTGCTAGGAATACAAATACAAGCAAAAAGAGAGTTTCTGCCCTCAAGTAGCTTATATTCTAAAAGGAAAGACAACACATCAAAAGAAGCTGAAAAGAGTGGAGAGAAGACAAAAAAGGCAGAGTCTGGGAGAAGGAAAGCCAGGAAGAAGTAAGCTTGGGGCATAATGGAAAAGTACAGGGTTAAGTACAGCCTGGTGATCCTCTTTTCCACCAAAACCAAAAGCTATGACCCAGTCTCTAACACTCAATGTTGTCCTTCAATCTGAGATCCGTTGAGCATCATTAGAGCTAAAATGTAGTTGTGAAATCAAAGTTAACCTGCTCTATGTCCCTTTACTACTCTCCCTGAATTCTTCTTTTGCTTCTAGTTGCTTGGGAGACTCTTAACCTGAAATCAGGGTGCTTGATTAGAAAATACCAACTCTGATGAATGGTCCTCTTTGATCATGGGATGCTAGTAATGAGGATACATTTCATGGATATGAAATTTAGAATCTTTTAAGAGCTAACATGTGATATGTATTTGGACACAGATCTTGGCACTATTAAAATTCACATCTACAACTAACCAGTAATAGCAAATACCACTAAACCCTAATCAATGCCACTATATTTACAAATATCATACAAACCTTGGTTTCTTTGGATATTAAACCCCTGTAAGAACACAAACGGGTTTTGTCACCTCTAAGAGCTTCAGTTTCCTCATTAATAAAGTGAAGATAGTCTTATTTGATCTACCTGCCTCCCATTATTGTTTTGAGGAAGGTAATCTGTCAATCTTAAAGCCCAATAGAATTATGAGTTATTGTTATGTTAATCTCCATCATTTCCTTATGCAGAAGAGACACAGCTTTCTTGTAACATAATCAAGGTGATACAGAACAGTGTTTTTACATTAGATGTTCTGGATCTTGGGTCAGCTTGTTCTTTTGACTTCTGAGAATCCTGTCCTCTTTTTGTATCCATCATTTCCATTCTCCTCCTTCTCTCAAGTAAGTGGTCTTATTGCTGTTGTGACCACACAAAGCTTTTCTCAGTTGAGTAGCATGTTTTATTCTTTTGTTGTCCTTCGCCTCCTTCTTACAATTATTGTTGTTGTTCAGTCATTTTCAGTCATGACCTACTCTTCATGACCCCATTTATAGTTTTCTCAGCAGAGATACTGGAGTGGTTTACCATTTCCTTCTCCAGCTTATTTGATACATGAGAAAACTGAGATAAACAATTAAGTGACTTACCTGGGTCATACATCTATTAAGAGTCTGAGGCCATATTTGAATTCAGGAAGATGATTCTTTTTTTATTTCAGGCCTGGTGTGCTATCTAACGTGCCACTCATTTAATGTATATAGGAAGTCTTTAATTGAGTCTTTAAAAATGATGCCTACCAAAGAAAGAGTGAAAATATATTTTCTTGGATTTTTCTAGAAGTTCAACTGCATGATACTTTGGAGGAATATCCTACACAAAGCTTTTCTCTAAGGCAATTTTGCTGAAAGGTCTGTGCATTTTTACCCTTTATGTGTTTTGACTCATTTTCCTAAATCACCATATGGTTATACAATGTTGGTACTGAGAATGAAGATTTATTAGGTACCAATTCTGATCTCAGTTTCATGTAATCAGAAAACAGAGCAACTATAGTTCTCTGGCTATTATGAGACAAAATTAGCAGGGGATAGGTGGTCAGCAATTCTTAGGAATATATATAGGATAAGGGAGTAGGGTGAAGGGAAGTCAAGTTGGGGTAAGGGGACTACATTGAATAGAAACATTGACTCTCATTCCAGAAGGACATCATTTTTAAGTAAAATGCCATCTCTAATATTCTAATGGGAGTTTCAAAGCATAAAAAAAAAGCAAAATTACTTAGTCTAACTGTTCATCATTTGTGTCACACCAAGGCACATTTTCTCAGGAAAACAAAAGCAACAACAACAAAAACATTACAGAGAAGAGTAACTAGATTGACCGTGGGATTGCTCTTTAGAGATGATTTCTATTTTGTCGCACTTCCAGAGAAGCAGTCTGGTCCATTCTTGGCTCATCTACATGTGCTGTTTTTCTTTTTTTTCTTTTTTCATTAGCCACTTGGATTTTTTCTGCTTCTATTTCTTGATTTCAAACATTTAAATAGAAATATTTATCTCACAGAAAGAATTACTTGGAAAATACATTAACTGGTTTCCCTAACCTTCTATATGTGATGATGAAACTATTAATCTCCTTCTCAGGATAATCTTTTTTTAACTAATAAAATAAAATATATAAGACTACAAAAATTATAGTGAAATAGAATTATATATTTGTAAAGTTCTGAACCAAAAATGAAGGATTCCTCATTTAGAATATAAATTAAGATAATAGGCAAAATGTTCAATAACTCAGATCTGCCTTTGGATGACAGAAATATAATCCACTTTTTCAAAAGCGCCTTTCCAAAACTTGGTAGGACTTTCCAAATTTAGTAAGACCTACCAGAACTTGCACACATCTACTATGGCCTTTGAGAACCCAGACATACTTCTTTGCCACAATGACGCATCACAATACGATTTAGTGGAGATTTATTTACTGTCAGGTGAAAAATAATATTGTGATCTGTTCCAATCCAAGATGAAACCGTTTACAAGTATTTTGAGGATATATACTTAATTTTTAAGTTAAATTAATTTAGTGTTTTAGTGCATTCATCATAGAGATAGAGCAATTTTCTTTTGCCTTTTTTGCAAAAAAAAAGAAAGAAAAAGATTGATTTATGTTGTAAAGGAAATTTTCAACTCTGTCTATAATTGCACCAAGGGGAAAGAAGGAAATTTAGTCCTCATCTCTGAGGGAGTTGTGTAGGGAAAATGGGCCCAGTGAAAGGGTCCATGCAATTACATTGAACGTACTTGGGTTTACCTGAAATGTGGGCAAGGAGGTAACTATGAGTTTAAAATAAATATATATATATGTGTGTGTGTGTATGTGTGTGTGTGTGTGTGTGTGTGTGTGTGTGTGTGTATGTATGTATGTTAGAAACGGTGGCCATCACAGGGAGGGCCCATACCATTCTAGGGAGGAAGTCTGTACCACCTGGATGTCTTCCTCCTGGAACAAATCCCTGTTTGTTCTCTGTTAGCTATGGTTCTAATGTATCCTATTTTCCTACTAGGCCCCAAACTTCACGAATAGAAGGATCGTGCCTTATTTGATTGCACCAAATAAAGTTCCCAAAATAGGACTCCTTACATAGCAAGTTCTTAGGAAAAATATGGTAAACTGAGTAAATTTTTTTATAAGTAGGATTGAATTTCCACCAATCCATCTCCACTTTCTTGCTTGACTTTCATAGCCTAATGAATAATGCCATGAGATTATGAAATGTCCAGACCACATAGAGTGAACCCAAAGCAATAATTTTATCAGCATGTACTAATTGGAACCAATTATCAGCACCTACCAACTGGTAATAAAAGCAAAATTGTCCCATTTGAATTTATGCTTACAAGTACCTTAACTCTTCAATGGATCTATGATCTCATTAATAAAAATACTCCACAGAGTACTCCCTTGAGGCCTAAATCCAGATTACAACCTATTCATACCTATTTATGTTTATGCAATTCTTTTTTTTAGTATAATGCTTTTATTTTATATTTTCATTTTCATTTTTTAATTTATTTATTTTTAGTTTTCAACATTCACTTCCATAAGATTTTGAGTTCTAAATTTTCTCTCCATCTCATTCCTCTCCCCACTGCAAGATGACGTGCATTCTGAATACCCCTTCTCCTAATCTGCCCTCTCTTCTGTCTCTCCCGCTCTCCTCTTATCCCTTTCCCCTTCATTTTTCCTGTAGGGCAGGATAGATTTCTATACCCCCTTTCCTGTAAATCTTATTTCCCAGTTGCACATGAAAACAATTTTTTTAAACTTTTGTTTTTAAAACTTTGGGTTTCAAATTTTCTCCCTTCCTCCCTCCCCACCCACCCTCATTGAGAAGGCAAGCAACTCAATACAGGTTATACATGTGTGGTCATGCAAAACACTTCCATAGTAGTCATGTTGTAAAAAACTAAGTATATTTCCTTTAATCCTATCTTGCCTCCCATTTATTCTATTCTCTCTTTTGACCCTGTTCTTCCTCAGAAGTGTTTGCTTCTGATCACCCCCTCCCCCAATCTACCCTCCCCTCTATCATCATCCTGCTCTCTTGTCCCCTTCCACCACCCCCCATTTTCCTGTAAGGTAAGATAGATTTCCAAACCCAATTGAGTGTGTATGTTATTCTCTCCTTAGGCTAAATCATATGAGAATAAGATTCACTCATTCCCTCTCACCTTCCCCCATTTCCCCTCCACTATAAAAGCCTTTTCTTGTCTGTTTTATGTGAGATAATTTACCCCATTCTACCTCTGTAATTTACCCCATTCTACCTCTATAATTTACCCCATTCTACCTCTTATGCAATTCTTGTCAGCCCATAAATCCAATACCATAGTGGTCTAAGTACCATTCTAGATTTCTTTTAACCCTTTTGGCGTTAGTTGGATCCCAATAGAGCTTGCATGTAAGCCATTGATTATTGCTTCATCTCACTATTTGACATATGTTTGTGTGTGTGTGTATATATATTCTCATTATACATCTCTTGTGACAACCTTTATACCACCTTCGCAGTGCATTTCCTGATATGTAAATAGTCAGTCAAAAAGCATTAATCAAGTGGTTGCCATGATGCAAGCACAACATTTAGCAAAAATTGTTCCTGCACTCAAGAAGTTCACATTCTAGCGGGGGAGGGGGTGAGCAATATGCAAGATCTATGTGTTTGAATAGATTAGGTAGACAATACACAATAGCAAATGACCATATTAATCTAGTATTTGATAAACTCAAAGATGCAAGCTTTTGTGGTAAGAAGTCATCATTTAACAAAAATTAGTGGGGGACCTGCAAAGCAGTTTGGAAGAACCTAAGTGTTGACCAACATCTCACACCATATATGAAGATAAGTTCAAAATGAATAAATGATTTAGACATAAAGGATGGTATCCTAAGTAAACTGGAGGACCATGGGAAAATGTACCTCTCAAATCTATGGATAAGGGATGAGTTTTTGCCCATACAAGAGGTACAGAAGACTACAGGAAGTAAAATGGATAATTCTGATTTCATGAAATTAAAACAGTTTTGCACAAACAAAACTAATGCAGCCAAAATTAGAAGGAAAACAGGCAACTGGAGAAAAAAATCTTCCCCACAAGTTTCTCTGATAAAGGCCTCATTTCCCCAGTTTATAGAGAATGGAGTCAAATTTATTCAAATACAAGACATCTCCCAATTGATTAATCACAAAATGTTATGACTAGCAATTTTTATAAAAGAAGAAATCTATATTCACATGGAAAAAATTATCTCAATCACTACTGATTAGAGAAATGGAAATTAAAACAACAGATACTATCTCACATCTATCAAATAGGCTAACATGACAGAAAAGGAAAATGACAAATGCTGGAAGAAATGTGGAAAAATGGCACACCAATGCACTGCTGGCGAAATAGTAAACTATTCTAATCATTCTGGAAAACAATTTGGAGCAACTACCAAAGGGCTGTAAAACTGCATACCATTCGATCAATAAATACCACTACTAGGCCTGTGTCCCAAAGAGATCAAAGAAAAGGAAAAAGAACCTATTTGTACAAAAATATTTATAGCAGCTCCTTTCGTAGTGGCAAAGAATTAGAAATTAAAGGGATGCCTATCAATTGGGGAATGGCTGAACAACTTGTAATATATGATTGTGATAAAATACTATTGTGCTATAAAAAAAATGACAAACAAGACTGTTTCAGAATAACCTGGAAAGACATTATATGAATCCATGCAATGTAAACTGAGAAGAATCAGTAGAACATTGCACACAGTAACATCAATATTTTAAGGATGATCAACTGTGAAAGACTTAGCTACTCTAATCAAAACAACGATCCATGACAATTCCAAAGGACCAATGATGAAAATTGCTATCCACCTATAAAGAAGGAAATAAAGAACTCTGAATGCAGATTGAAGCATACTTTTTACTTTCTTTATTTTTCCTGTTTGGTTTTGGTTTTTGTCTATGTTTTCTTTTACAACATGGCTGATATGGAAATATTTTGCTTGACTTCACATATGTAATTGATATCAAATTGTTAGCCTTCTAAAGGAAGGTGGAGAGAGGACAGATGGGAGAGAATTGGAATTCAATTTTTAAATGAGTGTTAATTTCTTACATGCAATTGGGAAATGTTTAATAAAATTAAAATATATTGAAAAACAATCTATATGTTTGATTTTCTTCTCACATACAATACATCTCCCAATTCCATACCTTTGAACAGTCTGTCTCCCATGCCTGGAATGCTCTCTCTCTTTACTCCTGAATTTTAGAACTGCTAACTCCATTTAATGCCCAATTCATCCCTCAATAATTCTTTTGCTGATTTGTCCAGTTGTTAATTCCCACTCTCTCACCATGTATGGCTATGTTATATATTTCTTGTATGCATGAACATCTGGTTTCCCCATAGTAAGCTTCTGGAGGGCAGGAATTCTCTCTCTCTCTCTCTCTCTCTCTCTCTCTCTCTCTCTCCCTTTACCTAGGAAGACTTGATGAATACATGTTGATTAATGGCTCATACCATTCACATGTTTTCCAAGCTTATAAGAGGGTTTCAAAATTTAAATCCACATTTTTAGTGCTGTTCCTTATTCAAAAGTTGCATTAATATTACCTTTATCCCTGAAATTATTGATATATAATGATTAAGTAAATGAATTTCAGGGGAAGTAATGCTGAACAATAGAAAAAAACACTGGATTAAAATGCAGAAGGCCTGGGTTTGAATGCTGGTTTCTGTCTCTTACTCCCTAGGACTTTAGGCAAATCACTTGACCAGTCTGTTCACTCCTGCCTTCCTTCCTTCTCTGGCAGCTAGGTCCCTCAGTGGTAGGGTGCTAGGCCTGGAGTCAAGAATACCTGAGCTCCAATAGAGCTTCAGACACCTCCTAGCTGTGTTGCCTGAGGAAATCACCTAACCTCTACCTTAGTTGCTTCAACAGTAAAATGGAGATAAGAATAGCATGCATCTTGCAGAGCTGTGTGTCTCAAATGAGACTATTTGTAAAGCAATTGACACATTGAAGACACTGTATAAATGCTTATTTTCCTCCCCTCTATATAATAAATGAGGAGTTTGAACTGGATGATCTCTAAAATTCCTTCCATCTCTAAATATGTAATGAGGTTGAAGAACATTCCAAAAACCTCAGTGTGACCTTTAAGGTGACTGCAGAATAAAATGAACCAGGTTTCACTTCCCAGAGAAAATTGTCCCAGAACCACGAATATTTGTTCTAAGTTCAAGGTGAAACTTTAAATACACTAGAATCAAGAAATCTAGTGATGTTTACTATAAATCACCATAAATCTCCTCTCATGTTCATTTCACACAATGGCATATCCTATTAACTTTACTGCCTTTTTTTTGTGAATTGCGGTTAGTTACAGTTATTCAGGGAAACATAACTTAGAATTTTCTGTGTGTATTTAAAAAGCTTGTCCTTAATGTTCTATTAATATAAGGGTTTTTTTCCCCTCAGTAACTCATTTCCTCAGCATTAAAAAAATCTGAAAAAAAACTTTTAAGTCATAATTCAAAAGTAATGGGTTCCTTTGAATGTGTGATCTGAGATTCTAATGCTGGTGAGCAAATACTTAAAAACGCATAGGTCTCTGTCCTTATTTAAATATGTATGCTCTGAAATAAATGCAACAGTATACCACATTTTCCTCTTATATCCAATTTATTTTGTGAAATTCTGAATAAATTCCAAGGCTCAGAGGATCATGTTGGCATGAGTCTCCTAAAGAAGTCACTTTAGCCCCTGAAGTGACAAAGTTAGTGGGAGAGTTTGGCCTGGAAGGAAATTGACAACCCCTCTGTTGGACAATGCTAAGGATTGGGCAGGCAAATGGATTTGGGAAAGGAATAATTAGAAAAGGGAAAATAGAACAATAAAGTAGAAAAGGCAGTCCAAGTATCAGAACTGAGAAATGACAAGTGGGGAACTGAAGATGAAGCCTTTCTTGGAATCATGGAAAAGGGACTAAGATAGAAGTAAGTGGAATAGACAGAACATCAAGATGTAGTAGATAGAGTGCTAGATCTGGAATTAAGGAGACCTGAATTCAAATCCTGTTTCAGGCATTTACTACCTATATGGCAGGGGCAACAGGGTGGTATGATGTATAGAGTGCCAGGCCTGGAGTCAGGCAGATTCATCTTCCTGAGTTCCAAATCTGGTCTCAGATACTTACTCGTTGTGTGATCCTGGGCAAGTCACTTAGCCCTATTGGTTTCAATTCCTCATCTGTAAATGAACTGGAGGAGGAAATGGCAAACCACTCCAGTAGCTTTGCCAAGAAAACCCCAAATGGGGTCACAAAGAATCAGACACTATTGGAACTAGTGAACAATAACCTATGTGACCCTGGTCATGTCACTTAAACTCTCTAAGCCTCAGTTTCTTCATCTGTAAAATGAGGTGGCAGGATTCCATAAGTTATTTTCCCCCTCTAAATCTATCATCCCATGAATGGAATGTGGGAAACAGGACTTGGTCCATAGTAGAAAATCAGAAGAGACCAATGACACAAAAAGAGAGCTGGGAAGAATCAGTAATAGGATTGCTCCCAGAAGAGCTTAACTTTATGCGTAAGTAGGAGGATACTGCTAAATATACCTTTTGAATATAGTGACTCTTGGCTTGGGTAGTTTATTCCCATCCCCCAACAAGTCCTTGTACTTATTTCAAAGTCCTAGAGCTTTTAAGGGAAGGTCCTGGTCTCTAGGGTTTGCAAGAGTGATATCTGTTCATGAATCTCCCTAGGTACTCAAGGCTCCCAGGGATTAAAGTAGGGTCTCAACATTTTATTGCATCATCAACACCTTTGGCAGTGTGGTAAATCCTATGAACTTCTTAGAATAACTTTGATATAAGATAAAATCCAATGAATTAGAAAGGAAAGCAATTATATTGAAATAAAGATTTATTTTTTTCCCACTCAAATTCACAGATCTCCTGACACCTCTCAACGGACCACTTGTTAGTCAATGGACCCATGGTTAGACTGGATGAAGACAGATTCCTCAAAGTTTCTTGGATCCATTCTTTACTTGGACTGAAGCCATTGTCCCCTATATTGGCATTTATCAAGACACTGGCACCTAAAATGAAGTGAAGATTGGAGACAAAGCACATACCACGAACTGCCTGAAGAGAAAATGTAGCTGCATGACTGCTCATAGATAGTGTGTTCTGTGGAGTTCAGCAGATCATGCATGCCAATGGAGAGGAAAGAAGGTGATGGCAGAAATCTGTTAAATGAGGTTACAAGTCCCTTTATGTAAAGGGTCTCTTTATGTAAGGGATTCTTAAGTGGTGACCTTCTTTTAAAAAATAGTGTTATAGATCAATTTCAGTATAATTGGTTTCCTTCATAATCCTACATATTTTATTTAATGCATTTAAAAACATTCTGAGAATGGGTTCATAGGCTTTCCCAGACTGTCATCAGTATGGTTTGGGATACCAATAATGTTAAGAAACCCTGTTTAATGTGCATGATCAAATGCCAGAACTGACAATCAATAATAACAGTAATAGCTAGCATTTATATAACACCTGGCAGCAAGGTAGCACAGTGGATAGAGCACCAGGCCTGGAATCAGGAAGACTTATATTTCTGAGTTCAAATCTTTTCTCAGACGCTTACTAACTGAGTGACCCTGAGCAAGTCACTTAATGCTGTTTGCCTAAGTTCCTTATCTGCAAAATGAGCTAGAGAAGGAAATGGCAGACCACCCCAGTATCTTTATCAAGACAACCCCAAATGGGGACACAAAGAGTTGGATATGACTGAACAATAACAAGAACAACAATATAGGACCTACCATTTTGCCATTGCCAGTTGTTCTGACCTATATCTTGCCCCTGAATTCCAATGACTCTAGAGGAAACAGCAGGGCTGATGACTTTGCACAGCTCTGCCTCACTTAAATCCAATTCTTTGGCAAGTCAAGACATCACCTCCTGGCACCATTGTTCCTCTTCAAGAATGAAGGAGAAAATAACAACAGTACCTCCCATATTCCAGGCCCTGCACTGAATGCTTTACAAATAATATATCATGTTATCCTCCAAAACAATCCTGGAAAGTAGGTGTTATTAATAACCCTATTTTACAGGCAAGGAAAGTGAGAGTAATACAGGTTAAGTGACTTGCCGAAGGTCACAAAGCTAGTGAATGTGTGAGGCTGGATTTGACCTCAGATATTCCTAACTTGAAATTCAGCACGATATCCACATTGGGTCAGTAACTCCTTATGATTGAATCTAAAAGATAATAAGAAAGAGTGTAGATGAAATTTTCTCCTCCACATAGCCCTGTAATGTCGGAATCAACATTCTCTGGCCTGGGGGCATAACCTGGCAGGGAATTTTCACACCTAAGGCAAATAACATCTGCAATAGGTTCATGAGCACAGAATCAGCTAAGTAAAGTGGGTGCAGGGATGAAGTGATACCCTATGATGGAAGAGAGGCAGAAGGGGACAGAGACAGCACAAATTCCAGGACTTCATTGCAAATCATAGAATTCTCCTGTAAGATAGTAACTCAAAGACCATCTAATCCAACTCCCAAAATAAGGAATGGGTCTATGAAGCTCCCAAGAAAGTGTAGGATCATAGCTTCTTTGAAAATTAAAGTCTTTTCAAGTTTCCCAAAGTACTAAGAGATTAAATAAATTGCCCAGGATTGCATAGCCAGTAAATGTAAGAAGCAAGATTTGAACTGGGCTTTAGGCTGGCTGGGAGACAGCTCTTTACTTATTACATAAAACTGCCAAATCTCATCTGGACAAAAATTCTTTCTGCAACTTACCCAAGTATTTATCCTGCTTCAATTCTAAGGAAGCCATTACCTCATGACCTAGTCTATTTCATTTGTGGATATCTGTAATTGTTAGATTTCGATTCCTTTATCAAACATACTTTCGCTTTTAAAATTTCCACCTATTTCCCTGAGTTTTGCCTTCTGGTGCCAAGTAAAATAAGCTTGCTTTCTCTTCCAATCAACCCAATCACTCAGTAAGTATTAATTCAGGTACTACACTAACTGATGATGATGTAAAGGGAAAAAGGAAAGCAGTTTCTGCCCTCAAGAAGCTTACATTCCAAAGGAGAAGACAGTGAATATATGCACAAGAACATACAATATATTCAATGTTAGTGAAAGGTAGTCTTAATTGAAAGGCATGAGCAGCAAGGGGGGACCTGAAAACATCTCTTACAGAAGGTGAAATTTGAGCTGTATCAAAGAAAGCCAAAGATCCTAAAAGACAAAAGTGAGAAGGATACTCCCAAGGTTAATAGAAAGCCACTGCAAAGGCCCAGAGATGGGAGATGATGTATCATGGAATAGTAAATAGGCCAATATGTTTGAATCTTACAGTGCATTGAAAGGAATGATGAGTAGGGAAACTGAAAAAAAAAAGCTTTAGCTGAGGCTGAAAAGGCTTTAAATTCCAATTGATCTTTCTTTGATCCTGGAAGTAATAAGGAACCATTGAACATTATCCAGTAAGGGGATGTCATAGACTTGCATTTTTTGGAAAATCACCTTGGCAACTCTATGAAGGATGAATTGGAGTGAGGAAAGATTTGAGGAAGGGAGGCCAGCTTAAAAGATACTTCAATACTCTAGGTAAAAGGGAATGAGGACCTGAACTAGGGTGGTGGCAGTGTGAGTAAACAGTGTATTCAAGAAAAATTAGAAGAGAAAGAAATCCTTGAAGACAACTACTGGTTGCCTCAGAGCCTCTTCTTTTCCAGGCTAAGCATTTCCAGTTTCTTCATTCAGTTTTCATAGAACATCATCTCAAAGCCTTTCACATTCCTCTTCCTCCTCCTCCTCCTCCTCCTCTTCTCTAGCTGATGTATTTCCTCTATAAAATGGGTTGCCTAGAGCTGAACACAATGCTTGAGATTTGGTTTGTCTAAGCCAGGGAAAAGTGGGGATTCTCACTTTCCTAGACCTGATTATGGTGATCTGATTATAGTATAATTTAACATTAGCTTTGTGATTATATATTACTGTTGATTCATGTTGATCTTTCATTTTATTAAAAGCTACCAATTTTTTTTTCAGAAAAAAAGCCTACCTAGTTATGTTTTCCCCAGCTTGTGTTGGCAAATTTCACTTACCAAACATATTGATTTCACATTTATAGTAGTAAATTTCCTTTTATTTGGTTTTCTCTGGTGTTCTAGTCTTTTGATATTTTTTTATAGATGCTGTCATTTGGCATGTAAATTATCACTCTAAGCTTTGTGTCATCTGCAAATTTGATAAGCAAATCATTTGAGCTTTTATCCAAATCACTGAAAAGAAAATGTTTAACAGTACATGGCCAAGCTAGATCCCTGGGTAACTATGCTGGAGACCCCCATCCAAGGTGATATTGAAACAATAAAGAATGTATTCTCTAGGCACAGGCATTCCACAAGTTCCGAACTCACCTAAATGAATTATCACTCAGTCCACATATCTCCATCTTTTCCATAAGAGTGAATGAGACACTTCCTCAGTTGCTTTCTAGGTCAACAATGCAATGACTACAACAATGTAAACAGAAAACAACCAGCAAAAAGATTGAAAGTGAATGTTATAGAATTATGAAGAATAAGCAAGTATGTCTTGAAAGAAAATATATGAGAAGATAACCTCCTCTTTTTGTAGGAGTAGGGCATTGAATGTTTGTTCGGCTTTATAGATGTATTAATTGACCATGCTGATTTATTTCCTCTTTTTTGTCTTTAAAAATATTAATTGTTGCATGAGATCATTCTCTAAGAGAAGGAGGAAGGAGGAAAACTGGGAAAACTATTGCAATATTAATTCTTTTAAAAAATCAATAAAAACTTATTTTAAAGTATAAATAAACTATATTTATAGCATTTCTGTGGTCTAGAAATGTATTTTTAAAAGAGGAAATTAGGTTAATAGGCATATTTTTGCATTCTAGTCAGGAATTTTGCCTCCAAAATAATCTATAGATATTCTTCTCAAGATAAACTCTTGATGAAGGGTAGGGTTGTAAAGCCATTAAAAGTAATAGCTTCACTTTTAAGTAGATATTATTGATGTAATTTCCCTGAAAATGGAGAACTCCATGTGCACTCTACATTTAGAGTTGGAAGCCAGTGTGCTGGAGGTTTTCTTCCCTTTTGTCCAACATCACAAGGGTAGAGTGGAGCATTCAGATGGCCATCATCTCATCTCTCACACTTGCTACATGATCAGTCTATCAGAAATTTCATTATTTCATGAATTTCCTTGATTATAACTATTGCTCATGTTTCTCTTTGAAGGCCTTTTTGAGATATGTTGCAATCTGCTCCTACTCACTATAAGCCATTCTATTGTCCTCTTATGATATTCATTTTCAGATCTTCAGAACTTATTGTGTTTCTTGCACCAAAACCTTACAGGAACACTGGCAAAATATTTGTATTCAAGATAAGAGCCTTTGTTTCTGGGAGGAACTTGGAATCCTGATAGGAATTTCACAATTTCCTGGAAGCAATTCATGCTGTTAGCCTCTAGCCCAACATTTTTCCCAGTTTGCTGTCACTCTCAGAGAGTTCTTCAACAGGAAAAAATGTAGAGGAATGTGGGGTTATGGACTAATCTGAATTTGGAAAAATGTGTATTATGAATTATGGGTGTATGGTTTTGTTTTTCCTCCATACAAAACAAGTGATCTCCACTAATGTGATCTTCTGATTGCTCATTCTGCTGAAGTTACACCCCTGTATTTTGGTAGTCTATAACAATGGAGTACAGGATCTGCAGATTCTATTTATACCAAGGTAGAAAGGATTCCTATATAGTCCTCATGATGGACTTTACATTTGTGGTGAAAGAATTGATCTAGATAATTTATGAAAGGTTCATCATCAGGTTCACCACATGGTGATATATAGATTCTTTGGCCACAATAACTCTCAAAAACTAGCTCTAAAGTTGTAGAGGCACAGTGTAGCATAGCATTAAATACTGGATTTGAAGTTAGAGAACTTGGGTTCAAAGCCTAGTTCTGCTTCTTATTACCTGTATGACCACAGTCATATCTTTGGGCCCCAGATTCTTCATCTTAAAAATAAAGGAATCAGACTATGCTCTAAGTCTATAAGCCCCTGAACTTGTAGACAGCAATCTGTACCACACCACCAGAACTACTAAAGCATTGAAGAATTAAAAGAATTTAAATTAAATTAAAATTTTAATTAAAATTAAAAGTAAATCAAAGATTTACTTTTGAAATTGGCAGGACATCCTCAGTGGTGTGAGTCAAAGAACAAGAACGCATCTTGTTACAAAAAATGGACATGTTTTATCATCAATTGACCATTCATTGAAATCATCGTGTGTTGAAGAGTAGCTACAACAAGAGAGCCACAACCAGAAGGTAGGTAGCATTGTATGGGCATTTGGCTACACAGGGATCATTATATCTCTAATAGGTTTTTTAGCATTATTTCTTCCAAGCATACTTTATCACTATAAATCACTAATGTAATAATTTATTAAGTATATTATATATAGAAGTATCAGTATTAATAAATATTTATGTAGGGCTTCTTAGGACATTGCAAGATGTTGGACCTCAACACAGTTTTATGTAGTATACAGGGCATGCCCTCATGAAGCTTTCAATCTTAATCTGTAGGTTTATGGTTTAAAAGAGGAAATTAGGTTAATAGGCATATTTTTGCATTCTAGTCAGGAATTTTGCCTCCAAAATAATCTATAGATATTCTTCTCAAGATAAACTCTTGAGTTTACTCAACTACTGGTTCATTTATTTAATTCCAAATACAACGTAGATTCAAAGCTTTTCAGTATTCTGGCTACCCTCTGCTGGATGCTCTCTAGCTTATTAATGTTTTCCCTAAATTGTGGTGGCCAGAAATAGACACAATGCTCCAGATATGTTCCTATCAGAGTAATATACCTATGATTCAAGTTAGTTCAACTAAGCAAACATTTAACAAGTGCTTACTGTGTGTCAGACATTATGTTAGATGCTGGGGATACAAAAACAAAAAAATGAAACAATCAAACAATCTGAACCCTGAAGGAATCTTACACTTAATTTATAATGGGCATTGTCATCAACATCATCAACATCATCATCATCATCATCATCATCATCATATAGGGAGAGAGCATTTATGTTTACATTATATTTGCAGAGCATTTACAAATTGTATTTCCTCAACAATAACCTTGGCATATAGGTGATATTATTAACCTGATATGAGGAATCTGAGGCAGATAAAAATTAGGTGACTTGATCAGTTTCACACGGCTAGTTAGTATCTGAGGCTGGATTTGAATTCAGGTCTTCCTGACTCCACATCCAATGTTCTCTCTACTGTATAACCTAGCTGCCTGGTATATAACATGTACATAGAAACTTAAATACAACTTGTACTCAAAGTAAATTCCTGGAAAATGACATTTGAAGCAATGATCTTGAAATGGAAACAGATTTTAAGTAATTATGGATTAGAAGATCATAAATTTAACAGTGAAGTTCAATGAATCATATCCCTTTAGGGGAAACTCAAGAAACTGAGGCATATAGAGGTAATGTAACTTGCTCAACATAAAATAGCAAGTAAGGATCAGATGGGCTATGAGCTCATGTCTTCCTGATTCCAAGTACAGCACTCAGTCTGCCTTTAATAAAAATGCAAGTTAAAAATCAAAGTGAATTGTTACTTTGATTGTATTGGTCCTACTAATGAAAATAAAATATTACAAATAGTGCTCAGCTTAGGTTTAGAATTTGTCCTCATAAGGCATCTGATGAAAAAAAAATATTTCCAATTGTTTCTAATCAATTCAACTAAATAGGAGGACTATCATTATTCTTGGAAGCTATGCCTTTTTTAATGAAGGCCAAAATGATTCTAGCTTTTTTTTTCTGTTTTGGCTGTCACATCCCATTGATGATTTTATATTGAGCTTGCAGTCCACCAAAATGTGACGCTCTTTTTTTCTAGACAAACTATTATCTCACTGTGTCTCCCCCATCTTGTATAAATCAATTTTCATAACATGAACACAAGACGTCTCATTTTAAAACTTTAGAATTCTCCTGTGCTTGTCAAGGAATTTCGTATCTGGTTTTAACAAACAAATATGCAATATTTCCTCAAATACTCTAACCTCCATGCTCATTAGTCTTCTTAATCTACACCTTCACTCCCCTTCAGATACACACAGTGGTGTTTCATTTCTGTGATTAAGAATTTAGAAATTCCTCTCTTCCACTATAGCCTCCTATCATTTTATCTCTTCTTTTATCTCACTCTTCCTAAACCTATTTTTCTCGCAGTAACTTCTAATCTTTCAGTCCTTCAATTCTCTCCCAGATCATTACATTTACTTTGGCTGCAGTTTCTGTCTTTCCCAATTTTGACCCCATAAATTAATGCATCCAGATTTATACTACCCTTTGCTTTTGTCTTTCTTCATCCCTGTCCTAATGCTGCTTAAGCTGATCAAAACCCCAAACTGGATTGCCCCAACTATCTACATCCCTGGCTAGACTCATTCATGTTAAATCATGATGGAAGCATGCATTACCTGCATGCTTGATGACTGGGTTCGCTTTAAACTTATGTTATGTAATCTTAATTGGGGCCACACTACTGTAAGGCACTTGTTTTGCTCTTTTCTAATAACTTTCTAGCATATTCCCCACATCATTTGTTCCAGACCTTCTCTTCTCTCCTCAAGATCCCATATCATCAGTCAACTGAAATTTGTCTCCATAACGATAAATATCTTTAACTGCCAAACCTGATAATTCTTTCTCAGTATGATTCTCAATCTCTCTCTAGCATTTGGTGTTCAGTTGTTAAATATCTACTCCTTTCTGGGTATTGTGACTCTCTCCCTCTCTCTCTGTCTCTCTCGCTGTCTCTCTGTTTCTGTCTCTGTCTCTCTCTCTGTGTCTCTTTCTCTCCCTTATTTATTTGCATTGTATTATCAAAGACTATCGATATTGATAGTAGATCACAGAATCTCAGACTTAAAAGAGACCACAGAGACTGCATGGTCTAATTCATATATGAACAGAACCTACCTAGAGCATGGCAATAGGTACTCACCTAGTAACTGCTCAAATGGCATCCTTGATAGTGAACTCATCATCTCCCCAGGCCTCCAATTTTGGACAGCTCTCATTGTTAGTGGTGTTGAAGGAAGGTGCAGATCTCACTTTCCATTTTATGCTGTGCTGTTGGAAGCAAACTATGATAGAGAAATGCTCAGAAATCCTATGCTGACATCCTAGAGAATCTCTGAAGTAATGTATAAGAATGTTCTTGAGTCAAAGGAAGTTTGAAAGAAGTCATTCAAAGTCTCTTTTTAGGGAAGAAGTGACATGCTACTCAATTGTCATATGGGTTGCTGCCATTTCTGCAAACATTGTAATTCTAACAGTTACTCCTTTCTGTCTATACCCTTCCACTTGTCAGCTTTGGAAAAAGAAAACCCCATACATTCATCACAATAGAATTTGCTAAAAATTTAATTTCAATTTGTTTCCCAAGTTTCTAGATTTTATGTGTAAATTTGAAAATAAAAACATTGTCTTTGAAATTCGAAGACCTGAATCCAAGTCCAATTCTACTACATATTTTCTAATGTTTCTTATTAAGTAACTCCACTTTTCTCTGCCCAGTCTCCTTGCTGGTCACATGATAGAGTTGTATTCAAAGATCTCCAATGTCCTTTCTGATTCTAACATAGAGAAACATGACATTGGGTAGATCACTTATTTTCTGTGGTCCTTAGTTTCCACATCAACCATAGTAGGGGGTTGGACTTGCTGGTTTCTAAGGTCCCATCCATCTCTGAGACTATGATTCAACAATCCTATCCTAGGTCTAACAGGTTCAGTTGAGTCAATAAATAATTATTAAGCACAAACTATATGTTAGACACTGTGCTAGGTACTGGGAATACAAAGTAAAGCAAAAGACCTGGTCTCAGGTAGCTCACAGTGGAGGAGACAAGAATGGAGGAGACAAGAAGCAAGCAAATAAGTATGTACAATGAGGTTCTGGAGTAGGAATGCTAGTCCAGATAGAAGAACAGAAGAGCTAGATCACACTCCATCATCCACGAGGAAAAGAAACAGAATCCTTAAAATCCTCTTAGAAAAGAAAAAAAAGTGAGCAGCATTTCATACACTTAGTTCTTGGGAGAAAACCGTAGAAACAAACACATCAATTGTATCCAAATCTTTCAGTAAATGGAGAAATATGCCAAGTTCTGGAAAATGTTAAAATGAAAGACACTGTGTGTAATCTAATGTAACTTAAAATCTAGACTTCTCATATACATATAAGCACTACATTGGGTAACCCAAGAGTGGGATGGGAATACGTGAGTCTATTCCCTTAATTCCTTTTTTTTCTCTTTGAATTCTATTGTTTCTATGTCTCTATCTGAGCACATTCATGCTGACCCATCTCACCTCTCGGGATTTCCCTCTTTCCAATAAAGGGAAACTAGGAAAATAAGAGAAATCAGTGGGTTCTAGGGAAATTGATGACAAATGGGAAGGGTGAAAAGGCCAAAGTATACCAAAAATGGGTAAGCTCTTAAGGTTTTGTAGCATGAGGTAGCATAATGACAAATTGGGCAATGATCAAACTGGTTTTTCCTTCTTGCAATCATTTTCAATGTTTCTTGTCCTTCTCTTGATACTTTTCTCTTTTTGTTAGGAAGTTTGCTTTACATGAAAATTAAATTTGTCTTTTATAGAAATCTGGCTTTTGCTCCTAGTTTTGACTTCTGAGGAAAAAAACAAACAAAAAATGTAACCCTTCTTCTCTAGGACAACCCTTCCAGTGATGTGGTATGTAGAATATTAGATTCAATGCTATAGAGAATATGTTTACATCTCAGTTAATACCTGTGAAGACTTCACAAGGGCCATGAAACTCTCTGGGCCTCAGTTTCCACATACATAAAATGAAGGGTTTGGGAAAGTTGACTTAAAAGATCCCTTCCAGTTATAAACTTAAGCTTTTGTGAAGTACATGAAAACAGCTCTTTTGGCCCTTCTAAGTCTTCCTTTTATCTGACTAAATGTCCCCAGTATGTCCTGGTGGGGAAAAAAAAAACAAACTGGACTTAGAGCCAGAAAGATTAGGGTTCAAATCCAGCTTCTGACATATATTGTCTGTGTGACCCTGGATAAGTCATTTAAATACTAACTGCTATAGTCAACTTTCTAAGACTTTTTAGCAGAGAAGGTACCAATCTGAATTGGTAGGAGGAATATTCTTATCTAGGAATTCCCTATGCTAATGAAATCACAGGACTGGTCTGTATCCCCTATCTGCCTCCAATTCACTCAAATCATCATGGTCCAATTTGTCAATGTTAATGTGACACATTAAACATGTATCAGGCAGCTCTATCAGCTGATAGAATACCAGGCCTGATGTTAGGAAGACTCATCTTCCTGAGTTTAAACTTGACCTCAGACACTTACTAGCTGTGTGACCCTGGGCGAGTCACTTCTGTTTGCCTCAGTTTCCTCAGTGGTAAAATGAGCTGGAAAAGGAAATGGCAAACCACTCCAGTATCTTTGCCAATAAAACCTCAAATGGGGTCATGAAGAGTGAGACACAACTGAAAAATGACTAAATAACAACAAGAAGCATGTATCACTTTGCATTTCTCTTATGCAATCCTACATTCTACTTTTTGAAGTCACATGAATTTTTGAATCCATCACCCTATTCACGTAGAACACTGACAGTATCTTGTGGGTAGAGATATCTAATTAATATTTGCACAGCAGGTAGTGCTTAACATTGGATATTGTTTATAGTAAGTGTTGCATATTTTTAAATGAAATATTTTTTGAGTGAGATGTCCTGGGTTCAATTCTTGGCTTTGCCCTTTACTACCTAAGGGCAAGTCATAGTTAGGAGGTTGGAATGGATGTCTAAGGTCTTTTCTGACTCTATAACTAGGAGACAATGATTCTATGCTCAAGTAATCTGGGCAAGAACATGGTGGACAAATAGATGGCTATGATATCACAAGAAAACTAGGAGAACATGGAATATACTACTTATCAGACTTGGGGTAGGTGGAAAATTTATGAATAAGCAAGAAATAGAGAGCAGAGTGAGGTGTAAAATAGATAATCTTGATTACATTACTTTTAAATGTGAAAATAAAACAAATGTAGCCAAGATCAAAAAGAAAGCAAAAAAAAATGTGGGGGAGCCAAGATGGCAGAGTAAAAAGTTAGTCACTCTTACCCTCCCATATCAACCTCTGAAAACCCAGAAAATATCACCCCAGAAAAAACCCTGGAACAGCTGAACCAGAAGAAAGATGGGGTGCAGCAGTGCAATAACCCAGAGAGCTAGAGGGATTAGCGGGAAAGGCCCCTCTTACCCTGGTGGAAGGAGAGCAATACGGAACCAGGAGTTGCCCAGCCAGCTAGTGGAAACACCCACTTTAGCACACCAAGAGGAGATTCTGGTGCCTCAGCATTCTACAGCAAACTGGTCTCCCAGTGCCTCAGCAAAAATAAGGCAAGCAGCACCACAGAGGGCCCCATGCGGATAAGCACCCAGCAGCATTCATCTGAAAGGAGCTGAAGAAAGCAACCTAGAGTTGCCAGAAAGTTCCAGCGTTGTTGATTCCAGCCCAATATCAGGTAAACTGTCAGAACCCTACAGCTTCCAACTACCAACCTGGAGGAGATCCTGAAGCCCAGGTGGTTGGGCAGGCAAACACCAACAGGTGGACCTCCAAGTGCCTCAGTGAGGGTGGGGTAACTGGTGGAAACCAGCTCAGAAAACCACCAGGTGCCTCGGCATTCTACAGCTAAGGAGTCTCCCAGTGCCTCAACAGAACTAAGGAGGCAGTACTGCAAGGGGCCCCAGGCAGATAAACACCTGGCAGCACCCATCTAAAAGGAGCTAAACAAAGCTAAAGGAAAGGAAAAGCAGGCAACCAAGATTTACCTGAAACTCCCAGCCTTGCTGATTCCAGCCCAGCACCAGGTAAGCTGCCTGAACCCTACAGCCTCCAATTGCCAACATAAGAGGCCCCAGCACACAAAGTCAGTGACCAAGACCTACGCTCCCAACACAAGAAACTTGGGTCAGTGCCCTCTGCTCCCCAGCAGGAGAGCATAATCTCTTTAAAGGCCAGGGAATAAAGAAACACCATGAGTAAAAAGAAACATACAATAGATTCACATTATGAGAAGAGTGAAAATCAAGACAGAAATTCTGAATAGGACAACACTGTCATCAAACCCACATCTGCAACATCAAAAGGGATTGTGAACTGGTCTGAAGCCCAAAAAGCCTTCTTAGAAGAGCTCAAGAAGGATTTTAAAAGTCAAATGAGAGAGGTAGAGGAGTCCTTAAAAAGTACAATTGGCCAATTGGAAAAAAAGTACACTGAAGAAAACAAGTCCCTAAAAAACACAATTGGCCAACTGGAAAAAAAAGTACACTGAAGGAAACAAATCCCTTAAAAATACAATTGACCAATTGTTGAAGAAAGGACAAAAATATAACAGAAGAAAACAATATGTTAAAAATTAGAATTGAACAAATGGAAACTAATGACTCTATGAGAAAGCAAGAATCAGTCAAACAGAAACAAAAAAATGAAAAATAGATGAAAACATAAAATGCCTCATGGGTAAAATAGCTGACCTGGAAAATTGATCCAGAAGATGCAATTTAAAAAGTATAGGCCTACCTGAAAATCATGATGAAAAAAAGAACCTGGACAATATCCTTCAGGAAATCATAAAGGAAAAGTGCCCTGAAGTCCTAGAACCTGAAGGTAAAATAACTATAGAAAGAAACCAATGATCCCCACCTGAAAGAGATCCCAAAGTGAAAACACCAAGGAATATAATAGCCAAATTCCAAAATTACCAGATTAAAGACAAATTACGGCAAGCAGCCAGAAAGAAACAATTTGAATATCATGGAACCACAGTCAGGATTACACAGGACCTTTGCAGCCTCTACATTAAAAGGCCATAGGGCATGGAACATGATATTCTGTAAGGCAAAGGAGCTTGGAATGCAGCCAAGGATTAACTACCCAGTGAAAATGAGTGTGATTTTTTTTAGGGAAGGAGATGTATATTGAATGAAATAGGGGACTTCCAAACCTTCCTGATAAAAAGACCAGAGCTCAACAAAAAATTTGATCTTCAAGTACAAGATTCAAGAGAGACATAAAAAGGTAAATGGGACAGAAAGTTACAATATATTGTTAATAAGGGCAAAATGTTTACATCCCTACAAGGGAAGATGACTCTTGCAACTCTTTTTTTTTCAATTTTATTTTTCTTTATTTAATTTATTTTTTTGTTTTCAACATTTACTTCCACAAGATTTTGAGTTCCAAATTTTCACCCCATCTCGCCCCTCCCCCTACCCCAAGATGGCATGCATTCTGGATACCCCTTCCCCTAGTGTGCCTTCCCTTCTATCCCCCCCTTCTCTTATCCCCTTCCCATTCAATTTTCCTGTAGGGCAGGATGGATTTCTGTACCCCATTTCCTGTATTTCTTATTCCCAGGTGCATGTGAAAACATTTTTTAAACATGTTTTTAAAACTTTGGGTTCCAAATTTTCTCCTTTTCTCCCTCCCCACCCACCCTCATTGATAAGGTAAGCAACTAAATATAGGTTATATATGTGCAGTTATACAAAACACTTCCATAGTAGACATGCTGTGAAAAATTAAATCTATTTCCCTTAATCTTATACCACCCCCCCATTTATTCTATTATTTCTTTTGACCCTGACCCTCCTGAGGAGTACTAGCTTCTGATTACCCCTTTACCCAACCTGCCCTTCTCTCTATTATCCCCCTACTCCTTTGTCCCCTCTCCCCCACACACATTTTCCTGTAGGGTAAGACAGATTTCCATACCCAATTGAGTGTGTATGTTATTCCCTCCCTAAGTCAAATTCTATGAGAATAAGATTCACTCATTCCCTCTCACCTTCCCCCATTTCCCCTCCACTGTAAGAGCCTTTTCTTTTGTTTTTTTTTTATGTGAGATAATTTACCCTGTTCTACCTCTCCCTTTCTCCTTCTCCTAGTACATTCCTCTCCCACCCCTTAATTTTATTCTCCAGATGTGACCCTTTCATTTTCAACTCACCCTGTGCCCTCTATCTATCTATGTATCTATGTATCTATGTATCTATGTATCTATGTATCTATCTATCTATCTATCTATCTATCTATCTATTTATATCTCTATATATACATACATATAATTTTTTCCCCTCCAACTACCCTAATATTAACAAAGGTCTCATGAGTTACAAATATCATCTTTCCATGCAGGAATGTAAACAGTTCAACCATAATAAATCTCATGATTTTCTCTTTCCTGTTTACCTATTCATGTTCCACTTGAGTCTTATATTTAAAAATCAAATTTTCTATTCAGCTCTGGTCTTTCCATCAAGAATTCTTGAAAGTCCTCTATTTCACTAAATGATCATTTTTTCCCCTATAGGATTATACTCAGTTTTGCTGGGTAGGTGATTCTTGGTTGTAATCCTAGTTCCTTTGCCCTCTGGAATATTATATTCCATGGCCTGTGGTGCCTTAATGTAGAAGCAGCTCAATTTTGTGTTATTTTGACTGTGTTTCCATAATACTTGAATTGTTTCTTTCTGGCTGCTTCTAATATTTTCTGCTTAACCTGGGAACTCTGGAATTTGGCTACAATATTCCTAGGAGTTTTCCTTTGGGAATCTCTTTCAGGAGGAGATCAGTGGATTCTTTCAATTTCTATTTTGCCCTCTGGTTCTAAAATAACAGAGCAGTTTTCCTCGATAATTTCTTGAAAGAAGATGTCTAGGCTCTTTTTTTGATCATGGCTTTCAGATAGTCCAATAATTTTTAAATTCTCTCTCCTGGATCTATTTTCCAGGTCAGTTGTTTTTACAATGAGATATTTCACATTGTTTTCTAATTTTCCATTCTTTTGGATTTGTTTTACAGTGTCTTGATTTCTCTTAATGTCACTAGCTTCCAACTGCTCTATTCTAATTTTTAAGGAAGTATTTTCTTCAGTAAGCTTTTTGACTTCCTTTTCCATTTGGCCAATTTTGCTTTTTAGGGTATTCTTCTCCTCATTGGCTTTTTGGACCTCTTTTGCCATTTGGATAGAGCTATTTTTTAAGGAGTTATTTTCTTCAGTATTTTTTTGGGTCTCCTTTGGCAAGCTGTTGACTTGTTTTTCATGATTTTCTTGCAAAACTCTCAGGTTTTCCTTTACTTCTCTTACTTGCTTCTCAAAATCCCTTTTGAGCTCTTTCAAGGCTTGGGACTGATTCATATTCTTCTTGGAGGCTTTGGATTTAGGAGCTTTGGCTTTGTTGTCTTCTTCTGGTTGTATGTTTTGATCTTCTTTGTCACCAAAGTAAAATAATATAATCTGACTCTTTTTGCACTGCTTTCTCGTGATCCCAGCCAATTACTTGAGTTTTAAACTCTTTGTTAAGGTAAAAGTCTGTTTCCAATGTGGAGAATGTACTGTCCCAAGCTTTGGGGTTTATACAGCTGTTTTTAGAGATACTTCTAGGGACCTGAAAATTTTCATTTCTTCCAAGGTGCTATGATAAGGGGCGAGGTGTTTTCTCTCCACTGCCACAACAAGCTTCACCATACCTGCATTCCTCCTCACCCCAGTATGGCCCCTCAGAACTGTGACCCAGATCCAAGCAAGGGCAAAGCAAGAGATTACTGCTTCAGCACTAGCAAAGAGATCCCTGCAAACCCCCTCTTATCAGCCACTCGATTCCCCCTCAGTCTGTGGGCCAGAAGCTCAGGAAACAGCCATGGCCCCCAGGGTGGCTGAGACCTAGCTCCTTCTCTCAGCATAGTCAGCCTGTTCCAGGGATGCTGTGGCCTGCACGCCCAATATGAACTACACTCCTTTCCCCACCTGGCACGATATACCTTTCCGATCAACCATCAAGGCTGTCTTTGGCTGGAAATTTGTTTCACTCTGTCTTTTTGTGGGTTCTGCTGCTTTAGAATTTCTTTAGAGCCATTTTTATAGTTATTTGGAGGGGTTTGGAGGAGAGCTCAAACAAGTCACTGCTTTCCCTCCGCCATCTTGGCTTGACACTTGCAAGTCTTGAGAACTGTATTGTTATTATACCATGTTAAAGGAGTATACATATAGGGGGTGGATATAAATTGACTTTGATGTAATGATTAAAAAAATTAATCAAGTGGGTTAAATGGATCCAAGCAAGTGGATTAGTCTGAGCTAAGAAAATGTACTGAGAAAGGAGGAGGCAGATAATGGTAAGTTACATTACAGGAAAAAAACACAAAAACCTATTAGAGCAGAGGTAAAGAATGGAGGGGGATGAGCATTGATTGAACCTTACTCTCATCAGATTTGAATCAAGAAGGGAATAACATAATCAGTTAGGTATAGAAATCTAACTTGCACTATAGGTAGTAGGAGGGGAAAGAAAAGGGAGGGGGGATAGAAGTGAGGGAAGAAGCAGTAAGGGTAAAGGGGAAGAAAAGGGAAAGGGATAATAGAAGGGAAGTGGGACGCAAGGAGGTGGTGGTCAAAAGCAAAACACTAGTAAGGGGGGGAAAGGAGAAAGGAGAAAGAAAAGCATAAATCGGGTTGGGGGAGGATGGAGAAAAAGACACAGATAGTAATCATAACTGCAAATATGAATGTGATGAACTCTCCCATAAAACAGAAGCATATAGTAGAGTGGATTAAAAACCATAGTCCTACAATATGTTTTTTACAGGAAAAACATTTGAAAAAGAGTGACACATACAAGGTAAAGGTAAAAGGCTGGAGCAAAATATATTATGCTTCGACTGAAGTAAAAAAAAAAAAAAAGCAGGGGTAGCAATCCTGATCTCAGACAAAGCAACAGCAAAAATAGATCTTATCAAAACAGATAAGGAAGGAAACTACATCCTGCTAAAAGGCACCATAGACAATGAAGCAATATCATTACTAAACATATATGAACCAAATGGTATAGCATCCAGATTCTTAGAGGAGAAGTTCAGGGAGTTATAGGGAGAAATAGACAGCAAAACTATACTAGTGGGGGACCTCAACCTCCCCCTCTCTGAACCAGATAAATTTAACCACAAAGTAAACAATAAAGAAGTTAAAGAGGTGAATAGAACATTAGAAGAGTTAGGTATGAAAGACTTCTGGAGAAAACTGAATGAGAATAGAAAGGAATATGCTTTTTTCTTGGTGGTACATGGCACATACACTAAAATTGACCATGTACTAGGGCATAAAAACCTCACAATCCAATGCAGAAAGGCAGAAATATTAAATGCTTCCTTTTCAGATCATGATGCAATAAAATTGTATGTAATAAAAGGCCATGGAAAGATAGACTAAAAAATAAGTGGAAACTAAATAATCTAATCCTAAAAAATGATTGGGGCAAACAACAAATCATAGAAGCAATCGATAATTTCATACAAGAGAATGACAATAATGAGACTATATACCAAAACTTCTGGGATGCAGCAAAAGCAGTTCTTAGGGGAAGTTTTATATCTCTAAATGCTTACATAAATAAAATAGAAAAAGAGGAGATCAATGAATTGGGCATACAACTAAAAAAACTAGAAAAAGAACAAATAAAAAATCCTCAATTAAACACCAAATTAGAAATATTGAAAACCAAAGGAAAAGTTAATAAAATTGAAATTAAGAAAACTATTGAACTAATAAATAAAACTAAGAGCTGGTTTTATGAAAAAACCAATAAAATAGATAAACCTTTGGTTGATCTAATTAAAAAAAGTGAAAGAAAACCAAATTACTAGTATCAAGAATGACAAGGGTGAAAATACCACCAAGGAAGAGGAAATTAAAACAACAATTAGGAATTATTTTGCCCAACTATATGCCAACAAATTTGACAATCTTAGTGAAATGGATACATATTTACAAAAATATAAATTGCCCAGATTAACAGAAGAGGAAGTAAAATACTTAAATAACCCCATCTCAGACAAAGAAATAGAAGAAGCCATTGATGAACTCCCCAGGAAAAAATCTCCAGGGCCAGATGGATTTACATGCGAATTCTATCAAACACTTAAAGAACAATTAGTAACAATACTATATAGACTATTTGGGAAAATAGGTAAAGAAGGAATCTTACCAAATTCTTTTTATGATACAAATATTGTGCTGATACCTAAACCAGGAAGAGTCAAGACAGAGAAATAAAATTATAGAGCAATTTCTCTAATGAATATAGATGCAAAAATTTTAAACAAAATATTAGCAAATAGATTACAGCAACTTATCACAAGAATAATACACTATGACCAGGTAGGATTTATACCAGGAATGCAGGGCTGGTTCAATATAAAGAAAACTATCAGCACAATTCATCATAATAACACCAAAACTAACAGAAACCACATGATCATCTCAATAGATGCAGAAAAAGCTTTCGACAAAATACAATACCCACTCCTAAAACACTAGAGAGCATAGGTATAAATGGAATCTTCCTTAAAATAATAAACAGTATCTATCTAAAACCTTCAGCAAGCAAAATATGTAATGGGGACAAGCTAGAAGCATTTCCAATAAGATCGGGGTGAAACAAGGATGTCCATTATCACTACTGTTATTCAACATAGTTCTGGAAATGTTAGCTTTAGCAATAAGAGAAGAAAAAGACATTGAAGGCATTAGAATAGGCAAAGAAGAAACAAAGCTATCACTCTTTGCAGATGACATGATGTTATACTTAGAGAATCCCAGAGAATCAAATAAAAACTACTTGAAATAATAAATAACTTTAGCGTAGTTGCACGCCATAAAATAAACCCACATAAATAATCGTCATTTCTATATATTACCAACAAAGCCCAACAGCAAGAGATAGAAAGAGAAATTCCATTTAAACTTACTGTAGACATTATAAAATACTTAGGAGTCTACCTCCTGAAACAAACCCAGGAACTCTATGAACACAATTACAAAACACTTTTCACGCAAATAAAATCAAATCTAAATAATTGGAAAAACATTATTTGCTCATGGGTAGGCCAAGTTAATATAGTAAAAATGACAATTCTACCTAAGCTAATTTACCTCTTCAGGGCCATACCAATCAAACTACCAAAAATTATTTTATAGAGTTAGAAAAAATAATGAGAAGATTCATTTGGAAGAACAAAAGGTCCAGACTATCAAGAGAACTAATGAAAAGAAATGCAGGGGAAGGTGGCCTAGCCATTCCAGATCTTAAATTGTATAATAAAGCAGCAATCATCAAAACTGCTTGGTGCTGGCTAAGAAATAGAGTGGTGGATCAGTGGAATAGGTTAAGTATGCAAGACACAGTAGTCAATGACTATAGTAATCTATTATTTGATAAACCCAAAGACCCCAGCTTCTGGAATAAAAACCCACTCTTTGAAAAAAAAACTGCTGGGAAAACTGGAAAAGATTATGGCAGAAACTAGGCATAGACCAAAATCTCACACCATATACCAAAATAAAGTCAAAATGGGTATATGATTTAGATATAAATGCTGATACTATAAGCAAACTGGGAGAGCAAGGAATAGTTTACCTATCAGATCTATGGAGAACAGAAGGATTCATGACCAAACAGGGGATAGAGAACATTATGAAAAGCAAAATAGATAATTTTGATTACATTAAATTGAAAAGTTTTTCCACAAAGTCAATGCAACTAAGATTAGAAGGAAGGTAGAAAATTGGGAAAGAATTTTTACAACCAGTTTCTCTGATAAGGGCCTCATTTCTATAATATATAGAGAATTAAGTCAAATTTATAAGAATACAAGCCATTCCCCACTTGATAAGTGGTCAAAGGATATGAACAGACAGTTCTCAGATGAAGAAATTAAAGCCATCTATATCCATGTGAAAAAATGTTCTAAATCATTGTTGATTAGAGAAATGCAAATCAAAACAACTCTGAGGTACCATATCACATCTTTCAGAATGGCCAACATGAGAAAACAAGAAAATGGTAAGTGTTGGAGAAGATGTGGTTAAATTGGAACACTAATGCATTGTTGGTGGAGTTGTGAAATGATCCAACCATTTTGGAGAGCAATTTGGAACTATGCCCAAAGGGCTATCAAAATGTGCATACCCTTTGACCCAGCAATAGCATTTCTAGGGCTATATCCCAAGGAGATCACACAAATGGGAAAAGGACCTACATGTACAAAAATATTCATAGCAGCTCTTTCTGTGGTGGCAAAGAATTGGAGATTGAGAGGATGCCCATCAATTGGGGAATGGCTGAGCAAGTTGTGGTATATGAATGTGATGGAATACTATTGTTCTGTAAGAAATGATGAACAGGCTGACTTCAGAAAAACCTGGAAAGACTTGTATGGTCTGATGCTGAGTGAAGTGAGTAGAACCAAGAGAATGTTGTACGCAATAACAGCCATGTTGTGTGATGACTAATACTGATAAACTTTACCCTTCCTGGCAATACAAGGATCTAAGACATCTCCAGAGGCCTTGTGATGGAAAATGCTATACATACTCAAACAAAGAACTATGGAAGCTGAATTGCTTTTTTTTCTCTTCTCTTGAGTTCTGTTTCCTCTTTCTGATGGTTCCTCCTATTGGTTTTAATTTTTACTTACAACATCACTAATGTGAAAATATGTTTAATATTAAAAAAATAAAATAAAATAAAGTACTTGCTCCCTTCAAAAAAAATGTGGAAATTATAGACAGTTTCTCAGAAAAAAAGGTGTTATATCTCAAATATATAAAGAACATTGTTATATCTATAAGAATACAAGTCATTCCCCAATTGATAAATTGTCAAAACATATAAATAGGCAGTTTTCCCATGAAGAAATCAATACAATTTTAGTCATATGAAAAATGCTCTAAATCATTATTGATTAGTTAAATACAAATTAAAGCTACCTTGAGATATCATTGTATACCTATCAGATTGGCTAAAATGATCAAAGGGGAAAGCAACAAATGTTGAAGAGGATTTGGAAAATTGGGACACCAATTCGTTATTGGTGGAATTATGAACCAATACAGCCATTTTGGAGAGCAATCTAGGATTATGCCCAAAGAATTATTGAACTAACTATGGCCAAGGTCATACAATTAGTAAGTGTCAAGTGTCTGAGGCTGGGAGTTGAACTCAGGTCCTCCTGACTCCTAGCTGCCCCATATTACTAGTTATATTTCTTAAGATTATTAGGGAAAAAGGAAAAGAATCTATGTGTTCTAAAATATGTATAGCAGCTCTCTCTGTAGTAGCAAAGAACTAGAAATTGCAGGGATGCCCATCAATTGGGGTATGGTTAAACAAGTTGTGATATATGATTGTGATGGAATACTATGGTGCTATAAGAAATGATAAGCTCAATGGTCTTAGAAAAACATGGAGAGCCTTACATGAAATAATTAAGAGTGAAATGAGCAGAACCAAGAGAATATTATATAACAGTAATATTGTTTTAAGAACACTCTTGAGTGAATAAGTTATTTTGACTATTATAACTTCACAAATTAACTAAAATAGCATATGAAGGAAGATGCTATCTGCATCCAGAGAAAGAAGTGATAAATGAAAGTATATATAGAATGATTTTACATATAAGTACATATTTATGTCTAATGGTAGCCATCTCTAGGGCAGAGGTGGAGGAAATAAAAGAGAAAAAAAATTACAAGATAACTTTACCATATATTTAAGAGGAATAGCAAGTTGCATGTAATAGATTTGCAGTTTCATGTGCAATCATCTTTATATTATAATATGTTATAGAAAGTCTTTTTTATTTCATAAATTAAAAATAAAATAAGTAAAAATTTAAAAATACATAAAAATCAATAGGTAGATTTGTTACCAATATTTCTGTACATGACTTCCCTTCAATGAAAAAAATTCTTTTTTAAGGTCAACAAATTTCTCTTTTAAAATACTAGCAGCCCTTGGAAGAATATAACCTCATTCACAGGTAAGTATGAATTACTTTAATTAAATAAGTTGCTAACAACTAGCTTTTTTGGTGTGTTAGGGGGATAGAAGAATAGCTGCTCTGGACTTTTATTACTATTGTTTTCTCTATCAAGTAGAATGACCTTCAGTTTGAAAATGACAGTGTAAAATAACTGATATGGACTCCAAAAGAATTTTTTTTCAATTTACTGCTAAGTAATGAGCTCAATTCACTATATCCACTCTAACTTCATCCTTGGATACTGATATAACTACACTGCATAAAAGCTATTTTAAATGATCTTTGGAATCTCATGGAAAGAACTAGAGTGACCCTGGGAAATGGAGAAGAATAAACAGTCTCTTGATTAAAAAAGAGTAAAACTTGGGGAGAGGTTGATTCTTTAAGGTGCAGGTTAATCAGTTTGACTTCAATTTCAGGTAAAATTCTCAAATACGTTATTAAAGGTATGATTAGTGAACATCTGGAAAAGGAAGCACAAAAATAGGAAAGAGAACTAGCATGTCTAGATCAAAAGAGGTCATGACAGACTAATTTTATTTTCTTTCTTTGGCAGGATAGATCAGAGAAATGTCATAGATATAGCTTACCTAGATTTTAGCAGGGATTTCATGAGATTTCCCTTGTTATTTTTGTGGAAATGATGGCAAGATATGGGTGAAATGATAGTACAATTGACTGATATGGGACAGGTGGAATAGCCTGGTTTAAAGAGTAGGCATCTGTGATTGATATCAATTTTGAAGTAGAATGCCCCAGGGATCTATGCTTGAACTTGCTGAATTGAACATAGATGGACATAGATGAAGGCATAAATGGAATCCTCATAAAATTAGTAGATGACACAAAGTTTGGAGGAATAGTTGCAAGACAAAGTCAGGAAACCTGAAGCACTTTACAAGGTAGAATATTTGGTCAAATCTAATGAAAAGAAATTTACTATATACAAGTGTAAAGGCATACACTCAACTTTGAAAAAAAAGGTAGATTTCACAAATGCAGGACAGGAGAAAACTGGAGACACATAAATTAATCTGGATTAAATTATCTCAATTGAATCACAAATTCAATATGGCAGCCCCAAGTGCTAATGCAATGTTAAGATATTTGAGGAGAGTCAGGATCCAGGACTACTGCAGAGATAGGTCCATTGTGTTCTGTCATGATTAGATCATATTTTAATTACCTAATTAAGTTCAGGACATCTCTGGTAAAGATTTTATAGAGAATGTTTAGTAAGTGTGATCTGAATGATTAAAGAATTCCAAATTATGTAGTACAAGGATCAGTTAAAGGAATGGGGGATATTCAGCCTAAGTATTAAAATATATGTCTTTCAAGTAATAAGTATCTTGTAGTAATTAAGGACCCTGAAATAGGACATAATTATCTCAAACCTCTATATTTTTTGTTAAATCAGTGAAACATAGAAAAATAAATACAATTTTTATTTGTAATGGATAAACTTATTTTTCCTCCATATTTTGGATGACACATTATATGTCATTGTAATAAAATTTAAAGATAAATTTCAGCCTGGAGAATCACTTAATATATAAAAATATGGTCAGGAGCAAAAAAAAAAGATCTTAAGTAGCAGAATGATGAGACAAAGAAATTCACTTGAATTCAATTCAACACATATTTACTAAGCAAGTATTATATATGTGTCATCATATTAGGCAACAGGAATTGGAATACAAAAACTACAACAACAAAAAAGTAACAGTTCCTGACTTTGGGTAGTATCCTCATTTTCTGATATGGGCATGTGTGTGCCTGCATGCATGTGTGTGTGTGTGTGTGTGTGCGTGTGAAAGACAGTGGAGGTGGGATGTTCTACACATAAACAAAGAAATAAATATGTTTCTATGAAAGGGTGAGGTTGATTGAATCAATTAGACAGTCATCTAACCTCACCTTAGGTAACTACCTTTATCAGGTGAAAACTTTGCAATTTAATCAATCAAAGGCTTCAAACTGGGTATGAAAGTCCTTAGGCAATTTAGAAAGAGTGAAATTCACTGTTTAAATTAAATGATACCACCCCAGGAAGAATATTAGGATTGAAGACTCACTCATGCCACCTGAGCAATGAATAAACTAGCCAGTCAGTTTGGAAACTGAACATTGAAGTATCAGGCCAGTGCATGGAGGAAACAGTTGTAGCCAAAACACTAAGAAAAATCACTGTAGGAAGGTAGGGGCAGGTCGGTGGTTTCCATTCCTTGACCAGAGGATGGACTTTTGAACTTTAAAGGCTTTGTGGATTTGGAATTATTATCAGTACTGCAGCAGTATCCCTGGAACAGCAGTGGCTAATGGCAAGATTTTCAATGAGAGCTGAGGATAAAGTAGAAATTTTTAAGAAATATAGCTTTAGAACTCTACAAGAGCCTGGCAGAAGTTAAACAATGCCAAAAGGGAACTGAGAGGATTCCACAATGGAGACAAAAGGACTTCTAGCAATCAGGACCAGTCACTTACTCCTTTAATCACATAAGCTCTCTAAGTTTGACATGTTTTTTTCTTGACTATGTATTTATGGGAGATTTTTTTCCCCAGTCATTGAGAAAAATTGTTTTTACAAACTCTTCTCACTATGCATTAGTA
This sequence comes from Vombatus ursinus, assembly GCF_900497805.2. Lineage (NCBI taxonomy): Eukaryota > Metazoa > Chordata > Mammalia > Diprotodontia > Vombatidae > Vombatus > Vombatus ursinus. The sequence continues at coordinate 6,890,919 of NW_020954581.1, forward strand.
AATACCTCTAACTAAAATTCTAGTTGTAGGCAGAGAGGTGGTGCAGTGAATAGAACACTGGGCTTGGAATCAGGGAAACTAATCTTCATAAGTTCAAATCTTGCCTCAGATATTTATTAGCTGTGTGACCTGGGGCCTAACCCTATTTGCCTCCATTTCCTCATCTGTAAAATGATCTGAAGAAATAAATAGCAAGTCATTCTAGCATGTCTGCTAAGAAAACTCCAACTAAGGTCACAGAGAGTCAGAAATGATGGAAAATGACTAAAAAACAAAAACAAGAGAAGTCTAGCTGGCTAATTGAGATCAGCTGATACTCTTTAGGAAAACAAACAAACAAACAAACAAACAAAAAACACCAGTGGGGGCTTATGGATTATAGTGCTACAACAATTTCTCAATCTAACAGTTTATTCTATAACCTTGAAAAAAAATTATGTAACAGCTCCCTAGTGACCCCGACTGTTGGTCTGTGTGCATATTGAGAGAATGATCACAACGACATGGGCTAACACACATTGTTTTGAGGGGGTAGGGAAGAGGGTAAGCACTAATCACTAAAAAGATAAGAAACAGCCTCATGTAGTAAGTGGCATCTCAGATGAGCCTATGAAATTTATTAAGCCTATAAATTTAATAATTTTTAAAACTGAAAAACAGTATTGCAGAAACTGGGCATAGACCAATATCTTACATAATTTACTAAGATAAGATCAAAATGATTAAATGACCTAGATATAAAAAGAAATTTCACAAGGAAATTAGAAGAACATGGAACATATTACTTATCAGACTAATGGATAGGTAAAATTTTTATGAATAAACAAAAAGAGAGCAAAGTTTTATGTAAATTTATAATTTTGATTACATTAAAAAAATAAAACAAATGCAATCAAGATCAGAAGGAAAGCAGAAAATTCACAAAAATAGCATTTTTACAGTTTATCAGATAAAAGTCTATATCAAATATATAAAAAACTTTGTAAAATCTGTGAGAATACAAATCATTCCCCATATGATTGATTGTCAAAGGACACGAACAGACAATTTTCTAAAGAAGAAATCAAAATAATTTATGATCATATGAAAAAATGCTCTAAATCATTATTTATTAAAAAATGCAAATTAGAACAACCTTGACATATTATTATACACCTACCAAAGTGGCTAAAATGATAGAAAGAGAAAGTGACAAATGTTGGAGGGGATGTGGAAAAATTGAGACACTGAGTCATTGTTGGGGGAATTGTGAACTGATCTAACCATTTTGTTTTGGAGAGCAATCTGGAATTATTCACAAAGCATAATTCCTATACCTTTGGCCCAGCAATACCACTACTTGGTCTATATCCAAAAGTAATTAAGAAAATTAGGAAAAAAAGAAAAGTGTATACACACACACGTATTCAAACACACATACATATATATATATATATATATATATACATATACATGTACAGTCACATATATACCTATGGATGTTCTAAAATATTTATAGCAGCTCTCTTTGTGGTAACAAAGAAGTGAAAATTTCTGGGATGGCCATCAATTGGGGAATGGCTGAACAAATTGTGGTGTATGACAATAATGGCATATTACTGTTCCATAAGAAATGATGGGCTCATAGATTTTAGAACAAAAAAAAAACATGGAAAGATTTGCACAAAATAATGAAAAGAGAATGAGCAGAACCAAAAGAACATTGTATACAGTAACAATATTGGTTTAAGAATGACTTTGAATGAATAAGTTATTTTGGTTATTATAAATTCCCAAATTAACTATAAAGGACATATGAAGAAAGACGCTATCTGCTTCCAGAGAAAGAACTGATAAGTCGAAGTATGTATAGAATAAGTACTTGTGTATGTGTGTGTGTGTGTGTGTGCATGTATGTCTAATGTTAGCCATCTCTTAAAGAGGGGGAGGGAAGAGAAAAGAAATTTACATGATAATTGTGTTGTATATTTGAAAGCAATAGTATGTTGTGCATAGTAGATGTGCTTTTTCATGAACAATCATCTTTTTTATTGTACTATGTTATGGAAATGCTTATTCCATTAATTAAAAATAAAATAAAGGAATTTAGTAAGGATCAAAGGGAAATCATATGTTTTGGTTCAAAAATCACTGAACAAATATGAGATGGAAGAAGTATGACTGAGTGAAGTATGTGAGGAAAAAAATCAAACGATTTCAGTGTTCCAACGTAAGTTAATCCACCACGGCAACCAGACTAACTGATGAGATATTATTAAAGGTGCATACTTCATAGCCAAGAATAATATACTCCTCTTGTCTGCTATCCTTGTCCCATGTTTGGAATATTTTTTAATTTTTTTTTATTAAGGTATCTCATTCTAGCAGGGTTCAGACCAATGAAATTATGCATAACGCAGGGTGAACCAGATCATCATAGTCACATGGAAGGAACCAGAGATGTTCAAACCTGGAGCAGAGAAGATTTAGGTAGGATATGATTACAGATCATAGATTTAAGACTTAAAAGTCCTCCAAACTGACCTAATTATTTTACATGGTGGTTGTCTTTCCATCATTTGAAGCACTTTCATGTGGCAGTGGCTTTAGGTGATTAAGCTGCATTGGACCAATTTGTGAACGTTGAAGAGACAGTTTGTAGCATTATACAAGGGAGCAAAAGAAAAAACTTTCCAACAATGACATCTATTACCAGATAGAATGAATTGCCTCAGGGAGTAGTGAACTTCCCAATACTGGTAGGCTATAGGTATGACCTGCCTTGATTCTTAGGAAGCCTATGCACATGTAGATCCTACCAGATCAGGGATTCTTAAGCTTTTCTGTGACATGGATCCCCTTGGCAGTCTGATGAAGCATCTCAGAACATTATTTTTAAATACTTAAAATAAATCACAAAATATATCTATATTTCTAACTATCTAGAGTTAAGTAACAGGGAGAAACAAAACACTTGCAACAATACTAACAAGGCTGAATCTAAATAAAATTATGAAATGTAGTGATTTCTTTTCATCTTCTTCTTCATATATCTTAAGGGACTTCCACTGCTTTTGACAAAAGTCTCCCTTTCCCAGGCAATGCCCCACTTCTACATACCTCTATCCATTTTTCCTCTATCACATTTATTATGCAAGTATCTTATTCTACTGGGAGCTGATCTCTACTGGCTGTCCCTCTGGATATGATAAATATTAATATCTGATAAAGCTATTAACCTACAAAACTGTGAGCTAGCTAATGAGATCGTGCATCCAGAATTTCCAGGACAGTGACCATTTTGAGAAAAGAAAGTACTTTTAATGAGACTTTGCAAAGGGAATATCCTTTGTCAAACCATGAGGCCTGATCTGAGATTTGGACTATAGTACAAAGATTATTATTCTCATGCTACCGATTTAGTTCAATTCAACAGTGAAAATACACATACATTAAGAACCCACTATGTGCAGAGAATTCTACTAGGTACTAGAGCAGGAACTACAAAGCTAGTTATCTCTGTGGGTATGTTACAGGAAAAATATTATGACACATATATTAAACAACCAATCAACAAGTATTTTTGAAGATCAGAGATTTAGATCCAGGAGGAAACTAAGAGGTCATCAAGTTAAAGTCCTCATTTTACAAATGAGTAAAGTGAAGTTAAGTGATGTCCCTACAATCACACACTACAAAGAGGTGCTGTGTAGAGTGAAGAAAGAGGATACTGTGGGAGGTTTGAAATCAAATGAAAAGTTTTAGAAGAGCCTCAGTGGAAAGAGTCATAGTGAGTTGTTTAAGGGGATATAGAAGGATTGTTATCCTTGCTACAGAGAGGACCCAGTTGAGGTTATGTAACATACATTTGCAGTAGACCTAGTCAGCACAGTTTCATGATGTTTTACGAGCTTTGTTAAGCAGCATGTGGATCGAAGCAGAGGAGATGGATGATGAGATAATTCAACATTCGAATTTACCAAGTCAGTTGTAGGAAAACCATGTCTATGGGGTTGGAAGGATTTAGGAAAGCCTTTGTGTTGTGCTGAAGGTTACCCTTGATCTCAGCCTTGAAAGAGGCTGGTGATTGTGACATACAATAGTCAAGAAGGAGTATATTCCGGACAGATCATAAAGTCTGTACATAAGTTCAGAGGCAACAGATGCTATATGAGGAATAGTCAAGGAAGCAGGTAGGTGGTGCAGTGGATGGAACACCAGCCCTGAAGTCAGGAGTTCTTGAGTTCAAATCTGGCCTCAGACCAAACACTTGACACTTACTAGCTGTGTGACTCTGAGCAAGTCACTTAACCCCACTTGCCTTAAAAAAAAAGAAATAGTCAAGTAGGCCAGTTTTGGCTAGAATATAGAGTGTGTGAAGGGCAGTAATATATGATAAATTTAGGAAGTTGGGTATTACAGAGCCATTTCCTGAAAAAAAAAATTTTATCCTTGGGGCAATAGGAAACTATTGTAGATTTTCAAGGTGGGTCTAATCAGAGGTATATTATAAGAATATAGCTTTGGAAGCTATGTGACCAATGGATTAGAAATTGGAAGACTGGCTGCAAGAAGACCAATTAGGAGGCTATAGCAATAGTCCAATATGTCGTCACCATTTCATCCACATTGACTAGTCATCTTATACTGCTTGAAAATGCTCACTTTTCCCTAAAGATTCTGTAATTTATACTTTGTAACCAATTCACCCTTGTTGGTCAAGGCTTAGGAAAGTGCTATTTACTGGCCTCAACCCAACATGGATTCACCAAGCTGAGCCCAAATAGCCCATGTGAAGCTCCTTGCCAGAGTAATATGGCCACTAGCCAATGGCTTCAGGCCTATGTAGAATTATGTGCTCTAAAACGTGGCATTTTTGGAATGTAGATATCTTTGATTACCTGGATCTTATGAGTCACCAGACCTTGGATCCCTTATTTGGATCCAAGTATCTGCCAACCAGGTTATGCCTACCAAATCCTATCACTATCATAGTCACCAGACTCTGTGCTATCTGGTTTCTTGCTCAGAACAGAGAAAGCCAAAAGTTCCATAGCACTCAGCTTTATTTACACTAAAACCAATATATCTTGATCTAACTAGAATGCAAGTACATGCTCAGTTTTTCAGGGAATTATCTGGTTTTTTTTCCTTCTTGCCATCTTGAAATGAAGATAGGGATCTGGCTCTATGTTCAGTTTCAATCATGACTTTAATCATAGCCCAATTACTAAATAGTTACTTACCAAGTTATCTAGTTGTTAGCTACCACTTCTCATCCCCTTTTACCTCTGAATCAATGATCTGAAGGCTTGTATAGATCCAATCATCATTCCTTGTAGTGTAAGAAGCTACTTTCTCCAGAGAGGGTCCAGATTTCCCTCCTCTCTCTCCCCCACCATATATAATATAGTATAATATAATGACTATTATTTATCTCCCACACTTAGAATCATATATTTACCATTAGGCCATAAAAGGCAATCTACTCTAACTTCCTATTTCACACATGATGAAACTGAAGCCCCAGAGTAATAAAGGTGCTTTACATAGATTCATAAGATGCTGCATTGAAGAACTTGGTTTTTGACTCTAGTTTTGACTCCAAATCTAACATTTCCCTATTATATCATACTATTTCATCTATCCTTTCATTCACCCATCCATCCATCCTTCCATATATTTATACATAATTCCTCATTTTTAACTATTCATTTTCTACCCTTCCTTCTCTCCCCATATTCTGGGAACTATTGAGAAGAGTACATTTCTCAAGTCTTTCTGCTCAATTGTCTTTAATTAGTGATCAGCATATTCTTACTACCTAAGCAGACAGAAGCAAATATAAGCTAATCTACAATGAGAAATTTAATTATTGAATTTAATCTACTTATGTCTATACATTTCTACATACTCTCGTGATCATGAAGGTTTCAACAGGTGGAGACAAAAGCTTTTCAAGAGAGTATTGCATCAAATCCCATCTTTCTTGTGATTATTCCCTAAAGCAAGTTTTCTTCATTGGCCCTTCCGCACTTATTTATTTTGTTTATTGGACTGTAAGTTCTTTCAGGTCAAAGAATGGACCACTTTTGTATGTGTATCCCCAGCTCTTAGCAGACAGCCCTGTACAGGGACAGCTAGTTGTTGCAGTGGATAGAGTACTGGGTCTGGAGTCAGGAAGAAGTGTGTTCAAATCAGGCCACAGATACTTATTACCTGTGTGATCCAGACCAAGTCATTGAACTTGTGTCTGCCTCAGTTTTCTCAACTATAAAATGAAGATCATAACAGTATCTATCTTACAGAATTACTGCAAAGACCAAATGATATAATGTTTTAAAGTGCCTGGAACATAGTAGGTATTCAATAAATGTTTATTTCCTTCTTTTTCCATTCATTCATTCACTCATTCCCTCTTCATCTCTGCCTTTTAAAATCTTTATCTTCCTTTAAGATTTTGCCCAGGTGTTATCTCCTGTTTGAACCTTTTCCCTCATCTCTCTGTCTGTCTCTATCTTTCTCTTTCTTTCTCATTCCCTCTCTCTGCCTCCATCTTTCACTGTCTCTGTGTGTCTTTCTGTCTCTGTCTGTTTCTGTCTGTCTCTGTCTCTCTGTCTCTCTCTGTCTTTCTCTGTCTCTCTCTTTCCATCTCTCAGGTAGAAGATAGGTTGGAATAATAGGAAGATAATTTCTACTGATAGGTCTGGGTACTGAAATGTGACCAAAGAAGGGATTATTTAATGTTTGAAACTTGTGTCAAATTAACTTAGAACTTTACTTATGATTTAAAGCCACATAATGTAATTTGTATCTTGAAATTTTCTTTTGCTTTAGTAAAGTTTACTTGTACAAATAAACTGACCTTAGGTGCCGGACCACAGCTACAGCATCAAGGTAGAGGAGGAAGTGGTGAAAAAAGCTATGAATCCAAGGTTATGGTCTCTGAAGAATTGTTCCCATTTTTACCTTCAAGTATTGGCAGCAGAAAAAATAACTTCAGACCAGAAGCAACAAGGAACCTATCTAGGAAGCCTTCTATTTCCTCACTTCCCATGGGACTGTTCCTTTTGTCACATAGGGATAGATTTGAGGTTGGGGGCCCTTATGGCATCATATCTATGGGCCACTCTAGTCCTTCCTTGCAAATGTACTTTATGTTATTCTTGGTTCAGGCCCAACTAGTCCTTGCCAGAATTAGGCACTCCACCACTCACCTCTGAAAATTTGTAACAGTCATTCTTCCTGCCTAGAATTCACTCTCTCCTCATCTGAATCTTCATCTTCCTTCAGATTTCAATTCAGGTGCCACTTCTTCTGAGTGGCTTTCCCTGATTTTCTTCATTATTAGCTCCCTTGCTCCACTGATTTTTCTTGGTACTGTATCTAGTTGTGTATATGTGTATTTTTCTAATAGAATGTAAACTTCTTGAGAGCTGAGAGGTATTTTTTTTTTACCCTTTAATATCCTAACACCAAGCACAGTGCCTGACATGCAGCACCCACTGAATAATTGTTGGTTGACCGAAATAATTGAAATTACTTTATAATAAAGTCATTTCTGCTATCTACACACACACACCACAACCCTGAATAGGTGATATAGACAATATCTTGTATTTGGTGAGAGAGAGAGAGAGAGAGAGAGAGAGAGAGAGAGAGAGAGAGAGAG